>NC_050080.1:1379944-1682974 GCF_009764565.3 Dermochelys coriacea
AGGGCCTTGTGCTGGTGTCTGGGCCTAGACTTCCCATCCCAGTTCCTTTTGTGGCGCAGGCTACATGCTGGGTGGTTGCCGCCCTCCTCTAGCCCCAGAGGAGGCTGCATTGCACAGGACAGTGGGGATCTAGTTTGGGAAATGCATTGGGGTTCCTGATGTATATGGAGCTTTAGAATCGCAAGATTAGTGCTGACCTTAGTGCAGCGGGGTGGCTAGGGCAAGTAGCATCGTGACCGGGCGTAGGACCAAGCCACTACAGTGGCTGCACACACGGCCCTAAGTACAGCTCTAGCTGTGACACACCAGGGTCGCGTGGAGGGCAGGGTGGGAGGCCGGTAAACCAGCTCGCCCTGCTCTTCGCAAGGAGTGGAGTTCTGGTGCCATGTAAGGGATAATCCCCTTAGACTCCAACCTGGGCTCTTGGAGTTTGTGCAGTGTGTTGGTTAATCATCACCTAGGCAGCGCTGGAGGCAGCTAATTGAGCATAAAAATAAAGAGAGCTGAGCCAAGCTCTGCTCTTCCCACTGGTGCAAACGTGCTGGTTTTTGGTTACCTAGTTCCACACCCAGTTCATAACCCAAGGCCCCTGAAGCAGGAAGCTCTGGGGCTCTTGGTCACAAGTTGTTGGGGGCGGAGGACTGCAGAAGAGGGGTAGGGTGGCGGTTTCCACCTGTAGTGTGCTCAGTTGGTCCTGGTGCTTTTCCCTTTTCACCTGCACTAGGGAATTCCCTGCCCCCAGTGTGGCTAACAATACTGGGATCAGTGCAGTCCCCTCCTTTCTCCTGAACCCCCCCCCCCCCCCCCCGGCTTCCTGTCCAATTCCAGCAGCCAGAACCATTTCCTCGGATTCTCAGCCCCGGTGCTGGGGGCAGGGTCCATTTATTTCCATGATTAGAAATCAGTGGGAAGCAACCCTGCCTGGTAGAGCAGCTAAGCCTGAGCCCACCTTGCTGGAGCGAAGGCGACACTTGGGTATGTGGCTGGGCCGAAGCCTGCCTGGACAGAGGCAGGTTCTGGGAGGGGTGTGCGAAGTGCAGTCCCTTGCTTGCAGGACAGAGGGTAGCAGCCCAGCTGTCGAAGCAGCTCAGTAATGAGCAACCTCCTGCCACATTCCTGCCATGCAGGTAGGAATAACCCCCGCTGGCACATGAGGAAGCTGAGGCATGGAGAGGCTGGGACTTGGCCAAGGTCACAGCAGAGCTGGGAACAGAACCCGGAGTCTCCTGGACCTGAACGGGCTGAGGGTTGTTGAACGGCTGCATAGCCCTGTGCATTGCACCCTTCCAGGCCAGGCTAACAGTGCTGGCTCCAGGGAAGGAAATTACTCCTATAGCTTTTCTTGCTGTCCGTGCTGGGCCCCCAGGGCCCCGGGCTAGAAGCACCTGTTGACATGCTCATCCTGGCACAGATGGGTGCAGCATCATTGGCACTGCTCCCCTTCCTTCACGTCACACTCCTGTGGATGCTGGGCTCCTGTCCTAAGCAGCTGGGCCTCTGCTAGCCCATGGCACGTGGATTCATGCTCCGGAATCCAGGGCCTCTGTTTGCTGCCATGTGCTTGGCGTTGGGAACACAGCGCTCGCTGTGGTACTGGTGCTGCTCCGTGCCCTGCTCGCTAGCTGGTGCCCGGGGATTAGACAATCCCTTTCCATGCTCCTTCGACTGTGCAGGAGGCCGGAGAATTGAGAACAAGGCTTAGGAGAACGGAGCTCTGGCAAGACCAGCCGGCCGGGGCATCCCAACCCCCAGCCAGAGCGGCTCAGCGCAGCTTGGAGCTGATTTATAATAGAGGCGGCGAAGCGTGCGGGGAGAGAGGCCAATTTATTGCACCTCGCTCTGGGTCGTGTTTTCTTGTCTCCGATTGTAAACAGACTTGACTAAAGAGGTAAATTGGAAGTTAATTAGAGGGAACATGATTGATGAGACACTTTGTGGTGATTTGGGAGGTGAGGGAACTTCTTACGCTCGGAGCAGAAGGGAGACGGGGGGTCTCCGCGGCTGGTGCGATGCCCTTCTCCCCTTCCGTCCCCCCCCAGCACCGTAGCCCTTGTTCTTTGGAATCTCTTCCAGGGCGAGAGGTTGGCAGCGTCTGTCACACAGCAGAGCCCAGCCAGCTGCCCTGCAGCCTGCTCTGGCCATGGAGTTGGGGGGTGGGGATCTGTAGCATTGGAGCTGGTTAAATCGCACTCTAGGCAGGGGACTAGAACATGCTGCCTGCCTGCCCGCCCTGTCCCACCAGCCGGGGCCTGCTTTGCAAGAGCCCTTTGGACCCCTGTGTGCCTGTGTGGAAGGAAGGCTGGAGTAATCACAGCCTGGCTTCCAAAGGCCAAGAGCCGCCTCCTGCCCCAGGGAGAATAAATCTGCATTTGCAGAGCAGGGATCTCAAAGCATTTTGCCAGCAATGAGGCCCCCACTAGACAGATAAGATGGTTAATTGCCCCAGGTCAGAGCACTGCCCCAAGGCCCCCATGCCAGGGGCAGGTGTGTATCCCATCTCCCAGCGTAGAGGGCTATGGGGAACACATCCTTACCTTAGCCACCCACAGGCCCGAGCGGTGTGACCCGGAGGTGGGGCGGCCTGGTCAGTCTAAGCTAGCGGGCGGAGTCTATCCTGCTGCAAGCAGTCTTCATGGTGCTTTCTGCGTCATGTCACTCAGCTCCAAGCTGCACTGCCTGTCTCTCGGGCGTGGGAGTCTTCTTGGGGGAGCTGGGGGGGGCTCTGAACTGAATCCGCCTCTTTTCTGGCTGCTGACGGCTTGAGGGGAAACAAGGGCTCTGCTGGAACAGATTGTCCCTGCCTCTCTCCAGTGCTATCCCGGCCCCCTGGTCTTTGCTCCCCCATGGCAGTGATGTGACCTTCTCGCAGTGTGGATGAGGGTTTGCTGGTTGAGGTGCCGCGCGCATGAGATGGGGGATGATCTTAGCCCCCGAGTCCAGCTCCGCGTGGCCACCGGTAGAGCCCTGCCTGCGTGCTGACATCAACTGCCCCTTCCGAGGCATGAGACCTTCCCGCCCCATTCCTCCCTGGACTCTTCAATTGAGTTCCGAATATGGCACGCACACGAGATCAGTGTTCCCGGCGTGGTGCTCCAGGAGGGTATTACATCGGGGGGCAGGGGAAGAGTAGCTGCTTCCCCAGCCCCATTGTGGTGGCTGTGGGGAGCCTGCTGTTAATTTTTAATTTCTGCCTCATTTGCATTCAGTGCTACAGACCCACCCTTAGCCAGACTCAGCTCCTACGGGAGCCAATGCATGGCCTGGGTCTAGACAACGGAAGCCACAAGCTCCTGCGTGCAAACGCGGGCTGGATGCAACTCCTATGTGAAAGCAAGTGGCCGACATTTTGGAACATGCCAACCTTGGAGTCTGATAAGTGCTGGGTTAGAGCATCTCTCACAGAGCAACAGGACCAGCTAATGGCACCTGGAAAGACTTCAAATTGAAGCAACACAACCTCTCTGATTTCCTTGCAGGAGGGAACCCAGCAGAAGCTGTGAGGGGGACCCTGATGTGCACAGAACAGTAATAGCCGAGTTCACCGGGTGTCTGGATGCATCTCCGACTTGGCTCCCCCGAACAGCTTGCTAGCATCTCTAAATGGCGTGAGATGAGTCCAAATCATGACTGAGGAATGTTTTTTGGCATCCTTGTACAGGGACCAAAGCAACACTAAATACAAAGAGACACTGTCAGAATTGAGAACCAAACCTTCTGACGTGCAAACAATCACTTACACTAGGGATTTTTCCAAGAGATCTTAGTTGCAGGAAATCTTATCATGAGCAGCAGTAAATAAACCAGAAAAGGCACTGGGGGGAGGGAGGAAGAGTCTTTTGTGTTTGATTTCTGGCCATTAAAATCATGATCTGGAAACATGAAACAATCCTAGAAATGACACTGATACCCCAAGACAGCCCTTTCTCTGCTGGGAAATTGATGATGGGTTTTGGAGAAAAAGTAGTTAAATGACAGAAAATGAACTTGAATCATTCCTAAAGAAAAGCTGGGTCTTTTACCAAGGCCTCTTTGTGTGGAGTTTTCTAGGGTTTGAATAATCTTGCACAGCAGGTGGGCTGCTCCAGTCAGATCTGTGAGACGTAGAGAAGCCTTTATGCCCAGAGTGGAGTGCATTGCCACAAGTGGTAAGACAGTGTGTGCTCCTCTCTTTACACCTCAGTCTCTGTCAAGCTATCTGGAAACTTTCAGTTGCTAGATAAAGGGCAGCCGTGAAGACTTTAATTTGACTGTCTCTTTTCCTGGTGAATGTTCATGTAGCAAAGACATAATCTTTAAGAATCTGCTGGCTCTGGCCTTCAACCTGAAACTGTACCTCTGGCTGGCTGGCTGGTTTCCATCACCCCAGTGTGTGAGCACTTTGCAGAGTTAATGATTCTCTCTTGCCTCAACCCTCTGAGGTAGGGAAGTATTAACAACATGCTGCAGATGGGAAATGAAGCTCAGAGAAAGTGACTTGTCCAAGGTCACACAAGGACACTGTAACAGAGCAGAGAATTTAATCCAGGTATCCCGAGTCCCAGACGAGGGCCTTACTTATAAGACCAGGTTTCAGAGTAGCAGCCGTGTTAGTCTATGTTCACAAAAAAGAAAAGGCGTACTTGTGGCACCTTAGAGACTAACACATTTATTTGAGCATAAGCTTTCATGAGCTACAGCTCACTTCATCGGATGCATTCGGTGGAAAATACAGTGAGGAGATTTATATACACACACAGAGAACATGAAGAGAGTGATCACTTAAGATGAGCTTTTACCAGCAGGAAGGAGAGGGGGAAGGAGGAAAACCTTTTGTGGTGACAAGCAAGGTAGGCTATTTCCAGCAGTTAACAAGAATATCTGAGGAACAGTGGGGGGCGGGGTGGGGGGGGAGAAATAACATGGGGAAACAGTTTTACTTTATGTAATGACCCATCCACTCCCAGTCTCTATTCAAGCCTAAGTTAATTGTATCCAGTTTGCAAATTAATTCCAATTCAGCAGTGTCTCATTGGAGTCTGTTTTTGAAGTTTTTTTTGTTGAAGGATAGCCACTCTCAGGTCTGTAATCGTGTGACCAGAGAGATTGAAGTGTTCTCCGACCGGTTTTTGAATGTTATAGTTCTTGACATCTGATTTGTGTCCATTTATTCTTTTACGTAGAGACTGTCCAGTTTGGCCAATGTACATGGCAGAGGGGCATTGCTGGCACATGATGGCATATATCACAGTGGTAGATGCGCAGGTGAACGAGCCTCTGATAGTGTGGCTGATGTGATTAGGCCCTATGATGGTGTCCCCTGAATAGATATGTGGACAGAGTTGGCAACGGGCTTGGTTGCAAGGATAGGTTCCTGGGTTAGTGGTTCTGTTGTGTGGTGTGTGGTTGCTGGTGAGTATTTGCTTCAGGTTGGGGGGCTGTCTGTAAGTAAGCATAAATTTCAATCTCTCCGGTCACACGATTACAGACCTGAGGGTGGCTATCCTTCAACAAAAAAACTTCAAAAACAGACTCCAATGAGAGACTGCTGAATTGGAATTAATTTGCAAACTGGATACAATTAACTTAGGCTTGAATAGAGACTGGGAGTGGATGGGTCATTACATGAAGTAGAACTATTTCCCTATGTTATTTCTCACCCCACCCCACCCCCGACTGTTCCTCTGATATTCTTGTTAACTGCTGGATATGGCCCACCTTGCTTGTCACTATGAAAGGTTTTTCTCCTTCCGCTCCTCCCCCCCCCCCACTAGTGATGGCTCATCTTAAGCTATCACACTCCTTACAGTGTGTATGATAAAACCCATTATTTCACGTTCTGTGTGTGTATATAAATCTCCCCACTGTATTTTCCACCGAATGCATCCGATGAAGTGAGCTGTAGCTCACGAAAGCTTATGCTCTAATAAATTTTTTAGTCTCTAAGGTGCCACAAGTACTCCTTTTCTTTTTTACTTATAAGACCATCCTTCCTCTCGCAGGATTTATGGATTTCTTTTTGTTCAGTTCTCTATCAAGAACCTACTAGTGGTGTGGGCTCAGGACAATGGCCTTGGGTCCTTTCAAAGCTCAGAATGACTCTAGAGAGGAGCCCTTCCCCTCTCCCAAGGAATAATGAGCACTCCTCACACAAGCCGGCAACATGAGACTTTTCTCTCCCCTAGAACTCAGAAAAGCTTGGTCCATTTCTTTACACAGAGACCAGCAGCCTCCTTTGGCCCGGCACTTTTTCCTGCATGGGCTTGGGTCAGGGACCTTCTCCCCATTATGGGGTCAATAATTGGATTAACATTGGAAGACAAGTTGCTACTCGAACGATGACCCTGCTCCTGCTCACTCTATAGTACACAGTCGGTAAATCAGTTGTGGAGCACTCTGCATCTCTTCCTCCTGTCATACCCCCTTGGACTGTGAGCCCATCCCGTCACAGCAGGGCTAGGCCTAGATGCTGCCAGATGGTGAGGCGGGGGGGAGACTTAGCGGGGGCAGTTTTCCCCTGGAGTCCGTACTGAACCCCAACGCCTGTTGGCAGGCAGCAGAAAGATGGCAGTGCAGGGTCAGACATTGCAGCACTGGAAGGAGCAATAAAATCCTCATTTGTTTTCTCTTTATACTTGTCTAAGGGAAATCCCCCTGATTTCAGTGAGTGGTCAGTTATCTTCCCTGGGGTCAGTGCCAGATCCCGGGGGTTTGCTTCTCCAGGCAGAGTGGTGCACGTCTCTCCCCTCCCAACCGCCTCACTCGTTCACTCAATTGGTCACTGAGGCCCTTATTCAAAGTCTGGTAAGTCAATGGGAGTCCATCCTTCCATTGGCTTCAACCGGTTTGGATCAGACACTTGGTGCTTTGTTCCCCGAACCAAGTCTCCGTTCAGCCCTCTGTATCTGAGTTTATAAAGCATCTTCCTCCAAGGAGATCAACGAGCTTTACTGACACGGACCCTCCTAGCAATGCTGTGGGTAGGAGAGAGATCCTCACTGTTCCTCCTTTCCCCCGATCAGTAGAAGGGGTGTAAGGGACTTGCCCATGGGCACATGAGTAAGCAGTGGCAGAGCCGGGAGTAGAAGTTGGGTCCTCTGAATTGATTCCCTACTCTCAACACTAGATCATCATCTCACGCTGAGACTGTGCCCACTCTTGACTGACATTGAAATCTGTGTTCTCCCAGACCCAGTTACCACTCCCTGTACTTCTCACGGAGTGCTTTGGGCTGTGCTCACTTGTCTGGAAGTACCCAGACTTGTCGACACAACCCTCCTTTGATTTTCTGATATCACTAAAATCGGCCCTAAGCTGTCTCCATGGTACTGTTATCATTGTCACAACCGGTTTGTGTAATAAAATATCTTATTTATAGATAGTGGTAATGTGCCTTCCTGCGATGCACACAGGCCTTGGCAAATAATCAAATAGCACACGACTGTCATGCTTCAGCTGTGGAAGGAACCTTTCCTACAGGGATTGTCGAGATTCAAAACAAGGACCAGAAACGGGTCCAGTATCAGTCTGAATGGTATTTATTCTGCCCGGAAAAAAACGAACAAACCAATCCACCGTTCTGGGCATAGAGAGGCAGAAACTAACCCAAGCCCAAGCTAATCGGCTTTGTGAAAAGGCCTGTGTCTGCTTTAATAGCTGGACTCTAAATGAGAGCCCTCTTTATACTGTTAAAAGCTTTATCTTCTTGGGCTTGAGGCCACTGGTAGGGAAAGAGCATTTCTCAGGGCTGACGCTATACCAGACAATAAGCGACATTTGTCGCCCTTTTATTCCTAGCACCCAAGAGGTGTCGAGATAATACCCGGACATGAGAGGTGGCTGCCGGGGCTGTGGGGGGTCAAAGGTTTGAGCCTTGGCCTGCTCTTTCCATTGCCGCTGCTGACGGGTGAGTGGAGTGAGGGAGGCCAGAGCTGGGAAATGAGTAAGTGTGTGTGGGGAGCTGTATTGGGTACGCCCAGTGCGAACAAGGAGATCAGTGACGACTTGGTCAGGGTAATGCTCTCAGGGGTGTGGGCTGTTTTCACGTCGTCGTTAGCTAGTATCTGAGGATTGCTGAACACCTACCTGAGCGGTCTGGCTGTGTGATCTTGTGGAGGTCTCTTACCCCTTCTGAGCCCTAGCTACTCGCATGCAAAATGGATCTGTGCTGGTTTACACCACTGAGGTTCTGGCCCCGCACTTGGATAGCGTTCGAAAGGTGCTAAGTGTTTTTATTTATTGTTGTGCCCAGCGCATAGCATCTCATTCTGCTTCTGTTTTTTCTCCATTAACTTGTACGTTATTTTGAAATCTGAATTTAAGGGACAAAATTGTTGTCAGCACTTAGAGGCATAAAAAATAAATCAGCTACTCGGTTAAGATGCAATTCCAGTTTTCCTTCTGCAATGAAATTTTGAGCAACACTGACTGCAATAGGGAGAAAGATGTTGGAAGCATGAGCACAGCCTTGTTTGGTGTGAGAGGATGCTGTTGTGTGTTACACCAAAGAGAATTTCTGTTTCTTGTGCAGTTATAGTTGAGTTCAGTTGCAGGTAACATGATTCCAAACATTAAAGTTTTCTATTTTATATCCAAATATTTAGACTGTTTCAAATTCAGCTTCCAGTTTTGCATGCTCACTTCTGCAAGCACAACTACGTGCACACTGGGAAGCAGATGCACCACAGTACTACACATGCAAAGCTTTCAATTTCATATGAAAATTGTGCAGCTCGGAGCTCGGTTGTCTGATTTGCATATGCAAATGATTATTGGTGTTCATCCATTTTGCAGATGAGCACATTGCAAGCAGAATCCATTGCACATGCAAAATTGGAAAGAGGGCGGGAAATCTGTCACTGAATGAAATAAGAAATGCTCCAGCCCTGAGAGTAGGCTGCGGTGGATGTTCCATTATCACTAGAAACAGACATAAGAGTGCCCATGGGTTTGAAAAACAAAATACAGAATGGGCAGATAAAAGGACCCTATTTGTACTGTGAATGCCTGTCACCTGTGTCTGGCTGAGAAAGGCATGGGATTAAGGAAGAAAATCCTGCTCTTACTCATAGCTGGTTTCGGAGCAGCAGCCGTGTTCGTCTGTATCAGCAAAAAGAACGAGAAGGACTTGTGGCACCTTAGAGACTAACATTTATTTGAGCACAAGCTTTTGTGGGCTAAAATCATCTTCCTACTGTATTTTCACTGCATGCATCTGATGAAGTGGGTTCTAGCCCACGAAAGCTTGTGCCCAAATACATTTGTTAGTCACTAAGGTGCCACAAGGCCACCTTGCTCTTTTTATTCATAGCTGGGTGACCTCACTGGTTAAAGCAGGGCTCTGTCAGTGCACTAGAGGGTGGGGCCGGGCGGGGCCTGGTCCCATTCACTGGTGAGTTCCCATCAGGGCGGTAAGTGAAGTTTTGCCATTTTCCCTTTGCCTTTCTCTTTCTGCGAGGCTGCTCGTCCTGCTGCACGGAAGACTTATTGTCCACTAATCATCATGCTGTGGAGACAGAAAATCATCTGGAAATGGAACTTAATTCAAGCTCTACATCTGGAGATGTTCAGAGCTTTAAAAGGAAATTTATGCTCTCATTGCTTCTTCAGGGCATGATTTAAATACATTTGATTATGCAATAAAAGATCTTAGCAGGTTTCGGCCATTTACATGTGATTATACAACGTCGGTATCCAGATTCCTAAGACAGACCATTAATATGTATGCTCCCTGCATGTCACTCAGCAGGTACGGACCAGCCAGGTAAGAGGACACCTGGCAGGACTGGGCTCTCAGTACCTAGGGACAAGGATTCCTACCGGTATTCAAGAGGTGAACGCTCACCTATTGGGAGGCTTTGTCCATTACCTTAATTAAATTATAATCATAATATCTAGCTCATGTAAAGCATGTCTCATCTTTTGATCTCAAAGTGCTTTATGAAAGAGGTAAACATCATTATCCAGATTTTACAGATGGGGAAACTGAGGCATGGAGCGTTGACGTGGCTTTTCCAAGTAGGCCAGCAGGAGAGCTAGGACCAGAACCGGGTCTCCTGAGCCCCAGCCTATCGCTTTAGGCTGCACTGCCATATGCTTGTTCCACACTGTTGGTTTCTTGTTCCAATTGTACTTGGCTAAAGGCAACCAATTCTCATGTCTCTGGCTGTAAAGTGATTGTTGCCAGGATTGGGGAGAAGTTTTCCTTTGTGCCACTAGTTGCAGCTAGTCACATGATTGTAGATTTATTCTCGCTGCCTTCTGAATCTCTGCACATGCGGGGCAGGCTTCTGCTTTCGCTAGACCCTACCCTCCACCCCGGTATTTGGTGATCTGGTCAAATGCAGCAAATGCTCCACTGAAGTGGGAGTCTATTGAAATGATTTAAAATTAGTGGGATTTCTGCACAAGGAGACTGATGCAATGGAGATGCCCTCACTTTTCTACAGCCAAGGCCTCCCTTGAAGTTCGGAGACAAGTGACTCCCAAGGTTTTGCCATAATTTGCTTAAAACTTTAAATATCCCTAAACTTGCTCAGGCTGCTGTGAGGTTCCAAGAACCTATCCCCTGGGAACTCCTTAAGCTTTGCCTTTGATACTGCTGCACTTTTGATGTTACAAAGCAAGAACCTTCTGAACGGCAACCAGCTGTCTGAGCATCATAAGATACAAAACTACAAGCTGGCCAGGATGATCAATTACTGTACTTTATTCCTGCCCCTGACACCCAAAATCCTAGAGGGAGTAATGAACCCGAGTAGAGATCAATGCGATCTGGTCTGTTCTTATGGAAGATTCATTCTGACATGTGGAAAACATTGCAGAATGCAGAATTTTTTTAAACCTATTGATTTGTAATGTTGGTATTACACTGTCAGTAGTTGCACAGTCTATAGTATAGCACTTTTTTTTAGCCAGAACTCCAGGGACCTTGCCTTCCAGGGTGGTAATAGGAAAAATACTCTTGCCACTTCTGCGGGAAAATCCCACTGAGGAAGGGTGAAGAAATATTGTTGTATTTTCAAGTCCAGTTTAAAGAATCTCTTTGAAGAGTGGGAGGAGGTGTCTGTCATCTCTCAGCAATACCCGACATAATCTGATTCTGCCTGTTTATCTGGAGAGGAAATGTCATTTGGATTCCTGTACAGTACACAGATACCATCATAGGAGTGAAGACAGTAGCTCTGACTTGGAGAAGAAGCTTGGTATTTAGATGGGTGATATTTTGCCTGCGGGCTGCTATTCGTGGTTTTGTTACCTTTTTTGAGCAGGTCAACTGAAGTTATAGGTCAGGCCCCCTGAGTGGGCCTGATTCTGACCCATTACACTGGTGGAATCTGGGGAAACTCCATTGATGTCAGTGGAGTTATTTCTAGATGTACATGAGTGTAAATGAGATCAGAATCAGGCCATTGTGTTAAATAATTTCCTGAACATCTTTTATATCAAGAAAGTGCCACCGTGCAAAGTGTCCCTTCTTACTCACAGGGGCGTTAGATTGTATATGAGCCACACCTTGCGGCCCTTATTCAGACAGCACGCCCACTGCTATTGACAGGAGCCTTGCCTGAGTGAGGATTCAGGATCGTACCCTTGCTGTCCCCAGCATGATTACAATGAATTGCAATAATAGTTACAAAACAGCTGGGCTAGAGCTATTGGCTTGTGCTCAGCCCCAGTGCTGGCTGGGAACATGCAGCATCCCCATGGCTAAAGCAAACAGGAGTGTGTGAGTTACTGCCTAGTCTTTGTGAGAGTCTAATGCTGCCTAGTTATCTTATTTCACTATAAATAATACATTTTCCATTGTGGGGGTGGGAACGTACATCCAAGGGCCTGTCTTCCTGTAAAATACCATAATGAAATCAAAATAGGATTTACGTAGATTATTGCTGCTTGGTAATATACAGTAGATGGAGAATACTTCCAGCCTTGTATTAGAGCCTATTAAGCTTTTTCTTATGAAGAGGAACTTGCTGGAGTCGTGATGTGTGACACACTTTCAAACATCCAGGAGAAATCCTTTCTGCAAAAAGCTGTGGGTGCTTCCTGCAAACAGCCTCCAGTAATGCAGTGTTTAATATCGCACATCTCCTCTCTCTTTGAGGGGATCTGTTTCTATGTGTTACTGCATTCACTGTAATAGCCCGAGCCATGTCACTTAGCCAGAAAACCAAGGAGATAAAATAAGGTAGTTGTGACGAAGCGGAACCATTCTTATTGTTTCCTCTGAATATTGTGGGGGTGCCTCAGTTTCCCCTATGCAGTTCTTAAGTATCTAGGTGGTGGGATAAGGGTGTTTGATCGTTGCAGAGCCCTAGAGGGCAGATGTGTGCAGGGGTCTGGACACAGAAAATGGCCGACACCCTGTTTCTTGGCAACTGATGGCCTGGGACCTTCCCCCCCCTGCAAGGTGAGAGCTAAAGGGTTGGAGAACAAAGGAAGCCAGTGACCTCCTGGCCCGGGAAAGGACAAAGCCCAGAGGAGAAGGGGCAGGAAGGGGAGTCAGTTTGGGGCTGGCTGGGGACATGGAGTGAAGTGCAGACATGGTTGTCTGGCTCACTGCCCCTCAAAATGGACCCAGCTAAGGGGTCCTGTTCTCTGCACCTACAAGCTCTGTGTTAGACCATGTTCCTGTCATCTAATAAACCTTCTGTTTTACTGGCTGGCTGAGAGTCACGTCTGACTGCAGAGCTGGGGGGAAGGACCCTCTGGGTTCCCCAGGACCCTGCCTGGGTGGACTTGCTGTGGGAAGCGCAGGGAGAGGCAGAGGATGCTGCATGCTCCGAGGTCAGACCCAGGAAAGGGGGAGCCGGGTGAGCTGTGTGTCCTGCAGACAGGCTGCTCCCAGAGAGGAGATTCCCCCAGAGTCCTGACTGGCTTCGTAGGGCGCAGCTCCAGAGCATCGCTAGGGGACTCGGTGACAGTAGTATAATTGGAAGAGTTTCCTCTCCCTCCCCTGCCACTGAAAAACAGAGGATGGGATTTATCTCAAACTTTCCAGAACGATTTCTTCTTCAGGTGCAACCCCACCATGGAACACGTTAGACCCAGGGGAGGCAGTAGGTTAGCAGCGTGTGCACACGGGGTTTTGATGGAAACGTTGGTAACCTTAGCTCTGGTGGGTGTGGCTGAGCCTGCAGAAAGGATTGGTCCTGGCCTGTGCTTCACTGTTGAGCATGCTGTGGGGGGGGAGGTGTGGGGGGGACCATAAGGAGTCTTGTCCCTAGCAGAGTCAGATCTTGCTACAGTGCATTAGAAAGTGGGACTAGGTAGCATGGCCCTGGTCCACCTGTTAGGGGCTTGAGCAGAGGTGAAAATAGCCGGTACGCCCCGGTACACGTACCGACAAGAGCCAGTGCACCCTACTGAAACGGCCCGGCTTCCCCAGGGGGCAATTTAAAGGGCCTGGGGCTCCCAGCAGTGGCTGGAGCCCCAGGCCCTTTAAATTGCCTCCAGAGCCCCGCTGCTGGAGCCCTGGGGTAGCGGCTTCGGTGGCTATTTAAAGAGCCTAGAGCTCCCCTGCTCCTACTGCCCCGCCCCTTTAAATAGCTCCCGGAGCCCTGGGCTGCTGCTGCCACCCACCGGTGGGGGGGGGGCACTTACCATACAGGGTGGGCTGGGGCTGGCTCTGACCCCCCTCAACCCTGCCCCTTCTGGGGGCCAGAGCTGGCCCCAGCATACTGGTAAGTCACTCGCCTTACTTTCACCCCTGGGCTCGAGAGCGGAGATCTTGTTCTCCTACTGCATTAGTGCAGTGGTTCTCAACCTGTGCTCCGTGGACTGCCAGGGGGCCACAGACTATGTCTAAGGGGTCCACGATAGACTCAGTCTGCACACTGACTGAACAGACTTCAACTCTATAGACAGACAATAGATTTCCAGAGGGGGCCACACCTCCACTTGCAATTTCCAAAGGGGTTTGCAAATGGAAAAAAAAGGTTGAGACTCCATGCACTAGTGCCTATATTAACATCAGCAGCAAATGCTGAGTTTGCAACTAGAGCCAGGGCTAATGGAAGGTTCCCTAATGGTGGTGGAGGGGGGCACTGGTGCCTGAACTGTGGCCCCATCCCTGTGCCACCATGCCCCCCAAGGCCCTGTCCCTGCAGTACCCCTTCTCCATGAGGCCCTGCCCTTGGACTGCCCCTTCCCCTGAAGCCACGGTCCTGCACCACCTCTTTCCCCCAAGACCCCTCCCCCCAGTCGCTCGGACGGTAAAAAGTGGGAGGGGCCATTGCCCCCTAGCCCTCCTGTTCCGGCACCGCTGGGTAATGGTGCACAGGCTGCACCAGTTTTGAGCAGCAGCAGCGCTCCCTGAATCCACGGGGTCCTGGCAGCAGGATCTCGGGGGGAGCGTGACCGGAGCTACTTCTCTGCTTCTCCTTGCTATAGCAACCAGGGCAGGATTTGGCTCCAACCCCCCAGCAGCTGTTAAAGGACAAGGGAGAGAATGGAGATGGGGTGACTGCAGACCCCTGCCAAGAGAGGGAACTAAAACCTCAGGCCAAGCTTCTCACCCCTGAGTGCCTAAAATTAGGCTCCTAAATCCATCGGTAGGCACCTTAAGGAAGTGACCAATCATTTGAAAGTGCTGAGAATTGACCGTTTCCCACTGACTCCACGAAGCAGGACCCTAATTTAGGAGTCTAAATAGGGACTTGAGGCCCACTTGAGGCCTGCAGGTTTAGGGGGCCGGGGCTTCTGGTTGGAATGGCTTCCTGGGGCCTGTAATGCTGAGAGGGCCTTGGGTATGGTGGTGCAAAGCAGTGCATAGAACGAGGCAGGTCTGATGCTCTTCTTGGGATAGTCCAAAGAGTTCTCATTAGGATTGTGTATTATTCTGGGCAAAGACAAATTTAACCTGGTCATGCAGGGAACTTCTCCTTCCAAGGAGGTTTGTGGGACTCAAATTGGTCCATAGGAGAGCAGCACAAATCCCGTGGCTTGCAACATGAAAATTCATTAAAAATGAGTCATTACACTAACTAAAAACCATATCCCCATGCTAATTTTCCCCCTGCTGTTACTCACACCTTCTTGTCAGCTGTTTGAAATAGGCCATCCTGATTATCACTGCAAAAGATTTTTTCTCTCCTGCTGATAGTAGCTGACCTTAATCAATTGGTCTCATTAAGAGTTGGTATAGCAACCTACATTTTTTCATGTTCTCTGTATATATATTTATATCTATCTTCCTATTATGCTCCTCCCACTCCAAGCATCTGATGAGGTGGGTTTTAGCCCAAGAAAGCTTATGCTCTAATAAATTTGTTAGTCTCTAAGGTGCCACAAGTCCTCCTCCTTCTTTCATTAAAATATTCTAAACCCCTGAGTGCAAGTTAGCCAGACCTGCTGATTTTGACCCCAGCTGTACAGTACTTTCCTTCTTAACTTGTGTAAATTTGATTTTAAACATTAGCGTTAATAACATTTTAAAATCTACTCTTTAAGATCCCCCTGAGATGCTAGTAGAATGGAAACAGTGTTGTTATACCACCACATCATCTGTTGCTCCCACCCCCAATGCTGAACAGAAATATTTATTGAACACGTCTGCCTTTTCTGCATTATTATTGATAGTTCTAGTAATGCACCAATATAATTGCTAGGATTCTTTTTGTTCCTAAAATACTTGAAGAATTCCTCATTTTCCTTGATGCTGCAGGCTGCAGCTTTCTGTGTCCCTTTGCTTCCCGAATCCATTTTCTACACTCCCTACCTTCTGATTTATATTAATCTAGGCAAAACAATACCTCCATGCCTCCAGTCTCTGCCTTGGTTTCTCAACACTCTTGAGTGTTCTCTGGGATTTGGTCAGAGTCCCCTCCGGTTTCTAGCTCCCGCTCCTAGACCTCACTTTTCCAGCTCCGGAGGCGAGAATCTCCTCCTTGACCCGGACAGCCAGCCAGGCTGCTACAGCCACCCTTTGTCCTGGGAGGGCAGGGCCTGCTCAGCCGCTTCCTTGCTGCTCTTCACCCCCAGGCCGGTCAGGAGCGGACCCCCAGGCTCAGCGCCGGAGGAGCACAGCGACGGCAGCCCCCCGCACCAGCGGCCGGAGAGTTCAGAACATCCCCGCGACTCCAGAAGCTGGACAAAGCCCGATCCCCCAAATCCCCACAGTCCCTGTTCCTGCCCCGGCCCGGAGGGCAGAGGCTCGAGCTGTCTGCTGGGACTGGGGTCTCTGGGGCGATTTCCCTGTCGAGCCCTAGGGCCAGTGGAGGGCGAGCGGGGTGAGCCCCAGGATTTCATCCGCGCCCCGCGCCCCTTTCTCATTCCCAGCCCGTAATGAACGGGGGAGGCCCCGCCCCGGGAGTGCACTGGGAAGCGGGGGGCTGCCCGCTCCTGGCCCTGGGGGGGGGGGCCGGGGCCCTGGGGTGACCTGCGGTCCGCTGTGTGTCCCTGGCCGGTTCGCTGCCCTCCGGGCCCGGGCCAGATGAGGCTCCCGGAGCCGGGCTGGTTTCGCGGCTGCCCGGGCCCCCGGCCACCCCGCACGTTAACGCCCGCGGGCTGGTGCGCGGAAGCCGGGTCCCCGGGGCGGTGCCAGGCCAGCGGGGCAGCCCAGCGGCCGGGCCCCGGGTGATCGGTCGGGCCCTGGGGTGCGTGGCGGAGTCGGGATCCCCGGGGCTGCGCGGGGCGCCCCAGCCCCAGCTGCGCCCCGGGCCCCTCCCACGCATCGCGGCGGGCTCCGAGCCCGGGCGCAGGGCGGCGAGCCGGGCTGGCCCCGCCGAGCGCCGCGGGGGCGCCGGCCGCTGTCCCGGGTGCTGAGCGCGGGGCAGGTCGGTGGGGGCCCGGGGCCGCCCGCCCGCCAAGCTCCCCGGCCCGGGGGCTGGAGAGGCGCAAGGGGCCCCATGGCTGGGGCAGCCCCGGCCCCACACGCGGGCCGGGCACGGGGGTCCCTGCCGGCCGGTGCATGGCGCAGCGCGGGGGCTCCGCACCCCGACCCCCCGGGCCAGCGGCCGGGACGGGGGGGCGCCGCAGCCCCTGGCGGGGGGGTGAATCCGGACCCCCCCGGGCCAGCGGGACTGGGTCACGCCCCCCGGTGCCCGGAGCCCCCCCGCTGGGGCCCGGCCCGGCCCGGCCCGGCCGATGACACCCTGGGAAAAAACTTTGATGCTAAATGAAGCGCTCGGATCCCTCCGCCGGCGGGGGGAGACTCTGGGCGGGCCGCGGCGCCGCCACCGAGCGCGGAGCCTTCCGCGGCGGAGAAGAGTCCCGCAGTCTCCGGCGGCGGCGCGAGAGCAGCCGCGGCTCTGCGGAGGGGCCCGAGCCCGATGTGACCGGGCGGACGGAGCGGCTGAGCCCCGAGCACCATGGGGGCCCTGGGCGTGACCCTGGGGATTTTCCACTACCTGGGGCTCTACCTCCAGCTGGGCGCCCCGGCGCGGGCCCCCGCCGCCAACGGTGAGCCGGGCGGGGGGACCGGGCAGGGCAGGGCAGGAGCAGGCCGGGGCAGGCTGCCGGGGGCAGCGCGGGGCTTTGGAAACTTCTCCTCCCGGGGCGGGGGGGCAGAGCCCGGCCGGCTGGGCTCGCGGGGGGCGAAGCGAGCTCGGGGCGCAGCCAGGCGGGCCGCGGGGTGCTGCGCAGCCGGGGGCGGGGGCGGCCGGAGGTGCCGCCCGGGGCGTGCTGAGCCCGGCCAGGGCCCCCCGCAGCCGGTCCGGGGCGCTGGGCTCCGCGCTGCGGACGAGCCCGTCCCGGGCTGAGCGCGGAGCCGGCGGGGCAGGGACCCGGCACAGCCCAGTCGGCCAGAGCCGAGCCCCGGCGGGGTCCCGGAGCGGGTTTGCTGCCCGGGAGGGCGGTAAGTTTGTGGGCGCGCCCCTCGCTCCAAGCCCCGCCGTGGGTCGGGAGCGGCCGAGCGCACCCGGAGCCTGGAGAACCCGGGGACGTGGGTCTGCCGGCGCAGGAGCTGGCGGGAGACCCTGGTCTGCCAGGAGATTAGTGAGGAAAAGTTAGTGACCCTGCTCCCGGGCTCAGCCTGCTCCCCTCGGCAGCTCTCACTGGGGTCAGGGTGGGGCGGGGGGGCAGAGAGGCCATTTCCGATTGCATATGCTTATCAATGCAGCCTTGGCCGCCTGGCACCCTGTGGGTCCACACAGACACCGGCAAATGGCCTGGAGCCACTGCAATGCCCCTTCCTCGCTCCTCTATAAAGCCCCTGGGTTGCTTCATCTTGATTTCCAAGCACAGCAACCCGGAAATCCTACCGCCCCTGGCCTAGTTCCAGTAGCTGGGGCGGGCTGGAACACGGGAGAGCCCTTTTTGTGAACAGCTTCACACGTTTATTGTCTGGTTTCCATGAAAACTTCTCAGGCAGCTCCCACCAGGAGTGCATCGGTCACCGGAGAATGAGGAAAGGAGACACTAGCGTCTGGTTTCTCCTGTCCCCTTTGGAGCCAGGGAGCTGGATGTATGTTACATTCCTCACCCTTCACTGGGGAAAACTCACAAATCCAGCCATGTCAGGTGGTGGTAGTCTCCTCTGTTATCTTGTGTTAGTTATGGGTCTTCCGGCAGTGCCTGGAGCCTGCATCAGAACTGGGACCCCATTGTGCTGGGTTCTCAGCAACCTAGAGTGAAAGCTGGTCCCCTGCCCTGAGGCACCTCCAGTCTCTGCAAGAGCCATGTACCATGGCAGCCTGGTGCTCAGAAGGACTGTCTTGCTGTGCAGAGTGTATTGTTACCATGCCCTGCAGTCTAGAATAGGGATGAACAGCAATGTGTTGTCATACTTCAGGAGTAACCTGTCATTTGTGCTTGTGCCCGGAAAACCAGGAGCATTTCCTGGAATTGCTGACCTTCCTTGGGTGCTGTGAGAAGGGGGTGCTAGAGACAGAGATCTGCCTCCATTACCTCCGTTGAAATTCAGCAATAAACAACTAAGTACTGAAATGGTTGCTGTAAAGGAAAAAGATCTGAGTGGGTGAGTGCATTTAGGAGCCTTGTTACAGGGCTTTGTACCATGGGCAGTTCCGCAGCAACTCACTTAATCACAACAGAAACCTTTATTAAGGATCCTGAAATGCAGTGAATAAGTGGGTCATGTATAATAAGCCATTTGTGTTCAGCAGGTGAATACCAATTCGATAAAAGCAGTGTGTGCTGCAAACCTGGATAAATTGCTGTTTAGCAGATTGGAGATTGATCATTTCATTAGTCACTGGTACAGCTTTCCCCAAGCAGCAGGAGAGGATGGGGGAGGGAGGGGAGAAAAGAGCCCTGGAAGCCTCCCTGAAGTGAACAAGTGATCCTGCAGGGCAGGGCTGGAACCAGGCCTCAAGCAATTCAGGGGGCACGTCAACCTGGTTACTCCACAAAATGTCCTAATTCCGGGCCCAATCCTCCATGTGCCTGTTGACTTCGGTGGGTGCAAGCCGGGGCCGTGTAGCCTCTGGAATGAGAGCAATGGCTTCCAAGAAGTGCATCCGCCTCTGACCTTAGTGGAAGCACAAGAGGCTTTTGGAGGAGGGACCAGCAGCCTGAGTGCCCCTGTCTGCAGCTGAGCGTTTGAACCAGAGCATGTGCTCTAGGGGATGTAGTATTTTAATCCTGTCCCCAAAGGCATCAGCTGGGCGTTGGGATGAAAGTACGCCATGCACTCACTAGGCTTCTGAGAGGTTTGTTATGAATGGTCCGTGACTAGGGCTCCCAGGCACTATGGTAATACACACAATACGTCTTCCTTTACTGGGGTATGTGGGTATGTTTAGTCCCCCCATCCTCCTCTTGGTTGCGAGCCTGAGCAATGTGATCCCAGCCCACCTGGCTGAAAGAGGCTGTTCTGATCAAATCTCATTCAACCTCTCTCCCCATGCCCTCATCACAAAGGGTTTGCTTTGAGCTAGTTGTGCCTATTTTTGTGTGGAAGCCCGCCCTGGCACCCCCCAGCAGGGAGCTTCTACTGCATTGTACGTCCCTGTCACTCCTCCACAAACAGCACGGCCTCGCTCTTCCTCAGCTAGTTCCTTCAATTATTCATGCCCCCCCATTGCAGACTGTTTGCACGCAGGGCTGGTGCCATCGGCTTTCAAACGTGCATTCTTCCCAGTCTGTCTGTGTGCACGGAGCCGGGAAGGAAAAGAGCCAGTTGGTAAATAGCGTGCATTCCAGAGCATGAGAATCCAGCGTTCTTCTTTGCATCGGTTGCAAATGTTAGTGTCTTACATCAATAAGCCAGTTAGTTTAATGGCTGAAGGATTAAGGAAGCTGTGCCCTGATTCCCCACGGTGCTGCCCTTCTCCTTTGTCACACACACCAATGATTATTCTAGCAATTACTTTCAGAAACACTCTGCATTCTTCTGGATTTTTTTCAAGCTTCCTGGTGGGAATACTCCATCCGATGTGTTTTTCCTGCTGCTGCTTGTACAGTTGTTCAAGACAATTACTTCTGACACTCCTTCCCCATCAAATGTCTGTGCTTGCCTTTCCCTGGAAGAAGGCCGACATATGATGGGCAAGACAGTGGGAATTATCACATTAGGATAATGACAGCTAATTGTCATTTAAAAATTCTCCACGAACCAGGCAGCAAATCAACTAGAGGAATGGGTGCCTTTCCCAAGAATCTGGGAATCATGAGGCAGACAGGGCTGGGACCTTGATTTAACCAGGACCTGGAAATTCCCTGCTTCCATCTGTGTTGTCTCGGTCGTGCTGCTCTTTCGGGTTGGTGTGACTTGGGTGGTGACTGGGACAGGCGGCTCTCTCACTCTGGCCTAGTCTGTGTTCTCTCTGTTCACATCCCCGGAGGTGGAAGAACCTTTTCTGCTGCAGGGTGCAGTCTCTCCCTGAGCTTGGATAGCGTGCCCCTGTCCAAACCCAGACCATGCCACCTCCTCTGCCTTGAATTTGGCCTTAAGCCAAGTTCTCGTTCCTATCTTCCTCTCCCATCCCCAGCAGCCCTTGGGTAGTGCTCTGTGCTCTGCAGCATGCTGACGCGGAGGCTGTGATAATGGTCCTTGGTCATTGGACTCACCAGGGCAGAACAGACCAGGCCAGTGGTTTCTGGTCCTTCCTTTCACGCTGACTTAGTCCTGATCTGTCCTGGACAGGAACGTGCCCCCCAGCCAGCTGCACGGACTGACGTAGGATGGCGCATGTTATTTCCTTCCCATCACCAGACTTGGTGGAGTGCCCAGCGCCCAGGGACAGGACGCAGCAGGAGCTGGCGGAACCAGAGGTGCTAAGAGCAGCGCTCGGAAGGGGCTGTTGATATCTGGTGCCTTATTTATTTTCGGTGCCCAGCGTGAGATGACGTGGCCCTGGCTTTCTTCCCCCACCACTGCACTGGGAATAATGTGGATCTGCGGTGCCCAAGCTCCACAAAAACCAGGCCACGGTGTCTGCAGCTGAGCTTCTAAATCAGAGGCAGCTTCTGGCACTTTGGCTGGAGGACTCTTGCCAGGGGCCTCTCGAGAGTCACTGGTAGAGTTTTTGGACCAGTCCCAGGAGTCCTGGTGCCCCGTTTTCTACTCTAACCGCTTCTCCTCTGCTTCTTCTGAAAGCAACTAGTGGGAGAGACAGGAGCGTGACCCCCAAACTAATTCACATTCAGGCTGCTGGGTGTCTCTTCGCTTGAAGCGTCACCTCTCAGGAGGGCCAGAAACAGGGGGGACAGGGATGGTTTTGGCCATGCATTCCTTCCCTTGCAATGGTGAAGCTGGGCTGGGAAGACTCCCATGGGGACAAGAGGACTTTTCCTCTGTGTGGGTAGCAACCCAGCCAGGAGCAGTGAACTGTTAGAAATACACACCGGTTCAGGCTTAATTCCAACTCTCTGGCAAGGTGCTCTGGCCCTGGTCAAAATCCCCATGTTGCATTTTTTTTGGTTTTTGTTTTGTATAGTACATATCACAAGATCCTCCCCTTGCTGTAGTCAGTGGGAGTTTTGCCATTGACGGTGGTGGAAGCAGGGTTGGGCCCTATGTTAGTAAGGCATTTGGGGATCTTTCTGGGTGAAAGGTGTGCTCCACAGCTGAGATTTTATGTTTTCCTCTGGGGGCCTAGGGCTAATTTCAAGATTTGCAGTCTGTAGCCGGAACTGTTTGTGTAGCCTTGCCCATCATGGTATTAATGAAGCGAGTGACTTACAGATTACTGAGCAAGGACTTCTGCACAGGGACAAAGGAGAAAGACGCCTTCTGTTTAAGAATCAGTATCTGGTCACTTTCGGAGCTGAATCCCCTTTGCCCCACTCACAGCTTTCGGTGCCCCCTCTGCTCACGCCTGTGGCATAGGAAGGCATAGTGCTATGTTTGTGCATCCGGCTTTGGGGCTGTGATGTATTCTTGATGACCCAGCGTCAGCGTTCCCCGGGAGCAGGCTCATTAAAAACAGATTCATTCAGAGATTCTCAGGCCAGACAGCAGCATTGTGATAATCTAGTCTGACCTGCACAAGGCAGGCCAGAGAACCTCGCCCAGACCGTTTAGGAGAGAGCACTGGCACAGCATGCTGAGTGTATGTGAAGAAATGTCCGTAGCTCAGATACCCTGGGCGCATTCTGGCATCAGACTGCACTCAGCCCCGACCCCACTTCCATCCCTTGGTCCAGGGAGAGAGGTGTGAAGCAGAAGTGAGCAACGTCTGCACAGGCTAGAGGGTTAATTGAAATTCGCAGCAGAAATAGGGATGCATTGCTTTAAATGTGCTATACTACCCCCTGCACATGCCTGCCTAAGCACCCCGGTTCTTCCCTTTACTCATTCCTTCCCCGTGTTTCATGTGAGCGATGCACGGCAGACGTACACCCAGCCCATGAGGTGTCTGCCCCTCGGACGCAGAGCCATCTCTAGCCAGAGATCAGGGAGTCCAAGGACTGGGTACCATGGCAGAGCTGTAGGGCAGAAAAGGCCCGTGGCATGTGGCTCAGTGTGTGCTTTGGCAGCCCCCCGGGTTCACAAACACAGCGCTGGGAGCGTTGGCTATGGGATCAGTCCCGCTTCTGAGGAAGTCAAGGGAATTTTGCCATCGGCAGTAATGGGAGTAGGAGCAGGGGCTCTGAGACCAGCTCCTGTGAGTAATGAGTGGCCTCCCCTGCCCCGACCGCACTGGGGCTGCAGGTGAGCATAGCCCATCAGGATCAGGCTCGCTGTGCTCAGACAGGAGCAGGGGAGTGGCAGCGACAAACCCATTGGATTCCCTTTGTCAGAGTTCGGTATGTGCCCAGTAGCTCCAGGGGTACTTTGAAGAATATTGAGTGTGCATGGGGTGGGGGTGGTGCCTGAACCTGAGCCATGTATTAATGAGCACCTGGCCCCTGCTTGCTGATGCTCCCCCTGAGCTGCTGGCTAATGGCTCCAGCCCAGGAGCAGCTGCAAATCACCAATTTAAAAAAATTAATAAATCAGGCTGCCAGCCAGTGTGTCCTCCTCCCTCCAAACATGGCAATTCTCCCCCAGAATTACCCAGGTTATGGGGAAGATACGGGCCTGGGCCACTGGGCATGAGATTGTCCCAGTTTTAGCTTGATAAATCCATGCGTTATCGGGGGCTGGGGGCTGGGATTGTAGTACATCATGGGTAATGGGAGCTCTGTCTGGCTTCCCTCTCCTTCAGTCCCGGAAGAGCACTACAGAGCTGGCCTCCTGACAAGGGAGGCGCCTCCACCCCCAGGTGGAGGGTTGTAAAATAATCCCAATGGGAGATGTTTGTATAAGAGCCTTTCTGCAATGAAGGGTGACTCCGGGGGGTGGGGAGGGAATGGCTTTATGGGCAATCATGCAGAGCTCTCGGCTGTGCCCCTGGTCAGTGATGCTGCCACCCCAAACTCCCGCTGAGAACCCTTTGTCCCAGCCCTCGCCCGCAGGCTCGGGGAGAGGGGCAGGGACATGCATGCGCGTGATACGTGAATATCTATAATACACCGAGTACCCTCCTGTCTATCCCCAGGCAAGTCACTGTCTGTGTGTTTGTGGGCATAGGGGTTGCTTGAGGGGGATTTGGGGGTGGGTTTATTTAAAATACAAGTGCTACAATTTGAGGCATGTCGAGAACTGGTGGGTGACTGCCCCTTTAGCACTCTTGTAAATCACTATGTAGTATCACATCATGCTGTCAGGAGGTGGGTGGGAGAAGGAAGCAGAACTAGCTGTTTGCTTGCCGTGGTTTAAAGCCCAGCCCCCCTATGATGGCACAAAATTCACAAGCTGGGTGGGTGCCATGTGTTGGCTTCCAGGTCTCTGGTGAGAAGCTTGGCATGTCACGACACAGCTGTGCGGTCCATGCTGGCGTGTAGCTGTGATGCAAGGTTGTCTCTCACGCTGTGGAATATGCGGTGAATCAGGATTGGGTCAGGTGTCCCCAGTGTAGCAGGCAGATTGGGCCAGGCAGAGCTGATGGCCGAGGGGAAGAGCAATGGGTTTTCTACACTGGGTAAGGGCTTGTCTAAGGACTGAGAAAAGTGGGGAGAAATCCCGTTGGCAGTTTGGGGATGGCCCTGGAGGGAGCTCATGGCTCCTCACCAGCACCTGCCTTGACTCCAGCGTTCCTGCTCCGTGCCAGGGAGAGTAGACCCAAGGCACAGGTTCTCCGATGAAACACCCATGGATCTCCATGGCACAGTCCGGCCCCAGCCTCGTCCCTTGAACAGCCTCCCCCCACAACTCGCGTTCTGTCTCCTTCCCACAGCACTCCTGGCTGAGAGCGGCAAAGGCCCCTCTCGTGGGCCTGGGGGGCTCAGTGGTGCAGGTTGGAAGTGATCTGAACTGGGGTGGGGGAGTGGAGAAATGTGATCAGCCAGGACTTGGAACCGATGGGTGAAGTCAGAGTGGTTAGCGGCTGTAGTTAGTTTTAATTGGACGGGCCTGGCAGTACCCGCAGGCTGCTGATGTGATGGTACTAGGTATTTGTGCAAGTAACGTGTAAACATGCACACACACGCGTGCACACACTGCTGCAGAAGCCAGAGCCAAAGCCCCTGACCCCTCTCTGCAGAGGGGCTCCTGGAGGGAAGTTCTGGCTCTTCTCCTGCATGTGAGGGATGTGAGCTTCTCCCCAGGCCTGGGCATGGCCCAGAGGGGCCAAGGGGCTGAATTGTGAGGTGATGGCATCACGCCTTGGCCAGGAAGTGGTGGGGTCCAGCTGGCACAGCAGGGCTGGAGAGGTTTCCCAGGACTAATGGGAAGGTGTAAATTAAAGCGGGTGCCTTCCCCATGTAGACCCCAGGCAAACATTTTCCAAAGAGCTGAAGTAGTGGAGCAGCCTAAACCCCACTGATTTCTGGGAGACCCAGGCCCCCAAGTGCCCAAGTCACTTTCAAAACCGGGACGTAGACTCTGGACTCTCTAGACAGGGTGGGCGGTTTTACCCTATGCGCCTGCTCAGCCCTCAGCCGCATGAGCTGCCTCCGTTCAGGCTCCCTCCTGACCACGTCTGGCTGCATGTGCTGGCTCACGCAAAGCATTGCTGTGGAACTTGGCCCTAAACACCTGGCCCTAACTCTGCCCTCATTTACCCCTCTGCCACCCCAGCAGTAGGCTGCCAGGTGCAGCAGAAGGCAGAACATGGCCACTCTGGAACGCAGGCCCCAGGGGTCATTGGGATATTGATGGGCCAGCACCTGGGCAGTGGTACCTCCAAGCTACAGCCGGCTTCCCAGGGTCCATTCGCACGGCCTTTGGCAGTGTTGGCTGGAAGGTATAATTCAGCCCCAGAATCCCAGCTGTCACTAAGGAGCTTTGCTTTCTAACCCCGCCGGGAGGAGGGTCAGCCATTGTCGGACGGAGTGGTTTGCTCTAGCTGGTGTGACATGGCAGTTGTGCCCGGGAGGGGGGATAGCTCAGTGTGCAAGTGAGACTGAGCTGGCAATTAGTTCTATGAGCACCAAGACTCACTGAACCATCATAAACCATGAATTATGACAAGGAGTTCTGTGAAAGGAAAGAATAAGCCGCACTCAATCACAGCCCAGCACATAATGACCGAGATCAGCGGTACAGAAGGTACAGAGAAATTGGAGAACTACCGATACAAAACTACTGATATTCCTGCTCCACCTTTCTTTGTGTCTCCCTGCTCTTCCTCTCCTTTCCTAGGATTAGCCTGCCTCCCTCGCAACCTCCCCTTCCATTTCAGAAACCTTTCCTGCCCCTGCATCTCCAGCTCTATCTACACGTGAGTTCTTCCTGGTCCCTGCTAATGAAACGCTCAAGGATGTCAGCCTTGAACCTTCCCTCCGAGTGGCCCAGGCACCTGCCTTGTGCTTTTCCCTACAAACCCGTCAGTGGCACTGTCTCTGCTGCTGGAGTCAAAGGCCTGTTCGTTTCATTCGAGCCCCCTGTTGTTAGGGCTGGTGGCAGGAGCTCCGCACCGCAGGTTGCCATCAGCCGCCTGAGTCAGGGAGCAGCTTTTATCGTCCCAACATGGAAAAATACAATTCCCCAGCTCCACGGCTGGCTGTAAGTTCTCAGCGCAAATGGAAGCGGACACAGGTCAGAGGCTTTAGGTTCTCTGTAATTCAGACTCAGCTTTGTTGTTATTTAGCCTGCAATGAGCCTGTCTCATGATCCTTTTCCCCCTCCAAATTCCCACTGACTCCAGGAGGGCCAGGATTTCACCCCTGATATTCACAAGTGCTGAGCATGTGCATCTGTACGACTTGCAGGGACTCAGCACCTCCCTACATAGTGGGCACTGGCGGCTTTGGGCATTTCAGAAAACAGCACACTGAAAACCAGACGGATTTGTGTAAGAAACCCAGTTCCTTGTACAACCGTCTCACTTCCTCAGGGACGGCACCAGTTCACCATGACACGGGTCTGTTCAGGAAGAGGTTTCCATTGCAGACTGCACGCAGCTCCAGAGGAGAAGCTTTCCACTCATGTAGATGTAGCACGATGCATATGATTGACTAGAGTTAATAATGGTTCATCAGGGTAAATAATTCACAGGGCAAGCTAGAGCTCTAACTAAGTAATTAATGTGCCTTTTGCAAATGTCCAATACATCTTTAATTGTCCTTCAATACGTGTTTACACAAATATTAACCTGTGTCTGTGCCGGTTTGTCTGAGCTACAGTGTTCAGAACAATATCTGCACAGGCTGGTTATTAAAGGCTTATAGGAGGCTCTGGGCTTGTGTGTCTGTCCTCAGAGGAGACACCACAGAACATCAGCTGTGCATGCAGCCCCCAAGCTGTCCCCATCTGGGTGCCCAGACTTGAGAGAGGGGCCAGATCCACTGTTTTTTTCCCCCCTACCAAACAACATTGTTTCATCAAAACCAAAACAGTCAATGTCTCTCCTGACTTGAAAGATTATTGGGGGGAAACTTTGGAACTGTTGAATTGTTGGTTTTTGAGTCAAAACAGTTTTGGTTTTGAAATTTTAGTAAATTCAGACACAGGTTAACAAAAGAGAAGGTCCAAATCAAAACTCGTCACTTCAAATGACCCAAAGGGAATTTCTAGTCATTCATTTGTTTATTGGAATTCTTGCTTTTTGAACATTTTCAAGATTTCAACTTTTCATCCCAATTCGGTTACCAGGAAAATTTTTCACTATCTTGAAAATGTTTGTGGAATGGGAAACCCATTTTCCACCAGCTCTGGAGGGAAGGGGTGGACACAGAACTGCTGCCAAGCAACTCCCAGACACATTAGGACTGGAGCTGACCCTGAAAACTGCAAAGCCTTTAGCAGCTTCCTGATGCCCGCACTCCCACGCTGAGCAAAGCTGGGCCCAGAAACAATCTAGTCTTTGTCTCCAAAGTCCGCTTAGTCTTGGGCTCTCTGGGAAGGCTGCTGCTAAGGGCCCCAGTTGTGGGGAAGGATTTTGTGCTGTAAAAGTGGAGAAGTGCTCAGCCACCATAAGGATGGGCACAGGCTAAACGATGGGCACACACTGGAATCACCAATTCATGTGCGCAGGCCAGCACGCTGCTGTCTGATGTCGCAGACCCGGCCTGGGTTGAAGCCGGGCACTAAGAATTGAAAGGTCTCCAGCTGGAGGCCCCTGCTCTCCCATTGCAGAGTCTGAGTAGCTTACAGTGTCATGGAGGGGATTTTGGTGAAGGGCACAGGTGGGGCAGGGCCCTGGTACTGTCCGCAGAATTCCACCCACTGCCCGCAAAGCTTGTTCTCAGTAATACAGGCAAAGCCACTCAATTGCTCCATGCACTAGCCAGCCTCTGTATGTCTCTGAGCATTGGCTTCTCTGCTCTCACCCCCATTAGAAACAAACCTATTGTGTCTGCTGCGTGCGTCGCTGTCCGAGCTGGACTGGCCACCGGCTGCCTGGGGTTGGGTGTTGATCTCGGCAACAAGGGCAGCTGCTCCTGCCCCAGGCTCCGGAGAGGGAAGAGGCAGAGGAGACAGTGAACTGGATTTGTTTTCAGCTCAGCACATTGAATCTCTGCCCCCAGTTGATCTGTTGCCAATGCCAAGTGGACAGTAATCAGATGGGACCCTGTGGCTGCTCAGAGCCGGTTCCAGCCAGGCAGGAATGCCTTGATTGAGCGAGTTTTTCTGTAGACCTGGGCCTGGCTGTGGGGTTTATTGTTAGGGTGGAAAGAAGCCACAGCAGCAGAGTGGTGGTGAGTTTGGTGATTTCAGGCAGGGCCTTGGCATTGGAGGGGCTCACCTGTCTCTTGGAGCATCTCCTCTCTGCAGACGCTGGTGGACTCCAGTTATCGCTGATTAAACCCACCTGTGTAGGATGAAATCAGTCGCCCGGAGGGAGCCGCAGCAGCTCTGCTGCCTGCTGCTGAAGTCTGGTACGGTTCTACCCGAATTCCCCGCCTTGCGTCCCTCCACCCTGCTGCTGTGCTTGGCTTTTGTTCTGCATCATCCTCCCTTGCTCTGGAATTGTGAGCCTCTCGCTCCCTGGGCTTTCCAGTGTCCCTCACGCCCCGGCTTTCCCGCGCCCTTTGCTTCGATAGCTGCAGACTTTCCCCCTGGACGGTTTAGTATTAGGGCCGTGGCAATAAATTTTTCTCCTCCCCGGGCCTGCTTTCAGGACCCCCTGGAGTAGGATGCCGCTCAGTAAGAATCTCCTCCCCCTCCCCCGAGCCTGTCCGGTAGTACGGTATGAAATCCCACTGGGGAAGCCTGCTCAGTGAGCGCAACCCTGCAAGCGCCAGAGTGTTCCCCCCCTTAAGTCTCCCTAGGTTTGTAATTGGCCTGCAGCAGCTGAGAATGCTCCTTCCTCTGTTGTGTCCTCCCAGCCGTTGCCGTGCTGCCCCTTGCACGAGGAAGGGGTGTGGGGCGGGGAGTCCCGCTCTCCCACCCACTCGCCCTCAGGGGACTGGAGTCCCCAGGCAGGGGGGTTTGTATCTGTCTGCTTGGGTCCATTAGAGATAAACCTGCCTGGTGAACCTGAGTCCGTCTGTGATGCTCGTTTACAAGTCTATGGAACAAACCCCAACCCTTGACCCCCTTGTGTCTACAAGTATCGCCCCGTCCTCCTTGCGTCTCTGAGCTCGTTGACCGTGCTGTTCACAGGCGCTGTCTGGAGTTCCTCCCTGGGCTGGTTTCCACGCCTCGCACACCACTGGGGCCACTCTCCTCAGAGTCCTTTCCCTAGCCACATCGCAGAGCCCATGCTCAACCCGCATCCCTGCCTGTCAGCTGCCTTTGATGCTGCTGGCCAGGCTTGTCTTGCAATCTGGTGCTCTTCTGGCTTCCCTGGCTCTGTCCTCTCCTGGTTCTCCCCCTACGTCTCGAATCGCTCCTTCAGTGTGTCCTTCGGCAGATCTGCCTCTCCCCCCTCCAGCTTTCTGTGGGGCTTCACGGGGCTTGGTCTTCGGTCCTCTCCTCTTCTCTCTCCACATCTTCTGTCTGGGTGATCTCATCCACAAACACAAAGTCAGCGACCATCTCTCTGCTGACGCTCCATAGCTCTACCTCTGTACTCCAGATCTGTCACCTTCTGTCTCCCAATCTTCCCCCCCAAAGCCCTGCCTGCTACCACCTTTCTTCACTGTCCTGCCTGTCACTCAGCCCCCTTGCTAGGGCGGCAGGCTATGTCTAAGGCTTGCCGGCTCTTCCTGCATGTTGGCTGTAAGGCACGCCCTTCCCCACCCCTCCACACAGTTACATACTCTCCTCATCTTGTGTCTCAATTACTGGGGCATGTTTCTCTCTGGCCTTGACACATGCAGTCTTGCCCTGCTCATCTCCTTTCAGAATGCAGCTGCAAAGATCATGTTCCTGGCCCGTCACCGCTTTCTCTGCATCCCTCCACTGGTCCCCTCTCTACTGCATTGAACATAAGCTGCCTGTCTTCACTTTCAGGGCCTTTCACAGTCAGTCCCTGCTCTCCCTGTCATCTCTCACTTGCTATCGTGGCATCAGTGCCCATTTTGAATTGGCCCCTGGCACCAGCCTCCATCGCCTGCTGGTTACGTTTTGAAACAAGCAGGCTCCTGTTTTCTGCCATGCTGCCCCTCCCGCATGGGGAGAGTTCCCCAAACATCTGCAGAGCTAAGACACTCGCCTCCCTCAAAACCCTCTTGAAAACTTTATGGCTGGGCGGAGCCTGCTGCCTGTCACTCTGAACGCTGTTGTCTCTTTGCTTCCTTGTGCTCCTCCTTTGGTCTGTCTGCTGCCATCTGGTGTCGCCTGACTTAGACTCAGATTGGAAGCTCTCTGGGGCAGGGATTGTCCTTTTGGTCTGTCTGTACGGCACAGGGCACAGTCAGGTCCTGGTCCAGGCACTCTGGTAAAATGAGTAACTAATCATACAAATGTTACGTGATGGGCTACCGCTTGCTGCCTAGACACGCGAGAGTCAACTGGGGATTAAGCAGCTGACTTTACAGCATTTCCATTAGCCAGGTGTGTTGAAAGCACCTCGGGGCCTTTCACAGTAGGTTCTCAGCTGTTTTGAGTGAATTTCTGTTGAAGGGAATGTGAACCCTAAAACTGAGCAATGGCCCACGAAACCCTTCCCCCACACTCATTCTGAAACCGTGAGACTTGCTTGCATGTCCCAGCCAACAGACTAGAATTCCAAACCTACCCCACCATACAACGGTTCTCCACCTTTTCAATACTGTCCCCCTCCCGTCCAACTGGGATCCAGCCTAGCCCCCTCTCGCTGGTAGCAATGTGAGAAGGCAGTTGGCTGAGAACCCCTGCCATCATAGACCTCACCCAGCATGGTCCCTAGGAATCTGCTGGAGATGGAACTGTATCTTCTGAGGTGCCACCTCTGCAAAATGGTATCCATGAAAGGAGGCTACACCTTGCTGTATTTTTCCAAGTATCTAGGGAGTCTAGGCACCAGATGGGAGGTTAATTTGTGAAATGTGAAGCTTCCCAGCAGGTTGTTAATGATGAGAAGGAAGGTTATTTAATGCATGAAAAACTTCTAGGCCCAGGTTGTTAGAAAAGGACACACGCAGCTGTGGCAAATGCTGGCGCAGTGAGCTGCTGGGTGTTCATTTGCACAAGCATTTACTACAGTTGTGACTAGAGCCGTACAACTTTTATTCTGTAAATAGTAAATTTACTGAGAAATAAGGTTTCAGGGCAGTGAAACTTGGTGCATTCAGGCAGAATTGGGTGAATAGTTTTGGTTGAAAAAAACCTGAACACCAGAGGTTTGGAACTGTGGCTTTGATTTGCCGTTCCCCCGAGCAATTTTTTTTTTTTCATTTCATGGTGGGGAAAAAAGAAAATTCAGTGTTGGTTTGAAATGAACTGACTCTCTTTGGATTTGTCAGTTTGTCACCCAGCTGAAACAAAACCTGGCTCAGCAATAACAGCACCAACCGAATCCACCCTGCCGGGGTCACTTGGCTGTTGGGGGAGGGGTTTCCGCTGGCCTCTTGTGGCTGATAATGGCCACTTGGAAAAGTCCTTTGCCTTCTAGGTAGCTCCAGTAGTAGCCTGGCTTCTGTTAGTTCCTCTGACCGCTGCCCCCCCAGGGCAACTTGTGTTCTGTTTCAGTTTCTCCTGCTTTTCACGCAGAGCGTTGCTCCCGAGTGCAGGGGGATTGACGTGAATTTGAATGTAGGGTGCACACGACTTACAGGTTTGAACATGTAAATTAGGGCCTCAAACTTGGTGGCAAGATTGTCCCTCCCCCAGCTGGGAGGCTGAGTGTGAGCGCTGGTGTGCGTAGGGCTGTCAATGGCCAGCGGGCCAATGTCATGTGCTTATTGCCTCCTGCAATGACCGAGAGGCTTCTTTGTAGAGCTGAGCATTGTCTTTGCCTCCTGGACTGGAAACCGAGACGGACAAACTCCTCTCTGACCCACCAGGCCGGGGAAGTGCCTGGAACAACAATTGGGTGTCGTTACTTTCAGGAGAATTTCGCTCTGCCTTCCCTCCAGGGTATCCGAACCTGTGTGGGGGACGATAGGTGAAATGCAGACACAGCACTTCGGGATGCTGCAAACCCTGCCCTCTCCTCCGGCGGCCGCAGTTATGCTTTGCAAGGAAAATAAGTGAGCCGAAAACCTGAGAGATTGTTGTACCTGAGAGAGAACTTGCCGGAGAGCAGGCCCCCAGCACTGCAGGCCTTAACGAGCTCTGCTAATGAGCCTCCAGATAGTTTAGCCTCTTGGAACTATTAGACCCCTTGGAATCTGTGTATTGGCCTATAGCGAGTAGCCTCTGCTACGAGCTGGGCTGCCAGGTTGGGGGAAGCCCCATTTGTTTCCTGCAGGAGAGACAATTACAGGGCACTGGCACACGTTCGTTATTCACTTTCCATCTACCCCCCCTCCCCTCCAGTAGAGCAGCGATGTGATGATGGCAAAGCCCTTTAGTTATGAAACTGTCCTTCTCTGGGCTGTTTTAGCCTCTGCTTTGTCAGCTTGGCAAAGGCAGGTCGCAAGCGTCGCCCAAGCCATTGTGACAAGGCGGGCAGCCCGCGGCCGGTGCCCCAGCTGGTCCAGCGGGGATCTCATTATCTCCGAAGGAGGCTTTGTTGTGCTGCCTGCAGCAGAGTGGGGCACGGCTGTCACACAGGAGCTGGCGTGGGGACTGGAAGCTGTATGTGCTCTGGTAACCCCATAATCCAAACGTTGGGTCCCCAGGTCTGCACACGTCTGGCAGGCCCAGGGGGCTGTTCCTGCTGAGCGTTTAGGTGGAATTGGGAGGAGGAGAGCTCTGCCCACTCCCACACGGGGCGGCCGTGTGCCCAGTGCATCGCAGAGCACAGGGCAGGCTCCGAGCTGTCACCGCCTGCATCCCGGGAGCAGCTCCATGTTTACTCCAGTGCAGCTGCGAGCAGAATGGGGCCCATGGCATAATCTCCTGCTGACGTCAGAGGGAGCAAGAGCCAGCCCTAAGGGAGATGGACGTGGGAGGAACAGGCAGTGTCACTGTCGAGCGAGGACCCGCTTCCCCCACACAATGGATTCGGGGCCATTTCTGGAAGGCCGAGAGCCTGGCCTGGTCTCTGTGTCCGTCCTGCTCCCCCTTGAGCCCTCAGCAAGGGGGAGCTGGTGTCAGGTCCTTGTGCTCACCTGGCGTCCCGTCTAGTTGAGAGGCGAACCTGGCCTGGATTGCGGATCGCCCCAGGAACAGAGTATGGGGCAGCCCCTGCAGGGAGAAGTGTGGCTAACCACCTCCCAGGAAAGTGCTGGTCCCCCCCCCCCCACTTCTGCCCGGGGGGTCTCATTCTGCTTTAGCTGCCAGGAGCGCCCGGCTGTGCTGAGCGACCCCGGTGGGTTGGTCTGTGCTGCCCTCCCCTGTCGGGACTTGGGCTGCAGAATGGATGCTATGCGACGGTGGGGAGACTGCGAGCCGACCAGTATATCTCAGGTTTATGACAGCACCAGGCTGTCCCAGCAGGCGTTTTCAATTCCGTTTATCTGTGTTTCCCCATTGAGTTCATTTTATTTCCCCTGATTTTTGTTTCCGGGGTGATTTATCGATCCTGGTTTCCTCGGTTTATGACAGGCAGTGGCTATAAACCATCAGAGCACTGAGCCCGTTAAAGTCACTCTCTCCTTTGCCTGCTGGCTAAGAGGACGCAGCACCAATGTCAGGGGAGGGGGAGCAGCACAAGGTGCAAAGGGGCCAGGGCTTCGGAGCCAACTGAGTGGGGCAGGGGCAGTGTGATGGGCACTTCCAGATCTTGTCAGGGAAGGGCTTATGGCTCAGCATTTCTGGAGTGCTTTGCAATGTCCGTGCACCATCCTCACCCAACTGGCCCTCCGGGCTCCCCAGGGAAAGCTGCCTTCCCCCCTCTGCCCCGGGGAGAGCAGGGGTAAGGACCTGCTGCTGCCTGTGACCCTTCTTGTGAATGGGGCTACTCACAAGAGGAAAAGCCTTGCCTCAGGCTGCAGTGGAAGCTGGGATTAGAGCACTGAGGTTCTGGCTCCCACCACAAGCCAAAGCTGCAGACACACAACACCATGAGTCAAACGTACAAACCTTGGCCAGCAACTCCATCGGCTGTAAGGAACAGCACAAGAGCGGCCATAGAGGGTCAGCGCAAAGGTCCATCTAGCCCAGTCTCCTGTCTTCCAACAGTGCCAATGCCAGGTGCCCCAGAGGGAATGAACAGAGCAGGTAATAACCAAGTGATCCATCCCCTGTCCCCCATTCCCAGCTTCTGGAAGTCACAGCACCCGGAGCGTAATAGCCAGTTCTCCTTGTTGGTGACCGGCCCCTAGTGGGAGACAGTCGCACAGGCGAAGCTAGTGCATTACACTTAGTCCACAGCTCTGCACACTCATCCGGGAGGGCAGCACTGGCCTGCATGGGTATCCCACTGAACGTGCCCTTTTCTGCTCTGCCCTGGGCACAGGAGTTGGAGTCTGAGACGGCAGGGTCCTGCCATGTCTGTTCTGGGAAAACCCACTTGGGCTGGAGTGAGAGCTCTGAGCAGCTACAGAGAATATGTGGGAGGAAACCAGGGAACTGTCGGTCTCAAACTATCAGTCGTTTTTAAGCCGGGGTGTCCAGCCCTTGTCTCCGCCTCTGGCCTGTCACTATTGGCAGCACGGTTTGGAGCGTACATCCGCACATGCCATTTGTTACACTGCAGATGATTGTAGCTCCAGTTTCGTAATGAATTTGCTTTCCCCTCAGTGAACACTTGTGCGATCCATTTTCACCAGGCCAAATAGTCCTGGAAAGTGAATTTCATGCACAGGCTTTTGTGGAAACTGAATTTTAGATTCACATGCACAAGTATTTGCACCAGGATTGCAGCAGAAAAACAACAATGCCAAGTGCTTGAACATTTATCTAGCCAAGGAACTGCCTCCAAGCGCGACTGGCCAGCGTGGCCTGAGCAGGGAATATCACAGATACACGGGGACCTGCCTGGGAAAGACCAAAGTTCTCAGCCAGTTTTAATTGATGAATTGGTGAATTTCTGACCTGCTTCTAGACCTGAGCAGAACGAGAAGCACCTTTCCCTTGCTGGCCACCGCGATCTGCAGCTTTGAGAATGTGGCGGCTTCCCCCAGCCCTCATGTAGGAATGGCACAGGGAGGTCCCTGCTGAGCAAAACTGGGCTGGGCTGTTGATCCCGGAGGCAGGAAGCAAAGGCCTCGAGGGCTTTTCTATGAAGTGCTGCCACTTTTCTCTCCCCTGCACCATGCACTGTGTTTTCGGAGTGCTGGTCGGCACAGCAGGTTCAGCGGAGCCGGAAAGAGCTGTCGGAGAAAGAAGAGTCCACGCTGCATTGCTATAAAAGGCCCTCACTGTCATCCTTATCGTCGCCTCCTAGGGCTGCACCACTATCAATCTTTCCTAGGATTTCCCTCCAGGGGGACCCCAAACTGTTTATCACTTGCCTGGACCATTCTCCAGCTCATTGCCAGGTGCCAACTTCGCTGAAACCGACACTGATCAGAGGCAGTAACATCATAACCCTCATTAAAGCAATTCTTTATTTTACTTCTGATAGCGGCTGCGTGATGTGATGTTCCTGCCCTTTGCTTCCTCGTCTACCGCTTCGTGTAACTGGAACACTCCATGCGGGTCTTTTGGGTTAGTTTACGTGTGTGCGTGTGTGTACGTGTGTGAAGAATGCTGCAAATCCATATTCATAAATGTTTGACTTTAAGGAGTTTGAGCTTGTGCCCTGGTCTGTTTCATGTTCCATGAACGTTTGAGCATCTAGCTTTTCATCTGGGGAGCAGCTCTGTGCCTTTCAGTGCAGACCCCTCCTCTCCCATGTGAACCAGTGCCTTTGCACATGAATATAGGGAGTCACGAGCCACACTTTGGGTTGGAATTGCTTGCACAATCAGTAGCAACACAGTGTAATTTAAGTGACCAGTCACATTGCAGATATCAGTCAGTTTATGACAGTCCACAGGCAGAAATATGTCTGAAGAAATTGCTGGAAGAATTCAGTGTAACAACGGAACCGGCCAGGAGACGCCTGCTCCCTAACAGGAGAGAGGGCTGAGTTTGTGAAATCGGTCTGTTGCTTCCTGTGAATAGTCAACCCTAATCCAGTGGCCTTGTGGTGTTCTGTATTTCCCATTGTGTTTCCGAGACGCCTGTCCCCTCCACACAATACCAGACCCACAGATACAGAGGCAAGACCTGCGTGTGCATGCATGCATGAAGGTGTGTATGTGATTGTGTCCGTCCCAGCATCTCTCTGTGTGGTACCAACGTGGTCCATCTCCATAGACCTGGGCCTGTGGATGAAGCTCATGTACACACTCTGAATTAGAAAAGCAGAATCCCTCCTTGTGTGCGTCTGGCAGCCCCCAGCCATGTACAAACACTGCCAGCAGTAGGCGGCTCATCCACCGCTGGCAGGGTGGGACGGAGCCTTCCCCAGGCACAGGGCCTGCAAGGGCACCTCTGTAGTCCAAGGGGCCGTGGCTTCCGTTATAGAAAGATCTATTTAGTGTCTGCCAATATTGCCGAAAGTTTAAATAGCAACTAATAGTGAAAAAGACTCCAAAGTGAAACATTCCTCTGGAAGGCAGGGATTGCACCCTCTGACTGATCCTGACATCAAGCCCCCCTTGATTTATTGTGGGCAGCATGGGACCCTTGAATAGATGGATCATTTGGACCCAGTCTATTTTTATTTCTTTTGTTCCCGCCAAGAACGGCCCCCCAAATACCCAGCTAACCAAGGGGGACTTTAACCTACTGAGAATCATCTCCATTTTATACCACCATCAGCAGAAGCCCTTACAGAACATGGTGTCTGCATCCCAACTGCTTGCATTCAGTCTTGCAACATTGCTGCAGCCCCCTTCTGCTGCAGACTTCCTGGCTTTATCCTTTAGCCAGCTGGGCTTGATCAGCCACTTTTTGAAATGCTACTCTCTGCTGGTTGTACCTACTGAGAATTGCAATTCCACACTCTCTGCCCGCACTGGTTACCAGGGAGGGTGGCTAGATAAAATATCACCTACAGTATCTCTCTGTTTGCTCTGTCACTGAGTCTTCATCCCAAATTTCTTTCTCTGTCCATCACCTTATCACTAATCTAACACCCATGCTATTATGCTGCCTTCCTTTCACTCACAGACACAGTGTCTCACTGTCCATCTATCAGCCAGACTAGCGCGCTCCATCAATCTCAAACTGAGAAATCTTGATGTGCTGGGAGTTGGGTGGAGCGTCACGCTTCAGTGTTCTGCAAAGGGAAGAGCAGAGAAGCCCAGGGCAGAAAGACTGCATCCAGCCCACGCCTTTGCATCTCGTCTCTCATGCCAGTTTCTTTGCAGTGCATTATGGGTAATTGGGATGGGATACTTGGGGTGCTCTGGATGGGTCTGCGTGAAAGATGATTATCTCTAGCTGTTAGTAGTGTTTAGACTCAGACTTTGCTTTTAAACATAATTTGACAAATGGCCCTTTTCAAATGGAAAGCATTAAAAAAATGTGAATTTCTCATTTCTGGAGTCCCCTTTGTGCTGGGCCTGAGCTCCTGCTCTTCTGAAATAGTGCCAGTTCTAGCAAAAACCAATTCCAGAAAGAAGACAACATGATTTCCAGCCTGGCTGGTCTCTTGTGGAGTTTGTAATGAAATGTGAGAATTAGTGCAGTTAGTCAAGGCCTTATGAGCAGTTTAGATTTTTAGCTGTTAGCCATTTCCCTGAGCCGTCTGCGCAATCACACAGAATTTAAAGAGACCTATGGTTATTCTTTCTTTGCTTCCTTTGTTCATGCACCAGTGACATTAGTGATGCCAGCAGAGTTCTGAGGCGGGTGTTTGGTAAATGACTTGCTGTTGCAATGCCAATGCGGAGAGGGCACTTTACTCGGCATGCCCAGGAAATATGGCAGCTATTTTATATTTTTCTAAAAGGACGGCTAGTGCGCTAGATCCATGCTTTCCGAGTACTGCCTGTGCAAACAATGCACGCACAGCTCTGCACACGCCGTGACTACGACTGAGCACATACACGTGATGATTGTGTGAGCAAATGGCCAAGTGCAGTTGTTCATGTATTTACTGTACTTACCACGTTAACTGCCAGTGGAAAAGAGTTGGCAGTGGTAGATGCGCATGTGCATGCACGCAAGTCAGAGTGCAACAGAAGTCACCACACGGGGGTCTGGGTGTGACCAGCAGCTGCGAGCTGGCCAGAGTGCCCGATGCTAGGAAGTGAGCCTCAGCCATCCCCTGCGGGGACACTGCCCGGCTGCGACGTTCAGCCCGGTGATCCGGGACACACTGCGCTTTCCCCAGACATTAGGCCACATCCAGCTTTTGTGGCCATATTAATTTTCCTGGCAACGGGTTACAATCTAATGAGCAGAGACTCACGCCTAGGTTCCAGGAAGGGGGGTAGGAGGCTATGCAGACGTGCAGCCAGGTAGCTGGTTGCTGGCAGGGGCGTGACTGGCCCCTGCCTGATGCGGGGGGGGGGGGGGTGGAGAGGCTGCATTTAGGTGCTGGGGTGCTCTTGGGTGTATAGCAGAGGAGCAGAGGCCAAACAGTTTGGGACCCTCCCTCACCCCCGCATAGGAGTGGAACGCCCCAAAGCCCCACTCCCTGTTCTCCTCACCCCACTCTTCCTCCCTCCTGCGTCTCCTCCCACCCTCACACCCCTCTCGCCCACTCTTGCTCTGGGGCCTGTGAGCAGCTGCCCAGCTAGCCTTCATCCCCTGTGCTGCTCTCTGGGGCCGATGAAGCTTTGCGGGCGGGGGGGTGTGCCCAGGGCCAGAGAGTGCCCGTGGAGCCAGATCGACAATGAAATGGACGGGCCGCCCCTGCCACGGAGAGAGGAGATGGGGGCACGAGACAAAACCCTCAGTTCGGACGTGGGGGTGGGAATGGAAGAGATGAGCACGGAGGAGAGTGAGACGGGGCAGAAACGGAGTGGGAAAGGTGGGAGCCAGGATTAATGAGAGGCTGAGAGAGGCGGTAGGCGTGAGACAGAGGGAGACTGGACTGGCCAGATGTGGGGGTGGGAGGAAGCTGGGGGGAAAGGAGCAGAGAATGAAGTGCTGGGGCGTTTGGGCAAGCAGGGCTGCAGTAGGGGGAGGGGGAGGAACACCCCTATTCTTTCCTTGTCAGCGATTATTTACTGCCCGTTTCACTCTTCATTGCCTTTTGATGGACGATCTCTTAGGAGTTTCCAACTGGCCGGTCACTCCAGTTTAGCCTCCCCTCCTCCCTAGCCCTGTGGCTTGGGGCCCAGCTGCAGCCAGCATTGTGGGGGTGGTAGCCAGTGGCCAGGGGAAGGTTTTACAGGTGCCGTTGCAGTTGTTCAGACCTGCGAGCGTGTCCCGTTAGCCGGGAGGGACAGTCGGGGAGCTGCGGGGCTGAGAGCAGAGGGCCTGTCTGTGCTGTCCGTTGGACGAGCGAGGCTGGCGTGGGTGTAGCAGACGCGCACTCGCAGCCGCAGCCGCAGCGGGCGTCGCACGGCGTTCAGCAGCCCTGCGAGAGCAGCAGGTCTCTCTCTGCGTGTCACAGACGCTCGGCCTGGGTCAGGCTGCTCCCCACCCCGCAACAAGCAGGGTCCCCAGGCTCCGGCTATGGGTGGGTGTCACAGGCTCATTTGCTGCTGCCGTGCCCCCTCCTGGCTATGTCTGGGGAATCAGCGCTGCTCTGGTCCGGCGCCCCCTTCCATCGTTCGCTTGCCCCGGACTCTCTACCTGCAACTCGGGGTGCTCTCTCCCGCCTCATGTCTCAGCCCTCCCGCTAAGTCACAGTACAGTGCCCCTTCTGGGCTATCTCAAGCTCCAGACCGGCTGTCCAGTTGGCATCTCCCACAATCCTGTGCCACTTCGGGGAACCCAGGCCTGCCTGCTACTCTGGTATCAGCCCAGAGACCCCCATCAGCAGCCCGGATCTCTGCAATCTCCACTCGTGCTGCCGTTTCCCTGGACTGCTTCCTACTCTGCCCCCCACAGGCTTCTTCTCCCTGTGCTGGGTAAACCCTTGCCCCAGGGCCAGCGTCCCAGCGCGTCTCTTGCTGCCGGGGTTCCTCCTTTTCCCTCTCTCAGCCCAGAGGGTGACCGCCAGCTTCCACACCGCAGCCCCCTTCTGCTGCAGACTTCCTGGCTTTATCCTTTAGCCAGCTGGGCTTGATCCGCCACTCGTCGGTGTCAGTCAAGCCAGACTCTAACCCCCCCGCTCCTGGCCCCAGCTAACTATGTCATTGGTGGGGGAGGGGCTGCATGGCTTTCGGCTTGTGGACTTCGCTCACGGGTAGCACCAAAAGCTGGAGTGGCGATGGGGCTGGTGGGGCTGAGAGTTACAATAATCAAAGCACATAATGGGGCAAGTGCAGGGATGAGGTGGCTGCTCTGGGGAAATGTCCTTGGAATGTCCCCATCACCATCACCATCACGTGGTTTGGGGACGGACTGGTGCCAGATCACTGGCTTTCCCAGCACCAAACCCAGCCCTCTGTGCTGCAGCGACCAGTTGTTGTATTGGCCTCAGCTTGCCTGAAAGCTGAGGAGGTCACAACCCGTGTTGAGCCTGGCCAAGGACAGGTTTGTAACAATCCCAGCACCCTGCTGACAGCCTGGGTTGCCTCTTTCGGATGGCAGCATGCTTGCTGCTGATTGAGAACCAGCTGCTGGACTTGGCGGGACCTCAAAGGGGAGCAGAAGGTCAGCTTTGCGGAGGGCTGCTCTCAGCCAGGCGGTGAGCATGTTGCTGGATCAGATATAACTGTCACCTTTCCTTTCCTGGTACGTTTCAAGTGTGCCAGCCGTGCGTGCCAGCACTCCTCCAGATGGCGGGGGGCCCCTCTCAGCAAGATCCTCTTTGGTGTTTGCTTCTCCAGCCTGCTCTTTGTTGTCACAGAGGGACCCAGGATTAGAGGCAAATACAAATCCATTCTCAACGCCTGGGCTTCTTGGCAGCAGAGGCCCTGCACGTGTTGTAGCCTGGGCAATTGCTACTCGCCGTGCCTTCCAGGCGCCTTTCTCGCAGGCTCATGTTAATAAGCTGCTTTACGGTCTTAAGCTTCTGTTACACCGATTTTGTAACAGACGCAGTAATGAGGGTCAGATTATTTCCTCTTCGTCGTCCTCCTCTCACCACTGCAGGCACCATCAGCTCCCGAAGCTGAGACCAAGTCCTGAGAGCCAACCTGCCACTCCTGGGAATCTCTGTGCTCCATTTTACATGGTGGGGTGTCTGCGGCAGGCGGGGCCTACCTGGGAAATAGCAACATCTGCATCGGGATGAAATGGTTCCCAAGTCCAGCCCAATGTGCGGCTCCCCCCTGCCCTTCATAGCTGTCGTCTATGTGTAGCTCCAGGGAGCAGGCTGCCTCCAGCAGCCAAAGCTGCCCCCAGTGGGTAAAGCAGCCGTCCTCACCGAGCAGAATCCAGCGTGTCTGCTCCACCTAGAGGAGTCATTTGCATCTGCTAGTCCTGTCACCCCGAGAATGCCTCGCTTATGCATTGGCTGGGGGCCTGTGGAGGGGGGGCTGGTTGTGATTCAGTTGGGCATCATGGGGTTAACTGCCCTACCCAGGGGTAATGCAGCCTTCTGGCTTGTATTGTAACTGGGCCTCCTCCCCCTTAGTGTTACTCAGGCTGTCTTGAAAGAGACTTGCTCCCCCATTGAGCTTGTCTCCCTGTAGCCATTCACCAGGCCCTCCTACAGGGCTGACCCAATGGGGACGGTGATGCTGCAAGGATGAGGAACTCCGGGAGATCTCACAGGGGAGAGACCCCCTAGAGCAAATCTTTGATCTGCAGGACCTGCCGGGGCTGTCGGCAGAGCTGGCAAATGGAGGACGTCTGCCTGCTGGTCAGCACCCAGCTGGGTGCGCTGCTGGTACCCAGAGCCAAGGAAGAGGCTTGATTGTAGAAGCTGCTCCAGCCAAGGCTCGGTCAGATCTCCTTAGTGACTAATGATGGGGAGGGGGAGAAGCCTATGCGGAGGGCAGGGGCCAGCATTCCCACCAGTCCAAGCCTCTGGGGCCTGCAGCATGGTCTGGAACAGACTTTCTCATGAGATCTCTAGTGGAGCCACCAAGCTCAGACCCAGCCCTGGATCCAAATCTGAATTAACCCCAGTTTTGCAGATGGTTGGCTTGAGGGAGGGAGGATGGCCCAGTGGTTAGGGGACTTGGGAAACCTAGGTTCAATTCTCTGCTCTGTCCAGACTTCCCGTGGGATGTTGGGCCAGCCGCTTAGCGTCCCTGTGACTCATTCCCCACCTGCATGGAGGGAGTACCTCTGCCCTGCCTTGTGGTGGCTCGGAGGATAAATACGTAACAGACTGAGGCACTCAGCTGCGTCTGTGGCCCCAGCTGCAGTATCTATGGCAGTGAGTATGGAGGCCCCATTGCAGAGATTGCTCTGAGCTGTGGTGTCTTGATGCAGCTCTAGATCCTAGCTACACCTGAATTCAGGAAGGGGAGGCGCCGACATTCTAGATCTCTACTTTGTGGTACTGCTGGAGGGAACCCGGAAGGGAATGAACATAGAGGCCAGATGAGGGTCTTGGTCACACCACTGTAAATCTGCCCTGTAACCCTAGTAGAGTCAACAGAGAGTGACAGCAACACGCTGGGGACCATGTTCTGTCTCACTGCAGAAGGACCTGGTCCCGTCTCGTCTTGGTGTCCTCTGCAGCGCTGGGGGGCTTCAGAGAAGGCAGTTGTTAGGAACCTGACCTTGATTCTAGACAGGGCATCTCAGGGAGTCTGAATTTTTGCTCTCAGTTCCATGTGGTGGTGTGTGCCGGGGCTTTCACAGTCACTTTCCTTCCGGAGATGCAGTCGCAGCAGCGTCAGACTTCCAAGAGATGGAGCAATGGCCCCTAGAAGCTTTCCTAAAGGCTGGTGTTGCCTCCAGTCGAGATATCTCCTCCTCCAGGTTCCAGGTGGAGCTGAAGAGGACGCAGAGGGAGCCCAAGGGAGGGGCTGCGTGTTTCCCACGGGTGAGAAGTTGATTCCGGGGGGTGGATGTCCCTATTGACCACAGAGGAGGGGAACGGTTCAGTGCAGGCAGCTCTGGTTTCGGTTCGGTTGCCCTTTGAGAAGGCTGAGCCCTGAGGGTAACTAATACACACACTTCCTAGTTAAAACCGGAAAGAAAGAAGATGTTTGATTCAATCAAGTCTTTTCTCTGCTCATCTGCCAAATTCTAGTCTGTGGGAGCTGATTTTAATGGTGTCCTGAGTAATTTAGACATGGGCTTGAGCCCTCAGGCTACTCAGCACAAACTACACTCCTTAAACTCTATAATTAAAGCAGATTCCCTTGGAGGACGTAGGTTAGATCGCACTCCCCAGGGCGCTCAGGCAATACGTGTCCTGGGTGGACAGGCGAAAAGCAGCTGGTGAGGTGCGTTTTGTGATGAAAGATGCAGCCCTGAGGTTTCTTGCCTGGATTCCACTGGGGACAATTCAGCCTCAACACTCCCCTCCAGGGTCACTAATTCTGTGTGCACAGGGGAACTGGGGCATGGGTAGTGCTAGGTGAGGATGGGGCCGTGGTCAGACTCCACCTTAGAAAGCAGGGTTCTGGACAGCTGGGGGCAGGGCCAGCTGGCGTTATGACAGGCTCTCGTTGCTGTGTTGTGCAGTGTTCAGAACAAATAATGCAGATGCTAAAAACAAGCTGCTCAGCATTAATAAGAACATACGTGGCATTGAAATCAGGAGTCCTGGTAGGATGTACTCAATAAGGAAAGTGCTTCCCATTCACTTGATAGTCATTTACTTTTACACAGCAATGTTTAGTGTTGGGGGAACTGCAGTTCCCCGCCAGAGAAAGGCATAAATCGCAGCTTCTCCCGGGTACCACTGGGGCTCAGGGTGTGAGCCAGGGTCTGGCCCAGGGCTTTGTGCATGTGACAAAGTGGGACTGTTCTTAATGTTTCCTCTGAATACTGTAGGGGTGCCTCAGTTTCCCCTATGCATTTCTTAAGTCTCTAGGTGATGGGATAAGGGGTGTAATTGTTGCAGAGCAAAGGGCCAGGTACATAAATGGCCAACACTCTGTCTCCTGGCAACTGATGGACTGGCCCTTCCCTCCTGCAAGGTGAGAGCTAAAGGGTTGGAGAACAAAGGAATCAGTTGCCCTCCTGGCCTGGGAAAGGGACAAAGCCCGGGGGGCGGGGGGGGGCTGGAGAGAGTTTCAGTTTGGGGCTGGCTGGGAATGAGGAATGAATTGCAGACGGGGTTGTCTGGCTCACTGGCCCCAAAATGGACCCAGCTGAGGGGTCCTGTTCTCTGTACCTACAAGCTCTGTGTTAGACCCTGTTCCTGTTGTCTAATAAACCTTCTGTTTTACTGGCTGGCTGAGAGTCACGTCTGACTGCAGAGTTGGGGGGCAGGACCCTCTGACTTCCCCAGGAGCCCGCCTGGGTGTACTTGCTGTGGGAAGTGCACGGAGGGGCAGAGGATGCTGAATGCTCCGAGGTCAGACCCAGGAAGGGGGAAGCCGGGTGAGCTGTGTGTCCTGCAGACAGGCTGCTCCCAGAGAGGAGGCTCCCCCATAGTCCTGGCTGGCTCCATAGGGAGCAGTTCCCGAGCGTCGCCTGGGGACTCTGTAACACTGCACAACAGCAGTGCTGAGGTTCTAAAGCAAGCTGGTGCCCTCTGTCCTTGGAGTGGGTGCTCCAGGCCTGGTGAGCCCTCGCTGCCACTGCTAGAGCTGGACTCGTGCAGCCGATGGGCAGAGGAAGGCCAACCCGTCAAACTGCCACACATTGACGCTGTGTTTTATAGAAGGGGAAATGGGGAACCACCAGTGGCTGCCTTGTTCCTTACAAAGATGCTGCCATGCTCCTCTGGTGTCATGGAACGATGCTCTTGTGAACTGAAGGAGGCAAATTAAGACGCTGGGCTGGGCATCAGGAACGTGGCTCTGAACCCCAGCTCTGCTGCGTTTTTGCTGTGTACCCTTGGGCTGGTCACACAACCATTCTGGGCCTCAGCTTCCACATCTGTGAACTGGGGATAACAGTACTTCAGCTTAAGGACGGCTCTTTACCTTCCAACAATGAACCAATCTTCCCTCTGTACACCGTGCCAGGGCCTAACGTGCGAGCCCTCCCCTTCGGAGACTTGCTGTAGATTCAGACTCTGCCTCACTCACAACAGAGGAGAACCTTGTTCAAGCCTCTGATGGACGGTTCCCACCTCGCCAAACCCGGGCTCTTTGCTGTGGAGAGATCGAAGACTGGTATAGCAGGGCAACACAGCTTGGGGATCCCCTGCCTGGGCTGGGACAGCAGGGGTTGCGCAAGGGGGAGAGGAGCATTGGCAAGGCCCTCTGCCATGGCCAGGACTGGAAGGGAAGGAATGCTGCGGGCTGGGGTTTGGGGCATTGAGGGCCGTATAGGCGGGGCTGTGGGTGAGGATTAAAGCGCACTGGCAGAGCAGCAGGAGGAGTTTGCACCGTACCCTGGCTGCCGGTGGCCCTTGGACCCCGTGAGCAGGAAATTGACACACAAGCTGCAGACAGAGAAATCCATCGGTTGTACTTATTTGCTGATGTTGGAACTGGAGGGCAAGATCCTGATTAGGCCATAATCTGAGAACGTTAGTGTCGTTGTTTAATTGTTTCATGGTAATGGCCCCAGCACTGATGTTGCAGGAGCAAGAAGTGCAGCCCTTAGCCGTGTGTTGCAGAGTAGCTGGAACCAGGAGACGGGCCATTCATCCTTTTTATGTAGCCAGCTTGAATCAAGAGAGCGCTTTCAAGCAGACCTGTAATTCGTACTTATTTCCAGTGCTTAGATGTTATGGAATCGCTGGGATGACTGAAGTCTTTGTAATTCTCTGTGTCCGGGGTCCCTTAGTTGAATGGGTGGGCTGGGAGGAGTGCCGCCAGGAATTCAGCAAGGAGATGGGGATGCCTGTTAAGCCCCTTATGCAATGTATTTTCCTGAGCTCCCCTGCTAAAATGGATTAAAGGAAAGCGATAAGTCTATGGGATTTCCATGCGTCCAGAGGGACGGAGAGATAGTAAAGGTATTAACTTTTCTGTCTGGGCTGATAATAATTCAGTTTTCAGCCTGGATCAGAACTCTGCAAGAAACCCACGGGGAAGCGGCGCACGCAGTTCTAAAGAAATCAGCTCCCGAGCAGAATCGCAGAGGCAGGAAAAGCCATTGGGGCAGGAGTTGGAGAATTTGAGGGGCAGCTCTGGGGATCTTGGTGGCTGGAAAGTCAGCACAGAGCAGGGCGGGATGAACTGGTTCTGATAAAGTAGCTGCCCGCGTTTCACCCAAACGAAACACTCCTGGGAGGGAAGTTGCCTGTTCAGACTGGAAGTGTGAGGGCTTCCAAACTCTGGAAGGCTTTGAGTTTTCAGGTGCTAAACCCTCAGCCCTGGGGAGTCTAACCAAAGAGGGTGGGGACGGGGTGGAATCTCCTGACTGGGTAGAAGCTGTCGGTGGGATATGTCATTGATTGTGACAATAGCATTTCCGGAATGACCTGCCCATTGCAGACACTCTATAGTGGAACAATAATCTCCAGAGACGATGAAAAAAATTCTAATTACACCTCTGAACAATATTTGTTTTGCGAGAGAAAAGCAAACCATATGGCGTGTGGAAGACTGTTTGGGGCGGCATTAAATGAGGATTTGTTTTTCATTTGTACTTCGATTTAGGCAGCGCTGGGATTGTGTTTGATTTACTGGGCAGAGATCCTGTAACATAGACATCTTGCATGTCCTGGAACGGGAAGCACCCGGGAACAGTCTGCTTGGGAGAGCAGGATGGACTCACGGATCTGAAAGGCCCCCTTCGCTCTCCTGTGCACGCTGCTGGGTCTTTCTCAGGCCGGATATTTCTTCTTTTAAAAAGCCCGTAGGTCTGGGGCTGATCGCACGGGCAGGAGACTGGGGAAAGCGCAGGGGAGCCAGTGAAGGTTTTCAGGTGTAGAACGGGCATATGTGAGAGGTGAACCAGGCCCAGCAGACATCTTTGACTTGAATGACCCTGTTTGTACGGAAAGGATCGTTCCCAGGATGGATACGCTGGGGACAGACTCTTTGCACAGAAGCTGGTGTCTTACAGCCCCTTGGCTAGGGCTAAGTCGTGTAGCCCAGAGTTAAATGAACACGGGAGCTGCACAAGGCAGATGGCTTAGGTTTGGGCTGACGCCCGCTGGTGCAGAAAAGCCTCAGTGGGTCTGAAGGTGGCGGCCAGTCTCCATTCCTCAGCCCCGAGGGATGGGTCTTTCCGGTGAATACCTCCTCATGAGGGGCCTGGGCGCAGGCTGTGGTGTGGCCAGCAGAGGCAGGGGCTGCGGGAGGGGGTCTGGCCAGCTGAGGATGCGTGCCCGGCAGTCTCTAACGGGGGGCTGGCTCTCCCTGCTCTCTCCCCTGCAGCCCTGTTCACAGAGACCCCGCACGACATGACGGCCCACGCCGGGGAGGATGTGGAGATGGCCTGCTCCTTCCGAGGCAGTGGCTCCCCCTCCTACTCGCTCGAGATCCAGTGGTGGTATGTTCGCAATCACGGGGACTGGACAGACAAACAGACGTGGGCTTCAAACCAGGTAACCCCCCACTTGGCTTCTCTGCCTCGGAATTAGTCCCTGAGATCTGTTGGCATTTGCCTTTGGCAAACTAGACCTGCCCTCCCCCAAGGCCAGGGGTTGGTGGTGGGGTCCTGCTCACGGGCATTCCCCTGCCACCAGGCTCCTGCCCCTCCCTTTGCTCCTGCCACTGCTGCCGGCAGCCAGGCAGTGTTCCCGGTCGGCTGGCATCTCTGGGATGAGCCATTTTATTATTGTTTGCCCAGGGTGTTCGTGTCTCCAGCAGGCTGAATACAGAGACTTTATCCCAATGAGCCCCCGCCCCTGGAGCTAAGGGAACTTGTCCTCCAAGGAGCTCAGCACCACGGAGGGGGAAGCCAGAGCCACGGGGAGTTGTAGGAGCCCAGCATCTTGTAGGATTGGGCCCTTTCCTTCTTTAGCCAGCTCCTCTTTCCCCACTCTCCCGTCTCCTTCCCGAGAACCCAAGTCTTGTGGTGGAGTCTGTTTCCCCTTCCCTCCTGAGATGGGAGGAAGGATTCTGGCCGCGAGTCCCTGCCCCTCCATCAGGGATCACACCAGGATGATGCAAGCAGGGAAGGTCACTTCCCAGGGTCCTGCAGGCCAATGTCCTGCACCTTGGCTGGGCTGGAGCAGCCGGAGGGTTCCTGGCCTCCCCCTTTCCCCAGTTACCTCTCACACCAGCTGGCTGATCCTGCTGGGGTTTGATAATGTTGCAAATAGCTTTGTCTTTGTGCGCCTGTGTTCTCCCCTGCCTCATGCACTGTCCATCCCCCCACTGCCTGCTCCCGCTTCGTGCTGTATATCAGTCCTGGCAAACAGCTGTCTCTTTATTTCTCTTTCTGTTCACACAGAGATAAGGGGCAAATAATGGAAAAGCAGCTTTAGGTATTTTAATGAGGCTGTATTCTTGTGTCTTTGGCAGTACACTGCTACTGGTATTACCATAAATTGAGAGAAGTGTCAGAGAAATGCTATCACTTGACAGCATTGCTATAGAAGGGTGGGGGGGGATTGTGACTCTCGAGAGTTTGCAGCAGGGCATGGAGGCTTCCAGGGAGGAAGCTGTATGCCATGCTGCAGAGCTCGGACACCTGGATCCCAAACACTAGGGGAGCAGACGGAGAGAACCCAGATTTCAGAGTAGCAGCCATGTTAGTCTGTATTCGCAAAAAAGAAAAGGAGGACTTGTGGCACCTTAGAGACTAACAAATTTATCTGAGCATAAGCTTTCGTGAGCTACAGCTCACTTCATCGGATGCATACAGAGGAAAATACAGTGGGGAGATTTATATATATAGAGAACATGAAACAGTGGGTGTTACCATACACACTGTAACGAGAATGATCAGGTAAGGTGAGCTATTACCAGCAGGAGAGCGGAGGTGGGGGGGACGGGGACGGACCTTTTGCAGTGATAATCAAGGTGGGCCATTTCCAGCAGTTGACAAGAACGTCTGAGGAACGGTGGGGGGTGAGGGGGAAGGAATAAACACGGGGAAATAGTTTTACTTTGTGTAATGACCCATCCACTCCCAGTCTCTATTCAAGCCTAAGTTAATTGTATCCAGCTTGCAAATTAATTCCAATTCAGTAGTGTCTCATTGGAGTCTGTTTTTGAAGTTTTTTTGTTAAAGAATTGCCACTTTTAGATCTGTATTCGAGTGACCAAAGAGATTGAAGTGTTCATTGCTGGTCCTCGGGGGAAGTAATGAGCTGTGAAGCAGTGCAGAGCCCAGAGGGGAGGGGAATGGGGAAGCAGAGGGTCGTCCTAATACTGAAATCTAATGCAAACCCCAAATCTAAAACCCGATTCCAGCCAGGCGCCTTTACTGATCAGTCCGGGCTTGTCTCTATGGGCCCAGGCTGTCAGAGACTCCCGCTTTGCACAGTCACTCCTAGCACCCAGGCCTTCCCGGATTGCCCGGCACAGCTGTGGGTATCACAGCCAGCCAATTACAAGAGCAACGTGCTAAAGAAGTTACATGCAAATTGTGGCCACGATATTTGAATTTAGGAGCAGAAGATAAAAACAGAGCCTGTAAGCTGCAGGGCGTCTCCTGCATAGTGCTGGGCAACCCCAACGCCCACCGATGATGCTTGGCACCTGCAGGTCGCCGAGGGGTCCCAGTTCTGTATCTGGATACTCGAACTAGAGCCCAGGGCAGCTGAGTGGTCACTTAGGTACCCACCTTGGAAAATTGTGCTCAGCTCCTGGAACAGCTCCCCCTCGTGGGAGGCTTGTGGTGGGGTGCGGCTCTCTGCAGCAGGATGAATGTCGCCTGGAAGGGGTGAGGAGACAGAGGGCAGAGAACAACCAGCTCAGCGAATGGCTGGCTTCTTCCCCTCTCGTCCCTTTCTCCATTTCCTTTATCCCAGGCCCTTCTGTGCTGCCCAGATGCTGCCCGGGCTCAGCAGCGGCCTCGTCCCCATGCAAAGAACGTCTGTTCACTCCTAGATGCTCTGTGTGGCAAGGCTCCTGGGGCTGGTGCAGGGTCCTGACTGGTGTGTTCTCCAGGGCTCTTCCCAGACCACCCTTAAATCACTGGGCCCAGTGACCCCCTTCCCCCCGGGCGGATTATTCCCTGCTCTGAAGTCTGGGTTTCCAGACATCCAGCCTGCATTTTCCTCTTCCCAGACTGGTCCTGTTACTCCTGGCCATCCATCCCAGTGATCCCTGCCTTCCTTAGCCACCGTTTAGCCCAGCAGCATGTTGCTAATCTCTCCTCATAAATCATTCACCCCAGGCCCTTCATTCAGCTTTTGCCTTCCTATTTGTCATTATCTGCCTGGTGCAGAGGGGCCCAGAGCTGACGGCAGCATCCTCGGAGCGCTCCCAGCAGAGCGGCATGGAGCATCTCCCCAGTCTCTGGCCTGGTGCCTCTCTGCCTGTTGCAGCCTGGTGTCATCACCTTGCATTGCAAACTCCTTTCTAATCTGCAGTCTGCCAGGTCTCTCTGGCCGGGAGCAGCCGGTGCTAGCAGGCAGGACTGGTGCCTTTTCCAGGTGCAGCGTTCAGCGCTGAAAGGCTGAAGCAGAATTAATTTTTCCTCTTTTCTTTTCACTGCTGGAACTTTCACTCAGTAGCACACTTGCTTCCCTTCCTCCACGCTACCTCCACCACCTAAACACCAGCTCTCCCCGCCAGCCCCTCTTCTCCGGCCTGCCTTTGAAGCATCCATTACGGGCTGAGGTGTGAATTAGTCTGATGGGTTTTTCTCCCCTTCCAGCTTAACTAATGGATTCTCTTCTCTCTGTTCTCTCTCCACCCCCATTCCTCCCTTCCCCACAGCTAAAAGCATCTCAGCAGGAAGAAGCTGGGAAGGAGGCAACGAAAATAAGCGTGAGTTTGGATAATGACTTCTGGCGAGGGCTTTAATAGAGGGTACAGCTGTAACTTTGGTCCCTGAGACACTGGAAGCTTGGGCAAAAATTGCACGGTTCTGTTTTTTAAAGACCGAAGATTTTTTTCAACTCGGTTTGAAAAGCTGCCGGTAGGAGAACCAGTGCATGTTGTGATCAGAAGCTGGTGGCCACTCCGCAGTGAAGGCTTGCAACCCAGGGCACTGTGCGGAGTGAGTCTCTTCCGGGGGTTTTGCTTGGGAATCTAAGCCTGAATTCTGGAGAGCATTTAAATGTGTGCTCAAGTCTCACTGATGTACAGTGCAGTACATGCTTATGCGCTTTCCTGAATCGGGGCCATTAGAACAAAATGACTCATTTAGCCCTTGAAGCAATTATGTTTTCTGCAGTGTTTTAAAATTCTTTGGGATCTTCTTAAGCGCCTGCTGTCGGGCCCGGCGGAGCGGTTCCCTTTCTGTGCTCAGTGACCACAAATCACGTCATAGGCCTTTGCCGGGGAGGGCAGTGAGGGAAAGAAATGGTTTCGGCCAAAGACTCTGGCTTCCCTTCTGCTTCCATTGAGGCTGCTAGACGGGGCGCTCTCGGGCTGGAGAATCCAGAGGGAAAATCTGCAGCAGTGCTTCCAAACTGGAGCATTGGGACCGTTCGGGCTGCTAGGCCTATGCCTGCTGGGTCATCCCTCGGCTCCAGCTAGCCCCACAAGCCAGCTGTGGTGTCCACCCAGCTTGGGAGCTCAGTCGCTGCATGAGCCAATGTGAAGGGTCCGATGCTGTGAGATGCTGAGAGCCCTCCTTCCACAGTGGAGTTCATGGGCGGCAAGGGACTTTGGATCCTTGCAGGAGCGCTCAGGCCTGTGGCTCTGGTGGGGCTCCTTGCATGAGTGCGGGTTGCTGGCATGAGGAGGGCTGCAGCCTTGAACCTTCGCACTTGTTTATGAGCATTGCCTGGGCACCTGGACGTGCTGGCTGCAAGCGGGACCCCAGCATGCTGGGGGTGGCATAAACATGTAGCGAGAGACAGTCCCTGCCCCCGAGAGCTCACAGTCTGTCCAGACAGATGGCCCCTCATAAGGTTTCCAGCCCCGGGTTACAGGCGGGGAGCTGAGGCCCAAAGACCTGAATTCTCAGTCCTACTACGGCCCCTGTACGCTGCCTGCCGGTGTTGAGGAGAACCTGGCCCCAAGAGGGAGCGACTGGCCCCTCGCATACAGGGCGTCTGGGTCACAGCTGGAAATTGATTGCCTGAGTCCCAGGCTTGCACCTTCGCTGCAGGCCCCACCCTTCCCGTCACCACCCCAGAGCATAGCTGCTTCAATCCGAGCTGGCCTGAGCTCTGGGAAAGCCCCGAAACTCATCACCAGCCAGTGGTCGTACTCCCCGAACGGAGGGTGTCAGGCAGCCCATGATAGATCTTCTTTGAGTTCCTGAGGGACCTAAGGATCACATTTACACTAAGGAGAAAATAATCAAATTGACTTAGTGGATTAGGACGCCAAAGACATTTCGGCCACGTGAACGGAATGAGGAGACACCAATTAGTTAAACAAAATAAATGGTCCTGGCCGCCTGCTGTCACTGGCGGCTTCGCTCCCTCCCTTTCGGTCTGGCTCCCACGTGCGCTCTCGCTGCTCTGGCTCTGATAAGACAGGTGCATCACAGAGTCTTGCTTCTCAATTATCTCGCAGCTCACGGTGGAGGCGGGTTTTGCCCAGGCCGGGGCTGACAAAAGTAACATCATATTTTGAAAGCCCTGGTTCTAATTGCCGTTGCTCTGACTGCCTGGGATTTTCAGAGCCCCAAGCTAGCACAAGGAAGGTCCGAGCAAGCCCAGCACATCACTCCTGTGTTCTGTGCTGAGTTAAACAGCCGAGCTCATCCCTCCAGCTATGGCACTCCCCAAACTCCTGTCTTCTTTGGTGGGAGCTGACGGTGCTCGGTACCTCACAGGATTGGGCCCTGAAAATACAGATATCCTCTCGGGCTACTGGAACCCCCAGGCTGATCGAACTCCAAGTCTCATGACTTAGGGGCATGTACTCTCATTTCGATGTGTGGCGATTAACATGGGTAAATCCTATTGACAATAATGACTTCCCCCCTTGGAGTCCAGCACACAGAGTATATCCCCCTGGAGCTAGTCAGATGGGTCGTCTCCAAAATGTTGAGCCCACATTCATCGTCCTTCACATGTTGTCCCGCCGGGAATTTATTTCAAACGTGGATATATTTAAAACCCTGCTCTAGCTGAAATTTCTCTATAGCACCCGTCGGGCTACTGCCTCGGTGCTGAGATTAGAACAACTCACCTTCATGAGAGTCCTGCTGTTTAAAAAGTTCTCAGGGCCTGATACAGACCTGGCATCCAGGGACTCTGCTCCTTCAGTGGGGTTGCACAAGTCTGAATTTGGCTCAGGTTTGGGCACTGCGTGGATTCTATGTAACAACCTAGGGCCGTGCCCCCTTGGGCTATGATCTCATGAACCCTCTGAAGCTAACTAGCAGCGAAGGTTGCTCATTGTTCATATGGGAGAGCTCCAGGAACACCCACGTCGTGTTACTGTTGCAGACAGTGGTGCTTCCCCTGCTGACTCAGTGTCTCTGGGAAAGAAGGTGTCACTGTGCTGTTGAATGACAGGTTTCAGAGTAGCAGCCGTGTCAGTCTGTATTCGCAAAAAGAAAAGGAGTACCCGTGGCACCTTAGAGACTAACAAATTTATTAGAGCATAAGCTTTCGTGAGCTACAGCTCACTTCATCGGATGCATTTGGTGGAAAAAGCAAATCTCTCCTCTGCTTTTTCCACCAAATGCATCCGATGAAGTGAGCTGTAGCTCACGAAAGCTTATGCTCTAATAAATTTGTTAGTCTCTAAGGTGCCACGGGTACTCCTTTTCTTTGTGCTGTTGAAGAGAGATTAAACGGAGATCCCAGCTACTCGTGGTCATCCGAGCACACAGAACCTTTTCATAAGAATCAGGGATGTTAATCCACTTGCCAGGGCCAGATTCCAGGGAGACACTCTCCCTGTTCCCCCTGAGACGCCTTGTGTAATTGTGTCTGGGCTTTGCTCTCCCCTGCAAATCCCGGGTGCTGTCACAGCTGCTGCATCCCACCCAAACTGGGGCTGTTTCAGCGGTGGGGAAGTGACTCCCGGACAGAGTGTCGGCAGGCTGCTTGGGCGATGTGTAAACCACCATCACTGGACTCAGAGATGTAGAGTTTAAGGCTAGGAGGGGGACCACCAGGTCAAGTCAGACCTCCTGTGTATCACAGGCCACCAGCACCCACCCACTAACCCACCACAGTCTTACAGCCCCCGGGGGCCTAGATTGTTCTGTGCGCAGGCGGAGAATAGGTGGGGGTGAGGGGCACCATGTCTGAGGTCCCGGTTGTGGCAATTCAGTGAGCTAAACCCCGCTAATCCTGGAAAGTGACCCCCCCCAGGTCCCTGCCAATCTGACCTGGGGGGAAATTCCTTCCTGACCCCATATTACGGTGTGCCTTAACAGCACACCAACCAGCTACGCTGGAGTAATGCTAGAGTGTTGCACGATGCTTCAGCCTCGCGTGCGCCCTGAGGTGCTGTCACAGCTGGGGCTGGGAACTGTTGTATTTTCAGTCCATTCGCCGGTTTGGTGGTTACAGGTGCAGTATCGACAAGGCGCATGGTCGGGAATGGCTCCCGCTAGTGTGGCTGTGTCAGACTGGGTTGAACACACACTGGAAGAAGTCCTTGATGGACTGGAGTGATTGTACAGGCGAAAATATCCCCATCTCAGCCCCCAGTGCTTTCCTTCCCTGACACCCGGGCAGCGCTAGCCTGTGTGAGAGGCCTGGGGATGCCAGCCCTGTCGATTTGGTTCACGTACCTGCCCGGGCAAGGGCAGTGGTGAGAGGGTTACACAAAATGGCACTGGGTCCAGCTCCCCACTCCCCTCCTCCAGCAGGGTCCCAGTCTGTCCTGGTAACGCTCGCTGGCAGCTTTGGAAACGAGCAGCTCCGGTACAGGGCTCCCCAAACGTGCACCTGCTCTGGTGCCTTTGGAAATCCGGGCGTGCATGTGACCGTGCAAGTTCGGTGTGATACGCTGCGTCACAGGTGTGAGCTTCAAAACAGCAGCATTGCCAGGCAAGCAAGCTCTGCGAAACGCCAGGCCTGCTCCTTTTTTGGGCTGGTTTCGAGTGATTCCAGAGCTCTCTGGAAACTGCCAAGGTTTGGCTGGTTTCCACCTAAATCCAGCACCAGCTCTGACTTCCTAGCTACTCGGTCCAAGACGGCCTGGGTGAGCCTGCTCCATTTGGGGGTGCCAGTGTTGTCTGGCGTGGGGTTTGCTTCAGGGCCCATCTGGCCCTGCCTGTCCAACATGTATGGACCCAGTAAGTGCTCGCCTGGGGCCATGCGGCAAATGCCTCTTGGAGGTGCTGAGTATCCTGGCTTCCCTGTGAGGGACCTTGGTGCCTTCATGATTTAGCAGGGACCCGTGGGCATTTGGGACAATCCGTGGCTGCTCACTGGCCTCATGCCTAGGCCGCCAGGCATGCGGCTGCTCCGCTCTGCGTGGTGAAGACTGAAGGCGTAATGTTAAAATGAAAGAGAAACTCACCAGCCCTCCCTCAGCCCCAGCCAGCTGGGCCCCCCCGCCCTCCACGGTGCCACTCCTAGCTAGCGAGAGGAGAGGGGGGAGCGCAAAGGGAATCAGATGGAGGCCACGAGGACGGAAGCTGCGGAACGATCCTGGGGCCGGGGTCTTCTGTGTAACTGCGCAATTGCATTTTCCAGCATAATTAGGCAGTTAATTGCATGCCTGAATGTGAGCAGTGCCTTTCCCTGTGTAACTATGATTGATTCCCAGGCAGGCTGGGTGTGACGCCTCCTCCAGCTCAGGCCATGGGGAGAGATTCACTTTTGAAAACATTTATTCATTGATTGTTGTTTTAAATGTCCGTGATTATTAAACATTTCAAGACTGGGAAAGAAATGCAGGAAGATGAGCCGTCCCTGCAAGTGACCGTGATAAATTGTGTGCAACGTCCAAAGGGCAAGTAGAGGAAAAACTAACGGCCCCAGAAAGCAAAGCAGGGCTCTGCGAACGACGTGCAGAAAACATTGTACTGAAAGCGCCCTGAGCCAGTTGTGGCCTGCTCAGACGTAGTCAGATCATAAATAAGGTTCTTGGTCCCAGAGATTCCGATTGCATTACAGCCCAGGAGCCACCTTCGGAAGCTGACTGCATTAATCCCCATTCACGTCTTTTCAGCCAGGATGAAACTCAGCCTCGCGCAGAGGCCAGCTCCAGACCTGTATGCCCGGGGGACTAAGGGGGACTTCAGCCTTGCACAGGCCGCTTTCAAAGGAGTCTGTATGGGGGGGGAGGTTCCAAACTTTCCGCCCTGCGTGGCATTTCAAGGTGCTTTTCCAGCTGCTTGGGAGGCAACAGCAAGTGCCCATGTCTCTGAGTTCGTTAGCAAGCTGCTGGCTTGGTGCATTCGGGCTGTCACCGAAGGGCAATTATGCCCATACAGTGACTGCATTTCCCTAGGAGGGCAGCATTGGCCATGCCAGGAGAGACTGCTGGGCTACCAAGGCAATCGGTGTCCAGCTGCAGCATGGCCAATATCCAGTGCACCAGAGAGAGGGTACAAAAGAAACCCTCCAGCATCTAGCCCAGCGTCCAGTGCTGCACCAGGGGAGAATACTCCTTCCTGACCCCTGTGGCGGTCACTTCACACCCTGAAACATGACATTTCATTACTTTTATCTCAGCCTGCATCACTGCAGATATTATTAGTGATCATAAAATTATCCAGCCCTTTATAATCCAGCCCAAAACGGGACTCTAAGACCCACTAGAGCAGCAAATTCCACAGACTGACTGCAAGATTGCAAAGGAGATTTCCTTTATTAGTGCTAAATTTGCCAGCCATTAATTTCTTTAAGTGACTCCTTGTTCTTATAATATAAAGTTAAAAGGAGGAACTGATCCTTTCCCATAACACCCTTCAGAATCTTCCAAGCTTCAGCAAGGACCGGCTAGCTCACCTCCCTTCAAGGCTGAATAATCCTTGGGTCTGCAATACTTGGTGTCGTGTGTAAATTCTAGCCAGACCTCTAGCCTTCCCCATCTCAGCAGTATCTGTCTCAAGGGGAGACAGCCAGGGCTGGACACAATGCTATACTTGGAGAAATGTATTTCTCCACTGGCATTATCCAGTGGAACACGGCAGCAGACTGGGACTCATGCCTCATTGCGTGACCTTGGTCTCCAGTTACTGGGCCTCAATTTCTCCATCTGTAAAATGGGAATAATGATTTTTTGCTCAGTTTTGCAACATGCTCTGAAATCTGCAATATAAATGTAAACAGCTATTTAAATTCCTTCCTGACCTTGCTGCCATCAGGAGCATGAGAGTTGCTGACCCTTTCCCCCTAGTCTGTGCAGATACAGCTGTGAGTATTGGTCACAAAATTATCCAGCCCATTCTAAAAATTCATCGACAGTATTTGACTCCCTGGCAGCTTCCTGCCCAGCTAACTCTCATGTTGCATTTTGAAAATGCAGGGTGAAAAAAACTTAGCGACAGCTTGGCATTGCTGTACTGGTTCCTTGCTGCCCCACAGGGTCTTCCACCATTGAGACTGCATGCCAATTCTCTGCTGGGTTTTCAGCTGGAGTGACCATTGGCAGCTCTCTAAGATTCCCATTAGCAAACGCTGTTAAGGGGATGTGGCAGAGCAGCTACAACATGTTGCTACCCTGCAATCTGCAGCCGCCTGCAGGTCTCAGGAGAGCCCCATCCGTGGCTGCTGTCGAGCTGCGTAAGGCCAGCTCCCCAAACTGGGCATCCAGCCCAAACCCCCTCACTCCCATCTTAAGGCATCAGTTCATTACTCTCTGGCTCCACGGCTGCAGCTGCAGAGCACATGCAGCCCTGTGAGTCCATTCATTAGGCCACTGACAGGTCTCTCCCGCTCTCTGAGTCTGCGGCTGGGTTTGGTTCTGCCTGTTGGTTCTTCAGCAAGGGGTTCATGACTCCCAGGCTGCAGCCTCCAGGCCAGTCGCTAAACCCCGCAGAACCCTCAGCTCACCAGTGTAGTGGTAAGGAGAAAAATGGCCTTTCCCATCCAGCGTGATTAGAGGGAACAGAGCAGGGGCCTCAGGGTGGGTTATAAATCTGATTTATTGACCTCACCCAACAGCAGCAGCAGCTTGGACTAGTGTGTAAGTCTTAAATTTCATTGGGTGATAAATACTAAGAGCAAATCAATTTGGTAGAAAAGCTAATTAGCCTGCGTGGTTCTGCATCGATCTTCAAACCCAGCTCAGTGGAGAGTGCTGGGGATTTCATCTTCTTGGGACTGAGCAGCTGTGGGCTGAAGGATCCATCGTGCACAGCGGCCATGCCCTGCTGCCTTGGGAAGGCTGGAGGTGAGGGGGCTGAATTAGAGGAGATGGTGCTATGTCCCGGCCAGTGGCTGAATAGGATTATTTCTCCTAGGACTGGCCAAATGGCATGTACCACAAGCGTGAGCTGCTTCATCTCCATGCTTGGCAGCCGGGCGCTGAGGGTCACTCTCTCCGCCCGTCTCATGACGGGCTGTAACAGAGACCCAGATCCCATGCCCCCCGTATTTCTTCTTCTCCCTCTAACTACAGTGGCCCTCAAGGGCGCTCTGCAGCCAGGGGGCAGATGGAGCTCGGGTGGGCCGGGGACGCTGGACCTGCGGAAGGCTTTTCAAGGGCTGCAGCAAATGGTTTGCTCTGCCCAGAGCAAGAGCGGAGCAGCGGTGACTCTGAAGCCTAGGGCCCCACCGAGCCCTGAGTTGTTGGCGCCCTTCTTGGGGGCAGAGGCAGATTAGGGATTTGTGGGGCCCTGAGCCAGAGCAAGTGGGGGCCCCTCCCCACCCCTTCTGCCTAGAGTCCCCCGCTTCCCACGCTCCTGCCAGGGAAATGGGGTTGGGGTGCAGAGGCTTTCCTGCCCATCCAGTGCTCCTGCCGGGGAGCGGGGGTCGGGGCGCAGGAGTCCTGTGCCCCAGCAGGTGGGCGGACAGAGTGGGGCAAGCCCCTGCACCCCGACCCCACTTCCTGACAGGAGTGCCAGGCAGGCAGAGCGGGTTGGACGTGGGGGTGCTCATTTTCCAGGGTCGCCCGTTGGTCCAATGGTTAATCCACTGCTGCCTGGGGGCATTGCAGAGAAAGGTGTGACCAGAGAGAGGGAGGGCTAGGGACGGGCTGGTGTGGAAGCCGGCACGTAATGGGGGTTAGGAAAGCTCATTCCTGGACCCCTTCTGGCACTCAGCCCTGTGCTCTCTCTCCCGCTCCCCGCCAGGTGGTGAAGGTGGTCGGCAGTAACATCTCCCACAAGCTGCGGCTCTCCAGGGTGAAGCCCACCGACGAGGGGACGTACGAGTGCCGGGTGATCGACTTCAGCGACAGCAAAGCCCAGCAACACAGGTCAAGGCCTACCTGCGGGTGGAGCCGGAGGAGAGCTCTGAGGCGCACCGCCACGGCTCCTCCGCCAGGCAGGTGCAAGACACCCAGCTGCTGGCGGCCAGCTCTCTGACCACGCCAGACTGAGTGGCACCCCCTCCCCACCAGCACCACCACCACAAAATGGGCAAAGAGCTGAGGAAGCGGCGGCAGACACCTCCTGCCTGCTGTAGACTGAGCCGGCATGGCATGGAACGGGCTGCTGGATTCCCCCCCACACACGCACATCCCTCCCCACCCCAGACTGGGCAGAGGAGGAGTGTATGAGGACCAGCAGCAGCTGGGCCACCGGAGCGGTGCCAGGTCGATGGAAATCTAATGCTCCGAATCAGAGACTGACGTGTGCACACACTCTGTGACTCTCGCATGTTTCCCGCTCTCCCCACCCTGCCATGTAGCTGTGGATTTTTAATTCTTTAAGTACCCTTGAGCCGATGCAGTTCCGTTCCAGGATTCGAATGCAGAAATGAGACCGCTCTATTCCCAAGTAGGGGGTGGCCAGAGTGGGGAAGACAAGTCTTGCTTCCCCTGTGCCATCAGCTTGTAAGGGGGGGCTCTCCCTGCTGTCTGTGCCCAGGGAAGGGGCTGTGGTTCATTTCCATGGTATATAGCCACAAGTCACACTGTTTCCCCCTGGTTGCCGTGTGTAGACAGGGCTTCCAGCTATGTGCCAGGTTTAGTGTATTCCAACTGTGCTCACACCCGTTTCACATTGCTAGCTTTTTATCACTTTAGTGAATCCATCTGGGTGTCTCTGTGTGTGGGATCTTGCAGTCACTCCCTTTTGCTTTGCCCCATGAGTCCTGTCCTCCCTCCCTCGAGAGATCCAGTGTAGTTACTCTGTTTGGATCCAGTTGTGCGGATACAGGTTATGTCACTCATTCCTATAGACTGTAAATAAAGTTACCTCTTCCTCTTCCAGGCTGCCACAACCTGCCCCCCGGCCAAGAAGGCCAGTTTTCTGTGGGAGGAAGAGAGGGGCACTCTGAATGGAAAGCCCAGCTGGTTTTAAGAAGCCATCATATTGGCTGGCGGGAAGAGGCAGAAAACGCCAACCTGCCTAGATTTCATTTGGATAAAAGATGGGGCCTGAGTCGGCTGGTTTGTAGCTAAGTTGGGGGAAGCGCAGGGCTCTGCCATCTGGAGTTAGCCCAACCCTGGGGAGTAAGAGCTTTAGGGAGGTTTGCACCCACTGCCCCCCCTTTCCCCATTGCATTTCATGCAGAAGTGGGGGGGGCTCGGTGCCTGGCTCTGGCTCCTGAGGACAGTTGATTGTGCCCAGCCCACTGTAGGGTCAGCTGCCCCCCCTCTCTGTTGAACCGGGGTGGGGGGTTCATCACACAGCCAGTTTCAAGAATTCCTACCCTTGGTTGTTCAATTCGACAGCCAAGCCGAGCCCTCATTCCCGTGGCAGGCGTTCCTATTTTCTATGTGCGCCGATCACCCCGCGGGAGGGGTGAGCTGCCGCCTGCGAGCGGCGCCTGGTGGGGGCGGGAGGCCTGGGGCCCCCTGACCTGTAATCACACAGGAGGAGGGGAAAGGGGAAAGGGGAACTCAGCTGCTTTCTCGCTCTAAACCTCCCCATGCACCACATGATCCAAGCTGTGACCCGCTGAAGCGAATAAAGCTCTTTAAATGAACACAGCCTCCGTCTCTCTGTTCATAGCAGCGTTTTGCAGGGGGCCTTTTAGTGAACGCTGAGCACTATAATTGAGCGGGGTACCATTGGAGACAGCACCCTTCCGCCTGCCCTGGGACAGTGCCCCCCAGAGGTGCCCTGCAGCCGTGACGCACCCTGGCCCGGTGCTGGTCCCAGCCGCAGACCCTGCTAAACTGCAAAGCAGCACTTTAATCCCCGCTGAGGGTTTCGAGCCCCAGCCGGGTGATCAGTGGCAGCTGCCAGTCCTTAGGCTCAGAGCCTCACCAGGAGGCCATGATCCTGTGCAGGGCGCTTGGGGAGAGAAGAGCTGCTCTCTCCAGGCTGGCTTGGGGCGTTTGGCTGTAAGCTGTGGGCAGGGACTGCAGCTGGAAGCAGGGTGAGTCTGGGGTTTGTTCTGATGTCACCAGAGCCCTCAGGAGGGGTTTTTGCTCAGGCTGGGCCAGCTGGGAAATGTCTCCTGAGCTGTGCAGACCCCAGCCCTGCCCCCGTACTGCCTGGCACCCCGCCTGCCGGGGGCGCAATGCAGAGCTTAGACTGAGCAGGCGGCGCTGGGAGTTCCCCCATCACGTGCGCACTGTGAAAGGGGCTGAGGCCATGGACCCTCAGCTAGCACCTGGTGTCCGAACTCCTGCCCTGCCCCCATTTCAGGGCTTGGCCCTACTGGTAACAACAAACTCCTCCAGATCCCGCTCTGCCAAAACGTGCTCCTCACCCCACTTCAGCACCTAGCCAGTGTGAACTGCCTCACCCACCCACCAGCCTGATGCGGGGGTCATTGCTCACGATCTTTGAGCCTCTGAGCCCAGCGCGGCCCAGCCGTGGAGCTCTGCGTTCTCACACCCGGGGCCTGGCCTGCCACCACCGTACGTGTGCTGGTAGCACTTGCCTTAGAGCAGAAGGGAGGGAGCTTGAGGCCAGGTCACCAGGGTTCTCGTGGGCTCTTCAGTCCCAGTGCAGAGAGGCCTGGCTTGAAGGCTCTGCGAAGGGCAGTTGCCGTTGCTAGCCGGGTGGAGCAGTGCTGGGTAACAGGAACCATAGCAGAGGGCAGAATTTGGACCCGTTGTGGAGAGACCCAGCTGCTACCCTTAAAACCTGACCGTCTCCTGGGACCAGCTGCCGTACAGAGCCCTGCTCGTGCTGTGCCGCTACTCACAGGACAAAGTAAGAGGCTCATTAATTTCCTTGCCAACTTAATTTCTGCTGTGTCTGGAGAGGTTTCCGTTGGTTCCCTGCTGATAAGAACCCCTCAGTCTCGCCATGCTGTGTCCTGCAGCCAGACCTGAGCTTTGGGAGCTCCCTCCAGGTGCACAACAAATGTCCTTACCTCAAAGTGGAGCAACTCTTCAGGCCTCGTGGGCCAGGGTGGGTGGGGAGGTGAAATGAGGGGTTGGCTCTGGACTGTGCCAGTTGGCTACAAAAATCCAGCTGCATGAAACTTAACTGCCTGGAGGGGCCGTCTCTCCCTTCGGCACCAGGTCAGGCTTCTGTAGGAGCCGTCTGGATCCACGGATTTCCCGGCGTTCTCCAGACTCAGCTTTTTGTAATGACCGAAGAGCAGCTCTGAGCCTTGCTGGGGCTGAAGCGGGCCGCCTGAGAACAAGCCATTGCAGCAGGTGTGGCGAATGTCAAAATGCCAGGCGACCATCATCAACCACCTGAAAGGCAAACTGCAGGGCCCCCGGTGTCCTGATGGCCCTGCTAACAGGGTCACATAACTGCATCTCTCCCAGTGCGCTAGGGCCATGGCTTAGCAAAGTATATAATACATTAAAAATCTCCCAGGGCCCGTGTCAGTCAGTTAAAGCCAGAGAGAGAGGAAGAGCACCCGGCCCGCAGCCAAGGACAGTAATAAAAGCTATGCCTTGTCTCCTCCTTTCCTCCCTCCCACCACCCAATCAAGTTTGGCATGGTCCACATAACACAGGAGGAAACTGTGCAGAACCCTACAAATACACAGGATACTTTGTCAGAAGAAATATTAACTAGCTCCCGGGACTGCTAGTTTTTTGCAGGAAATCCAGCTCTCCCACTAGCAATAAGAATTGCTAGTCTGTCTCTCCCTGAGCAGCCCCTGGTGTGTTTATGTTGCTCTGATACCTCTGGTCTATCGTGGCGGGGGAGCACATCCCCCCACCAATAGGGAAACTAATCGACCAAGGCTGGAAAAGAAAGCCAATCAGAGCAGCCTCAAGAGCGACCCAGTGGCTGCGAATCCCCGCAGAACAAATGAGAATAATAAATGGTGGTGTCTGGAGTAATAGCCTGAGACCCTGGAGGTGAGTTAGTAAAAACCAACAACTGGTTGTGTTAGGAGAGATTCATTTCTCTGGGTTTAATTGAACCTGCAGGAGCAAGAGAGAGCGTGCCAGCTCCCGGACCCGCTGCCCCAGGTCGCTGAAGCAGGAGAGCACAGTACAACCCCTAGAATTTAGGCACCAAACTCCTGTAGGCCAATGGCTGGGCAGCTCTACCAGCAACTGGTAACCCTGGCATGCCTGCCACATGCTCGCAGAGGTCCCAGAGCAGAGAGATGCCCCAGGCCAGCTGGCAGCTGCATGCCAGCCCTAAATCAGGGCTGTGTCTGAAACCGGGCTGGTGGAAACTCCCTGCACCTGCTGCTGGGCTTTGGCGAAGGAGCAGAGCAGGAAGGATTTTCCTCCTTTCCTGTTTAGAGTCTCTGTGGGACGAGTGGGTGCAGGAGCTGCCTGCCATATCGCTCGCTTGGGCACCGTCCGTAGGCCTGTGCACTGACTGGCGTTGGGGGGGTTCCTGGCACTAGCCACACCCAGCCCCTCCAGCTCCCGACCTGAGGGCCACTGCCAGTGCTTCGCGCAGGCCACCTGGAGCCAACTGCAATGCTGGTGGGGGGGGAGGAGCTCTCCTGCAGCTCGCCACTGGGGGCTCCTCTGTGCGTTTTCCACACCCGAGACATCCAGTTGGAAAGGGAGCTCCCGACAAGTCTGCGGGTCTCCACGTCATATCCGTGGGTATCCACACCCGTCTGTTGGCGGAGCCAAATGGTGTGTCCACGCAGGGCTCCAATCGACACGAGGTGCCCCGGAGGTGGTAGAGGTCTCTGTCTGCGGATGGACTTCCTGTGAAAATCAGCCCATCTGGAGCTGGTGCTGTTTCCAGACATGGGACTCTGAGATGCTGCTTTAGGGCTCTGGAACCCCCGATACCCCAGGGCTTTAGTTCCTCCCTCCCCGCTCTCCCTTGCTACTTACTCTCCTGGGCAGCCAATGGGCCATCAAGCTCAGGAGCTGCACACGACAACGGGCATGCTCAGAGAAGGGGCTCTAAAGCATAGCAGCCTCCCAGTGCCCCTTCTGTGCCTCAGGAGTCAGAGCAGAGTTGTTTTCTTCCCCCGCCCCCTCCCGAGAGCTGGCATTGCTGAGCCACACCAGCTGGCATGTACAAAAGCGCCTGCCCCCAGGGGCCACCTGTGCAAAGGTCACACCAGTTCGGGCGCCAGGAGGCGTTAAATGCATTTTACAGCTGGGGAGACTGCGGCAGAGGGGTTCAGTAACCTGCTATGATCAGGAATGAAATCCCAGTCCCCTGAGTCCCCATCCTGTGATCCAGCCCACTAGCCTTTCCCCCTCTGTCTGCTCGTTGCTATTCTGCCTTGTGCATTAGCATCAAAACTACCAGCTGAGTTCTGGCTGCAGAGTTATCATCCCTGGTGCCGGCAGTGTATGAAGCAGAAAGAGCTCATTTCAGGTACTAGCAAAAGGGCTGAGCTTAAGTGCCAGCAGTTAGATAAAAAACACCCCCACCCCCCTTTGTTTGGCTGGTAAACCGAACAAACTTAATATGCAAGTCACTGGTGGGGAATAAATAGGCACCATGAAAATGTCATTTCCACAGAGTCACTTTTCTGACCATTATCCCACTGCAAACAAAAGCAATTTACTCTGCCTGTAATAAAGCAGGGGTGATAGCGAACCTGAGAAGAGCTGCAGGGCTCGGCTCCAGAGAAAGGCCAGCCTCCCTGCCCCGGCAGCCACTTCCAAAGAATCACAGGAGGCTGGGCAGAGACTGCGAGAGGGAGGGAGAGCTCAGTGGCTTGAGCATTGGCCTGCTAAACCCAGGGTTGTGAGTTCAATTCTTGAGGGGGCCATTTAGGGATCTGGGGCAAAAACTGGGGATTGGTCCTGCTTGAGCGGGGGGGTTGGACTAGATGACCTCTTGAGGTCCTTCCAATCCTGGGATTCTATGCGGCCACTCAGAATTTCCAATAGATTCCATAAAGCCAGAGAAACCGCATTGCGTCCATACACCAGCGACCTGGATGGAGAAGCTGGCTAGAAAATGCAATCCCGTCAGGAGACACTTCTGCAGAACATAGAGCCTTCCGAGGCATTGGTGAGTATGTGTAAAGCAGCTCTGCTGCCCTCAGCTAAGGGTGCCGCTCGGGGACTGTGGCCGAACCAGTCAAACTGGCTGGAGCCAACCACCCAATTCTGCACATGCACTTTGCCATGCAGTGAACTTGGGTGCACAGCACTGGCATTTGTGAGTGACACTTTGGAAGTTGGGCCCCTAACTGCTTGGTTCCTTTTTTGCAACTGCCTCTTTGCTGTGGAATCTTGTGTGTGTGTGCAAAGGTGGGGTATGTACGCGTATACAGGTGAATGAAATCAAGGCAGGGTGTAAATTAACAGCGCCGTTCACGTTTGGCAGTTGCTGTTTGCTGTCTGCTTTTCAAAGACCATTTCCCCATTGACTCCAATGCAGTTCTACACTGTTCCCGTTTCTGTCCCAATGGCCCTAGTAGTAATTTTAAACCAGAGCACCGTTTGCAGCCCTGTGGGAGCTCAGGTGCTGAGCTGTCCCCCACTCTGCCTCTAACCGGTTCTACCCACAGTGGGCAGATATTAGGGATTATTAAAACCCTCTTTGGTTTTCTATTGAAAGTGTCAGCGCAGCAGAAGGGCCCGTGATCCAGAGAACCCCTCTGAGCCTGGCATTGCTCATGCTGCTGGTCTTCCCTGTGGGGTCCTGAGGAATTATTGTTAATGGCAATATAAGTTAAACCTTTCGAAAGTGGCCACCTGAGGATCAGCAAGAACCACTTGCCTGGTACAGCTGGTCTTTAACTAAAGGTCAAAGAAAATTGTACTGGAAGCCTTGGGGAGACCTTAAAGTGGCCATGTAAGCTCAGGGCCTTACCTAACGGAGGTGGGACAGAGCTGGTTCTATGCCCTGAGTTATTTATAACCTTTGTAAGTTTAACTGCTTGCCAGTTTTAGGGCTTTAATGCAGTGAAAGGTGCATGGGAAGAGCATCTTTGCAAGCAGGCTGGCTAACTTAGTGAAGAGGGCTTTAAATTAGTTTCACCGGGGGAAGGAGACCAAGCCTTAAGGTAAATGGGGAAGTGGGATACCTGGAGGAAACACGAGCAGGAGCGCGCCGAGAGGGCCGGGCTCCTGCCTCATACTGAGAAAGAGGGACGATCAGCAAGTTATCTCACGTGCCTATACACAAATGCAAGAAGCCAGGGAAACAAGCAGGGAGAACTGGAAGTCCTGGCAACAGTCAAGGAATGATGATGTAATTGGAATAACAGAGACTTGGTGGGATAACTCACATGACTGGAGTACTGTCATGGATGGATATACACTGTTCAGGAAGGACAGGGCAGGGCAGAAAAGGTGGGGGAGTTGCAATTGTATGTAAGGGAGCAGTATGACTGCTCAGAGCTCAAGTATGAAAACTGCAGAAAACCTGAGAGTCTCTGGATTAAGTTTAGAAGTGTGAGCAACAAGGGTGATGTCGTGGTGGGAGTCTGCTATAGACCACCGGAGCAGGAGGATGAGGTGGACGAGGCTTTCTTCCGGCAACTCATGGAAGTTACTAGATCGCAGGCCCTGGTTCTCATGGGAGACTTCAATCACCCTGATATCTGCTGGGAGAGCAATACAGCGGTGCACAGACAATCCAGGAAGTTTTTGGAAAGTGTAAGGGGACAATTTCCTGGTGGCAAGTGCTGGAGGAACCAACTAGGGGCAGAGCCCTTCTTGACCTGGAGCTCACAAACCAGGAAGAATTAGTAGAGGAAGCAAAAGTGGATGGGAACCTGGGAGGCAGTGACCATGAGATGGTCGAGTTCAGGATCCTGACACAGGGAAGAAAGGGAGCAGCAGAATACGGACCCTGAACTTCAGAAAAGCGGACTTTGACTCCCTCAGGGAACTGATGGGCAGGATCCCCTGGGAGAATAACATGAGGGGAAAAGGAGTCCAGGAGAGTTCGCTGTATTTTAAAGAATTCTTATTGAGGTTACAGGGACAAACCATCCTGATGTGTAGAAAGAATAGTAAATATGGCAGGCGACCAGCTTGGCTTAACAGTGAAATCCTTGCTGATCTTAAACACAAAAAACAAGCTTACAAGAAATGGAAGATTGGACAAATGACCAGGGAAAAGTATAAAAATATTGCTCAGGCATGCAGGAGTGAAATCAGGAAGGCCAAATCACACCTGGAGTTGCAGCTAGCAAGAGATGTTAAGAATAACAAGAAGGGTTTCTTCAGGTATGTTAGCAACAAGAAGAAAGTCAAGAAAAGTGTGGGCCCCTTCCTGAATGAGGGAGGCAACTTAGTGACAGAGGATGTGGAAAAAGCTAATGTACTCAATGCTTTTTTGCCTCTGTCTTCACGAACAAGGTCAGCTCCCAGACTACTGCACTGGGCAGCACAGCATGGGGAGGAGGTGACCAGCCCTCTGTGGAGAAAGAAGTGGTTCGGGACTATTTAGAAAAGCTGGACGAGCACAAGTCCATGGGGCCGGATGCCAAGTGTGCTAAAGGAGTTGGCGGATGTGATTGCAGAGCCATTGGCCATTATCTTTGAAAACTCATGGCGATCGGGGGAAGTCCTGGATGACTGGAAAAAGGCTAATGTAGTGCCCATTTAAAAAAGGGAAGAAGGAGGATCCTGGGAACTACAGGCCAGTCAGCCTCACCTCAGTCCCTGGAAAAATCATGGAGCAGGTCCTCAAGGAATCAGTTCTGAAGCACTTAGAGGAGAGGAAAGTGATCAGGAACAGTCAGCATGGATTCATCAAGGGCAAGTTATGCCTGACTAATCTAATTACCTTCTATGACGTGATAACTGTCTCTGTGGATGAGGGGAAAGCAGTGGATGTGTTGTTCCTTGACTTTAGCAAAGCTTTTGACACAGTCTCCCACAGTATTCTTGCCAGCAAGTTAAAGAAGTATGGGCTGGATGAATGGACTACAAGGTGGATAGAAAGCTGGCTAGATTGTCAGGCTCAACGGGTAGTAATCAATGGCTCCATGTCTAGTTGGCAGCCGGTATCAAGTGGAGTGCCCCAAGGGTTGGTCCTCAGGCTGGTTTTGTTCAATATCTTCATTAATGATCTGGAGGATAGTGTGGATTGCACCCTCAGCAAGTTTGAAGATGACACTAACTGGGAGGAGAGGTAGATACGCCGGAGGGTAGGGATAGGATACAGAGGACCCTAGACAAATTAGAGGATTGGGCCAAAAGAAATCTGATGAGGTTCAACAAGGACAAGTGCAGAGTCCTGCACTTAGGACGGAAGAATCCCATGCACCGCTACAGCTAGGGACCGAATGGCTCGGCAGCAGTTCTGCAGAAAAGGACCTAGGGGTTACAGTGGATGAGAAGCTGGATATGAGTCAACAGTGTGCCCTTGTTGCCAAGAAGGCCAATGGCATTTTGGATGTATAAGTAGGGGCACTGCCAGCAGATCGAGGGATGTGATCGTTCCCTTCTATTCGACATTGGTGAGGCCTCATCTGGAGTACTGTGTCCAGTTTTTGGCCCACACTACAAGAAGGATGTGGAAAATTGGAAAGAGTCCAGAGGAGGGCAACAAAAATGATTAGGGGACTGGAACACATGACTTATGAAAGAGGCTGAGGGAACTGGGATTGTTTAGTCTGCGGAAGAGAAGAATGAGGGGGGATTTGATCGCTGCTTTCAACTACCTGAAAGGGGGTTCCAAAGAGGATGGATCTAGACTGTTCTCAGTGGTAGCAGATGACAGAACAAGGAGAAATGGTCTCAAGTTGCAGTGGAGGAGGTTTAGGTTGGATATTAAGAAAAACTTTTTCACTAGGAGGGTGGTGAAGCCCTGGAATGGGTTCCCTAGGGAGGTGGTGGAATCTCCTTCCTTAGAAGTTTTAAGGTCAAGCTTGACAAAGCCCTGGCTGGGATGATTTAGTTGGGGTTGGTCCTGCTTTGAGCAGGGGTTGGACTAGATACCTCCTGAGGTCCCTTCCAACCCTGATATTCTATGGGACTTTGACAGAGCAATCAGTGGGGAGAGGCCACTAATACAGACAGCCTGCATGCATCTCTGGACAAGTGCTGTAGCTGGGGCGAGGGGCCAGGGAATGACGCTCAGTGGCTCAGTTCCATAGACAGTGAAGGAGACAACACTTGTATTCCGCTAGCGGGAGGCTGTCAGGGCCCCAGAGCCAGAGGTCCCGCCCACTGATTTTGGTGCTTATGCTGATATAGCAAGAGTTTGTACCCCCCCCGCCCACTACTTTACTAATGAGCCTCTACCCTGGCCCCAACCCGCCTGCTCCACCCTACCACAGCGCCTGGGGTTTGTAGCAGCCGCTCCTCTCGGGGGGAGGGGGGGTGGGAATTAGTTGTAGTCAGTATTACCAACCTAAGGCAATAGTCTAATTTGATGGTTGTGGTTGTAGCTGTGTTTAAAGCTTCTTGACCTCCTGTGGGCCCGCACTGCCTGGGCCATTGCTGCTGGATGTAGAGACGACTGCAGCCCATTTGCTGGTCAGACGTGTTTGCTGAATTCTTCACAAGGCAAATGGCTGGGAGCTGTTCAGGGACAGGAGCAGTGCAGAGAGTTGGCTTGATGAGCTGGCAAAACCAAATTCCTGCTCTTCCCCAACCAAGCCAGGCCTGGCCATGGACCAGAGGCTGCTGCGGTGTGTCTCCGTTAGACTGACGTAACAGCCAGGTTTGGCTGCATTTGGTGTGTCTGTGGGCTGCTGCTTTGGACACAGTTATTTGTGGCAGCGCATTGGCCTTTAGCCACCCTGCCCATGAGCAGCACCTATGGGACATGTCTCTGACTTTGCTCCATGCATGTAAGATAGTTCACTGCTGAATTTGGTTCCTAAGGGAGAATCCTTGTCGAGGAGTGATGCTCCCGAGAGCTAGGGATGCAGAGGATAGGCGCCGCTCCAAACCAACGGCAGAATTTCCATGTCGAACGCGAGTAACAAAGTCTCTATGCCTTCGCGCAGCTCAGTGGGTTTCCAGTGGTAAATGTTAGTTTAACCTACAAACCAGAAGGCTTTTCATTAGATCACTGGGAAGCCCACACTAAAATTACAGCCAGAGGCTTCCGGTCCTGCTTGGTGCAGTGGGTTTGGGTTTTTTTAGCTGTTCCTCTGCCAGCAGCATTAGCACCTAGGGAAGGCAGACAGTAATTACGAGAACTTTTCCAGTTCCTTTCGTCTCCCTTCAACCCAGTGCCTCAATGCAGCACCTTCCTCCTCCCCTAAGCTCACCACCCGGGAAGGGAAGATTTACTGCTGGTTCAGGCTTCCCTGCGGCAGCGGGTCAGCCCAGACCATGGACCCTGGTGCCTGGCTCATGCTGTTTCTGACAATTAGCGAGTGCTAAGGCCCAAGGCGCTTTAACCCCAGAAGAATTCTTTGCTTGCAGCACCATCTACAGGAGCCTGGCTAGACTCTGCATTGACTCTGCCCACAGAGCTTGGCATTTGGCACAGCGCTGGCCATGGCTTACACGTAGGGCCAAGGGGGGCCCCATTCTCCACTCACCCCAGTGCCTGACTCTCACCCTACGAGAGGACACTTGGGCCAGGTGTTTAGCACATGCCCTGGCTTTCCAATGCTCAAAGGCTCTGCAGTAGGGCAAAGCACTGTAGTGTTTCAGGGATAGCCAGTGGCAGTAAGTGCTCACCCTCCAGCCATTCCTTGGCCCTGGCTTTGAGCTGACACATGATTCAAGGCACCATCTGCCTGTGGCCACGGGGGAGAGGGCACCACAGTATGTGTGAGCTTGGCTCCTCTCCTTCTTGCAAGCTGAAACTCACACACGGCCCAGGCTCCACTTCTGGCCCCTGGGCAGTGCCTGGACCTTGTCCCCTCCCTCTGCCCAGGGTGAATTTCACTCCACAGACAGAGCAAAGAGCCAGCTGATCAGGATGGTGCTGGGAGCTCGGCTCTATAGGCAGAAGATCCCACCTTGAGGTTCGTGTTTCTTCTGTGTAAAATCAGCACAGCTGGGTGCGAACAAGGCTCGTGGGCCATCTCAGACACACCCTGCCGGAACGAAGCCCCCAGCAGCGTGCAAGGGAATTATTTGAATTATCACAGCACCTAGGAGACGGTCATGGGCCAGGACCCCTCTGTGCTAGGAGCTGTACAAACACAGAACAAAAAGTCAGGCTGCAGCTGCCCAGCGTCCCCCACACTGTGCCTGGCCAGGCCTCATTCCCTCCTCTCCAGTTGCTGGTTTGTTGTTTCTGGCTTTCAAGTGAGCAGCCTGGGTGCTGCGTCCTGGTGAGAGCTGTGTACCCACTCCATCCACAGGGAGTGCTTGACACCTCCTACTCTCTGCCCCGGCGAACGCTCTCTCAGCCCAGGCAGCCTGGCACGTGACAGCTGAGTGGCCCTGGGACGATTCAAAGACATGCTAAGGGTGCTTTGTGGCGGGTGCAGAAAATTGGGGTGTGTGTGTGTGTGTGTGTCAGGAAATAAGTTGCTAATCAAGAGAACTGGCCAAAGAAAGGGAAATGATCGCTACAAATGCAACGCCCGGCCTTTGTTCTTGTAAAGTGCCCCTGGCAGGACCTGGGAGCCCATGAACTCTCCCCTAAGAACCTTTCAGAACCTTCTCACCCAACAAGGAAGGGAAAAAAGTGTCATTTATAAAGTAAATGACCAGCCTGCCGTTGGGAGTCCAGCCGCTGGACTCCCAACACCTCTCTGCATTATCACCTGCAATGCAGCCTCTTTTGTGCATCCTTGGGAATGGTGGTGCTGACACTCCGCTTCCAGTCCAATCAAATGGCCCAGAGGGCTTTAGAAAGGTACAGAATTGGAAAGCATGCCATGTATTGTTTGGAGTGCAGACAGGTCTCAGCAGGAGCCATACTAATCATTTGCAAGGCTACATAGCTCTCAGGCGGTAGGATCTGACTGCACTTTATCTGTGCTGTATGTACAGTCAATCTGTCACTTCTGGGCTTAAACTTGTATTTTCTGTTTTAGATGTGTGCACAACTTGGTCATGAGACTTGCCGGAGGAAACGATTCCTTGCACCTTGTGTTTACGTCATGTAGACACCACCAATGCTGCTGCTACCTCTAGTGTGTGTGTGTGCGCGCGTGCGTGTGTGTTGAATTCACGAGTATTTCCAGCCACTTTGCACAGGTGGTAATTTACTGCACAAGCTGCAAAGCAGTGGAGAATCAGTCCTCATGGCCACAGTCTAACACATGCAAAAGGGTAGGGCCAACAGCGCCCAACACCTCAATATGGGATTTGAAGTAAGCTCTGAGATGTCACTACCTGAATGTAACCTACAACATGGCCAAGTTGCATAGCTCAGAATGTGACCTATTTAGAATAGAAACAGCTGGTAGGAATCTAAACAGCTGGATGTAAAAAATGCAGTAGACTGTCCTTGAGAAATTGAACAAAACCAAGGGCTGGGATATGGATTAAAAAAGAAAAGAAATAAAAGGCACAAGTATTTTATAGCATTTTATTTCCTAACAAATTAATGGTGCAGAAAAACTAGCTAATGCTGGGTGTAATTTTATGTTTGGAGCCTTACTCCAGGCAACATCATTAGCAAAAAAAATCAGTCTCTGATTTGTGCAGACAACAGTAAAAATGAGGTTCAAACTAGGCTGCGAGTGATATTAGGCCATGTTACTGGGTTAACTGCCACTCGCTAGTCTAGCTGCCAAATTTAGGTTTAAGAAAAAATAGTGTACAAAACCCAACATGAATCCAAAGGTTTTGTTCAGTTTCATTAATGCAACAGGTCTTTCCTCTTATTTTAACATCTGCCTGCAATGCTGTGAACCTAAACACTGCATCACTGGGCTAGTGCAGTAGTGTAGGCCCTAAGGTAAACATAACAAGGCCTTAGCCAGGTTCCTTTCCTGCTTAAACTACATCTGTTTTGCTTCTCTGAATCTTAGTTCTCCTCCTCCTCCTCCTTTCATAGTAACAGAATGTGGGATGTAGTACAATGCTTGCAGGGAATCTGCATGCTGTTTCTCAATGCTCAGTGACAGCTGTGATGCAGTTTGTATTAGTAATGTTCAATTTTTTCCCTTGAAAGGCCTCAGTCTTTCTGATTAAGAATAATTTCTGCAGTCTAGCTGCTGCCTCCAGGCACCCGTGCAAGCACGCAAACAGCAGCGCAGAAATAGTACAACCCTCGTGGCACAAACAGCACTTCCGAGTGCTATAAAATAGTGTGCACCACTTTGCTATACTTGAACTACTAAGAGCTTACCTAGGACCTATTGGCTTAGAATGCTGAACTATTTAAAGGGGTGCACAAAAGAACTACAAGAATGATTTGAGGCCTGAAAACAGGCCTTATGGTGAGCGCCTTAAGACGCACACGCTAGTTTATCCAAGGGAAGGCTAAACAGTGACTTGACCACATTCTACACATAGCCTACTTGGGGAAGAGACTGCTACTAAGCAATGGCTATTTAGCGGAAAAAGGCCTAATAACATTCAAGGGCTGGAAGCTGAAGTTAGACAAATTCAGACTAGAAATATCCCACAATGTTTTAAGGGGCAGGGTGATTAACCCTCGGAACAACTCACCTTGGCCTGTGGGGGATCCTTGCAGTCTTTAAGTCGAGACTGGATATTCTTCTAACACATCTGCTCTAGCTCAACAAGTTTGGGTTTGATGCAGAAATTGCTGGGTGATGTTCTCTGGCCTTTGATGCAGGAGGTCAGATTAGACCAGTGGTTTCAACCTTTTTCATTTGTGGACCCATAAAAAATTTTGACTGGAAATGTGGACCCCTTTGGAAATCTTAGACATAGCCCCAGGGTTCCACAGACCACAGGTTGAAAACCACAGGACTGGATGATCAGAATGGTCCCTTCTGCCCTGAAAAATCTAGGAAGAGACCTGGGAAGTAAAACCTGCCAGTCTCGTTTTATTGCCCTAAGTGAGTGAACTGCAAAATATAAACGACCCCAATGCTGCTAAAAGGGGCTTTAGGAAGAGCCCTGCTGGTTTGATCATCTCAGCTCTTATCAGAAGCGCAGGTGAGGGATTTCCTTTGAAACACGATTTTTTTTTACATTGTTTCTTTAATATGAAGCACTGCTAGAGACAGAGTTTCTGCCATATTGAAAAAGTTTAAGGTCAGTGAGGGGAGGAAATTTAAATTGAAGTTTTCAGGCGATCATTTATAACCAGTGAAGACGGGGAGGTGAGTGTATTGGGTGGGGAGGGGAGGGGAGGAACCCACTTCTCTGCTGCTGCCTTGTAAGCAGGGGAGGGATGCAGTTGCATTCTCTGGCCTGGGGCAGCCCTGGCAGCGGCATTCTGGCAGCAGCCAAGTGTTTTGATAATAGGGACAGGAGCGTCTTAACAATCTTCTTTAGCCACAAAAGAGCCTGAGATGCACGTGCCCCTTCGGCCCCATGTGTGTGCAGAGGAGTGCAGGCCGGCCGTGTGCTACACCTAACTTGCCCTCAAATGCCTTTGGAAACTCTGCTTCAGGGAGCCGTATCTCAGTCCAGGAGCAGCTCTCATCTTCCTCCACAGCGATTCCGTCTGAGGCGATGGGATGTTCCAAGACAGCACTGTATTTACACCAGCGGTTTCTCGCTTCCCCCAGCTGCTATCCCAGTGCCTCGGTCAGGGAGGGGGGTTGGGGCTCAGATGCCTCTTGGAGCCCGGTTTGAAAGGCTGCTGTCTCCCGTCGCTGCAGCTCACTCAGCAGGCCCAGCACGTTGTCAGTGAACTCAGTCCGTTGCCTCCCATCCTGTCTAGCTTCACGGGGTGGAGGCTGGGGTGGGGGGCTCATACTGGAGAGGGCAGATCTCATTCAGAAAGAGCCAGGTAGCATCGGGTCCACACACATCAAATGGAGGAAAACACTTCAGGGAGGGAGTGGGAAGAAAGAAAAGCAGCGTCAGAGGAGGGGCTGTCTGATCTTCCCCCACCAGGGCAGGTAACCGGTAGTTCTGAAAAGCTCTGCGGGCAGCAGAACCAGCCCTCCCAAGCTCAGCAATAAGCAGGGCCACAAGATGGCTGCTAAGCACGACAGAAACATAGTTCAACAGTTTCACGGTTATTCGCAAGAAATCATGTCCCTATTCTAAGCAAAATGATAGAACGACAAGAGGTCGGTGAATAATTGGTCTCAGGGCCGGAGAGCTCACAGCATTACAAGGGGAGGTGCTAACCACACAGCACCAGCTCCTCAGCTGATGTGAATTGCTGCAGTTCAATTGAAGTCAATGGAGCTATGGCAATTTACACCAGCTGAGCATCTGGCCCCATGGGAAGGCCAATCCCAGCCCCGGTGTCAGCAGGCACAAGTGGAGGGAAGTTGCTGAGCTGATACAACTAGCACATGGTACCACAGAGGACGCCGTGGATTAAGCCAAACAGCACGTTGAGTTTCCAAGAGGAAATGTGCTGATGTCTTGCTGCTGCTGGAGAGACTTTATAAATAAGCCCATTCAGATGGGGCACAAACACTGCTGAATTTAGCCTAGAGTCCTGGATGCGGCTTATGTGTTTGGTATGTCCTGGGCCTGGTCTCTTGTCAGTTTAAAGAAAGCATGTGAGATGAAAAGAAAAGGAGTACTGTGGCACCTTAGAGACTAACAAATTTATTAGAGCATAAGCTTTCGTGAGCTACAGCTCACTTCATCGGATGCTTTGGTGGAAAAACAGAGGAGAAATTTATAACACACACACAGAGAACATGAAAACAATGGGTTTATCATACACACTGTAAGGAGAGTGATCACTTAAGATAAGCCATCACCAACAGCAGGGGGGGGAAAGGAGGAAAACCTTCCATGGTGACAAGCAAGGTAGGCTAATTCCAGCAGTTAACAAGAATATCAGAGGAACAGTGGGGGGTGGGGTGGGGGGGAGAAATACCATGGGGAAATAGTTTTACTTTGTGTAATGACTCATCCATTCCCAGTCTCTATTCAAGCCTAAGTTAATTGTATCCAGTTTGCAAATTAATTCCAATTCAGCAGTCTCTAGTTGGAGTCTGTTTTTGAAGCTTTTTTTGTTGAAGTATAGCCACCCTCAGGTCTGTAATTGAGTGACCGGAGAGATTGAAGTGTTCTCCAACTGGTTTTGAATGTTATAATTCTTGACGTCTGATTTGTGTCCATTCATTCTTTTACGTAGAGACTGTCCAGTTTGGCCAATGTACATGGCAGAGGGGCATTGCTGGCACATGATGGCATATATCACATTGGTAGATGCGCAGGTGAACGAGCCTCTGATAGTGTGGCTGATGTGATTAGGCCCTATGATGGTATCCCTGAATAGATATGTGGACAGAGTTGACAACAGGCTTTGTTGCAAGGATAGGTTCCTGGGTTAGTGGTTCTGTTGTGTGGTGTGTGGTTGCTGGTGAGTATTTGCTTCAGATTGGGGGGCTGTCTGTAAGCAAGGACTGGTCTGTCTCCCAAGATCTGAGAGAGCGATGGCTCGTCCTTCAGGATAGGTTGTAGATCCTTGATGATGCGTTGGAGAGGTTTTAGTTGGGGGCTGAAGGTGATGGCTAGTGGCGTTCTGTTGTTTTCTTTGTTGGGCCTGTCCTGTAGTAGGTGACTTCTGGGTACTCTTCTGGCTCTGTCAATCTGTTTCTTCACTTCAGCAGGTGGGTACTGTAGTTGTAGGAATGCATGATAGAGATCTTGTAGGTGTTTGTCTCTGTCTGAGGGGTTGGAGCAAATGCGGTTATATCGTAGCGCTTGGCTGTAGACAATGGATCGAGTGGTATGATCTGGATGAAAGCTAGAGGCATGTAGGTAGGAATAGCGGTCAGTAGGTTTCCGATATAGGGTGGTGTTTATGTGACCATCGCTTATTAGCACCGTAGTGTCCAGGAAGTGGATCTCTTGTGTGGACTGGTCCAGGCTGAGGTTGATGGTGGGATGGAAATTGTTGAAATCATGGTGGAATTCCTCAAGAGCTTCTTTTCCATGGGTCCAGATGATGAAGATGTCATCAATGTAGCGCAAGTAGAGTAGGGGCATTAGGGAACGAGAGCTGAGGAAGCGTTGTTCTAAGTCAGCCATAAAAATGTTGGCATACTGTGGGGCCATGCGGGTACCCATCGCAGTGCCGCTGATTTGAAGGTATACATTGTCACCAAATGTGAAATAGTTATGGGTCAGGACAAAGTCACAAAGTTCTGCCACCAGGTTAGCCGTGACAGTATCGGGGATACTGTTCCTGACGGCTATCTAAACTACTATATGCCACAAGGGGCCACAACAATGGTTCCCGTAACCCACCCAGCAATATTGTTAATCTATCCAACTATACTCTTAGCCCAGCGGAAGAATCTGTCCTATCTCGGGGCCTCTCCTTTTGCCCCTCCACCCCCACGAACATGATACAGTTCTGTGGTGACCTAGAATCCTATTTTCGACGTCTCAGACTCAAGGAATATTTCCAACACACCTCTGACCAACATATTAACCCACAGAGACCTTCCTGCCAACACTACAAAAAGAAGGATTCTAGGTGGACTCCTCCTGAAGGTCGAAACAGCAGCCTGGATTTCTACATAGACTGCTTCCGCCGACGTGCACGAGCTGAAATTGTGGAAAAGCAGCATCGCTTACCCCATAACCTCAGCCATGCAGAACACAGTGCCATCCACAGCCTCAGAAACAACTCTGACATCATAATCAAAAAGGCTGACAAAGGAGGTGCTGTCGTCATCATGAATAGGTCGGAGTATGAACAAGAGGCTACTAGGCAGTCTCCAACACCACTTTCTACAAGCCATTACCCTCTGATCCCACTGAGAGTTACCAAAGAAACTACAGCATTTGCTCAAGAAACTCCCTGAAAAAGCACAAGAACAAATCCGCACAGACACACCCCTGGAGCCAGGACCTGGGGTATTCTATCTGCTACCCAAGATCCATAAACCTGGAAATCCTGGACGCCCCATCATCTCAGGCATTGGCACCCTGACAGCAGGATTGTCTGGCTATGTAGACTCCCTCCTCAGGCCCTTCGTTACCAGCACTCCCAGCTATCTTCGAGACACCACCGATTTCCTGAGGAAACTACAGTCCATTGGTGATCTTCCTAAAAACACCATCCTAGCCACTATGGATGTAGAAGCCTCTACACCAACATTCCACACAAAGATGGACTACAAGCCGTCAGGAACAGTATCCCCGATACTGTCACGGCTAACCTGGTGGCAGAACTTTGTGACTTTGTCCTGACCCATAACTATTTCACATTTGGTGACAATGTATACCTTCAAATCAGCGGCACTGCGATGGGTACCCGCATGGCCCACAGTATGCCAACATTTTTATGGCTGACTTAGAACAACGCTTCCTCAGCTCTCGTTCCCTAATGCCCCTACTCTACTTGCGCTACATTGATGACATCTTCATCATCTGGACCCATGGAAAAGAAGCTCTTGAGGAATTCCACCATGATTTCAACAATTTCCATCCCACCATCAACCTCAGCCTGGACCAGTCCACACAAGAGATCCACTTCCTGGACACTACGGTGCTAATAAGCGATGGTCACATAAACACCACCCTATATCGGAAACCTACTGACCGCTATTCCTACCTACATGCCTCTAGCTTTCATCCAGATCATACCACTCGATCCATTGTCTACAGCCAAGCGCTACGATATAACCGCATTTGCTCCAACCCCTCAGACAGAGACAAACACCTACAAGATCTCTATCATGCATTCCTACAACTACAATACCCTCCTGCTGAAGTGAAGAAACAGATTGACAGAGCCAGAAGAGTACCCAGAAGTCACCTACTACAGGACAGGCCCAACAAAGAAAACAACAGAACGCCACTAGCCATCACCTTCAGCCCCCAACTAAAACCCCTCCAACGCATCATCAAGGATCTACAACCTATCCTGAAGGACGAGCCATCGCTCTCTCAGATCTTGGGAGACAGACCAGTCCTTGCTTACAGACAGCCCCCCAATCTGAAGCAAATACTCACCAGCAACCACACACCACACACAGAACCACTAACCCAGGAACCTATCCTTGCAACAAAGCCCGTTGTCAACTCTGTCCACATATCTATTCAGGGGATACCATCATAGGGCCTAATCACATCAGCCACACTATCAGAGGCTCGTTCACCTGCGCATCTACCAATGTGATATATGCCATCATGTGCCAGCAATGCCCCTCTGCCATGTACATTGGCCAAACTGGACAGTCTCTACGTAAAAGAATGAATGGACACAAATCAGACGTCAAGAATTATAACATTCAAAAACCAGTTGGAGAACACTTCAATCTCTCTGGTCACTCGATCACAGACCTAAGAGTGGCTATACTTCAACAAAAAAGCTTCAAAAACAGACTCCAACGAGAGACTGCTGAATTGGAATTAATTTGCAAACTGGATACAATTAACTTAGGTTTGAATAGAGACTGGGAATGGATGAGTCATTACACAAAGTAAAACTATTTCTCCCTCCCACCCACCCCCCACTGTTCCTCTGATATTCTTGTTAACTGCTGGAATTAGCCTACCTGCTTGTCACCATGAAAGGTTTTCCTCCTTCCCCCCCTGCTGTTGGTGATGGCTTATCTTAAGTGATCACTCTCCTTACAGTGTGTATGATAAACCCATTGTTTCATGTTCTCTGTGTGTGTATATAAATCTCTCCTCTGTTTTTTCCACCAAATGCATCCGATGAAGTGAGCTGTAGCTCACGAAAGCTTATGCTCTAATAAATTTGTTAGTCTCTAAGGTGCCACAAGTACTCCTTTTCTTTTTGCGAATACAGACTAACACGGCTGCTACTCTGAAACATGTGAGATCAGGTGCAAAGGTACTAGCTGGTCCCTGGAGAGCAAGGGGTTAACCCCAGCTCAGCTACCCCCTCCCCTTGCACAGGTGCTTAGGAGCAAGGTGACAAGAGGGTTGCTCGGGAAGGGAGTGCTGCAGAGCCTCCCTTAGAGGTCAGGTCTGAATGCTGCGCTGCGAAGAGGTGAACATTTTTGTTACATTCTCCCCAAGGCAGAGACATTGCTGGCTGCCTCTGAATTTCTCCAGTTGCCTCCCACGTTTCATGGGGCAGAAAACTGTAACAAACTTCATTTTACAGAAAAGTAGCAATTTTCTGTATTGCTTTTGCATCTTTATGCCTGGCTTCCCTCTTGAATTTTAATATGAAAGGTGAGGCAGGGGAGTTAAGTTTGGTGTGGGAACCTTGCATGAGAATTTCTTTTGGGGTCACTGTCAGAGCCTCTGACATGGGAAGGAGAGGCTGAGCGTGATCTTGTTGGAGAGCAGGAGCTGCTGGGGCATGAAGCGGGTAAGTGTTCATTTGCATGAGTCCTTGTTTTTATTCTGTTAATTCTCCTGCTGTCAATCAGCTTGGGTTTGACGTGGTTTGTGTCAGGATTTTGATGTATGGGAGGCAGGTTTGGTTTAATTGGCATGAATCTCCATACCTGGGCCACAGGCTAGGCTAAAGGAAATGGGAATGTACATGCCACATTGGCAGCATGTTTAAGGCCCCCTTCCTGTGAGGGGCTAAGCATGATCTATTCCTAGGAGAATCCATGGCAGCTGAGGGTGCCCATCATCTGGCAGGGTCAAGGCCAAGGTTTTAGTGCCTAAAGATGCAGAGAGACACCTAATGGGGATTTTCCAAAGCGCCTCTGTGCCCAATTCCCATTGGAACCAAAGGGAGTTAGACGCTTCTGAAAAATCACACTAGGTGACTACATGCTTCTTTAGGCCCCTCCAATACCTTAAAAATCTGGCCCTCAGCTCTTTGGCCTGATCCTCTAATGAGAGCTGCAGACACGGACCCTTCCTCCCGTGAGGATCTGACGGCAGGATCAGGGCCTTTGATCATAAGCTCTTTAGGGACTCATCTTTGCTTTCTGTGAAGCACCCTGTGCACACACTAGATAAATATTAAATAAAAAATAAACACAGCTTAAAGCCTTCCTAGCCTGATCTGGATTTAACATAGTAGTTTTGCAGGGGGAGCATCATGTATTTATGATATAGCCAAGGAAAAGACTGGCATGCCCAAATTCATCATTTCCACCTTGCCATGGGAAGGTGCAGAAAGAAGCTGGGTTGTGTGGGAGGAGAGCAGTATCTGTGATAATTGGAATGGAGAATGAAATTGTGAGAAAGCACAGAGAGAGGTAAGTAGGTTTCTGTTTCACTGTGAAGCAAAAGACACTGTTCCTGTTATCTGAAATGCAAACCCAAGATTCTGTGCTAAGTGATTCACACAAACACGAGCCCCACTTCTATCAGAAATGTCCCCTGCTTGGGCTTTTATGCCTGAAGTCCGTGCACTTCCTATGCAATTAAATCAGACAGAAGTGCTTTGGAAAAGCTCCATTTGCTGACCCCCTTGTGCTCTGAAGGGGTAGCCGTTTCCTGGGTAATTTAAAACAAGTGTAGGAATAAGCTGGAGATGCTAGGAAGACTTCAAAGTAATCCTTCTGTTGCTGTGTAACCCCCATTACCCTACAAACTGCCAAAGAATCAATCTGTATCATTAACTTATAACCCATCTGAGGCTCCAAAAGGTGTAACGTCAGTATTACCTACACTGAACACCCACACTGCTCCCTCACCCTCAGCATGGTACTTCCAGAATGCACCGTGACCTTGACTTCCAAACCGTGGACTGGTCTGGGACCCACTGCATCAGCACCAGTGCATGGTGCTCTGTGAACACGCATTGGGGACAGCCAGATACTGGCCATCTGGTGCTGATCTCAGTCACCCCAGCTTTAGATTGGTGTAACCCCACTGGCTTAAACTAAATTGCTCCTTATTTACACTAGGGCAAGAGCAGAATCTGGCACTAGCCTTCTGGACGAATCACACAACCAGAAGTTAGATTGTAAGGATGTGGCAGGCTTGCTAGGGCAGACACTTGAGCAGTCTCTGTTCTCTGATGGGATTCAGTGCCATCACTCCTGTCTATGGGCTCTCTTAGCCAGGCCCAGCAATGACTAGAGTCCACAAATCCTGGGGTGCACCGCAGAGTCCACTGGGCCTTGCCCTTAGTTTAACGATGGGCTGAAGCTGTATACAAAACATCCCCATTATACACAGCCTGTGCTGACAGGATGGATCAATACAGCGGGTAACAGGGAAAAGCACAGAAGCTGCTGTCTGGAATATTACCCAGCCAGTGTCAGCTTTTCCAAAGCGCGCACACACACACACGTCTTACCTCTTATGTTCACAACAAAGATGTCCTACTCTCCTCCCCACTTCCCAATCAGCAGCTCCAGAGAGAGCAACTAGCAAGACTGTTCTCTGGTTCCCAGCGGACTAGAGGCACTCAGCTCCCGGTGCAATGGCCCAAGGCCAGTGATTATCTCTTGATAACCTGCAGTTCTGTGCAGTTTAAACAACAACTTGACTTTTACATTTTAAAACTTACTCTTAGGTTGCTTAGAAACTGCCTCTGTTTCTATGGCAAAAAATCCTGGGGTTAATCCAGGGGGCTGGGTTTTTTATAAACTGAAATGTGATTTTATTGAATTGTGCTTGGTGCAGGTAGCTGTTTTAGTGCACGTCAGCCCAGCCTGTGACTGACAGCTGTCAATACATATCCCATAAACTACAGCCATCAAGCCAAGGCGAGGTGGGGGCTTCACTGCTCAGTCATCCACTTGAGGACAGAAAAGGTCCAAAAATAGCTTGTTGCAGTAGCACTGAACAATTTCTCATATGGGTGCAGAGCAGAGCTAGGCTACTCTGCTGGTTTGCCTTTCCCCACGTGCTGAGCTTAGCCCTGCCAAGGACTAGGGAAAATGTGATCAAGGCTTGGACTCCTCTGTGGTTCCTTGCTTGCCTCTGTTGAATGTCCAATTAAAAAGAGCCCTGCCCTGCAGCAAGGGCCCTACCTGAGAAGGAACAGGGAAAGGAGGCCTTCCAGGAGTCTCCAGATGCTTTACCCACAGTTGTAGCAGGCCAAGGTGGATCCAGAGCCATGCAACTTCCCCCACCCTTCCCCTCCTCTGTTCCCATGGGTATTACAGGGACAATAACCCCTGCCTGGGCATGGCCACTAGCTGACAGCCACCTTGTCATACTGTTGGCTGCCCTGGATCCCCTCCACTCACTTTTTGCCAGATGCTATTTCTGCCTGCTGGGCACTGTGCTAAAATGCAGTCACCAAACTCCCTTTATCCCACTAGTTCAACTACTGGCTCCCACCATAGGCTCAAACAGTGGGAAGGTGATGTTCCTGATGGATAGTCCTTCACTCGCTTTGTGCAGCTGCAGCAGCTTGGCCAGAGCTTCGCTTAACCCTTCCCTCTCCCACCCCACCGACTCCTGTGCTTCTCTTGGGGCGGGGGGGGGGTGTAAGCACTCCCAACTGGTATGCAGGATGTCAGAGGAGTTGTACCTGATTGCACCATGACTCTGCAGTCCTTGTAACCCTGTGATACTATAAATCTGACCCTCCGGTCTTGGCAGGTCATAAATCATGTGATAGGAGTACAAATCCAATAACCCAACCAGTAGTGACCACTTGGAGCTGTGACATGCCACTGCCCCATCTGGTTCTAGTCAGCACCCAGGGTTAAGGCTGCCTGGATGTACTAGTTATAACCCTGCTTTTCAACTGCACCATACCATTTTGAATTTTTGATCCAGTCAGCTGGTAATTTTCAGACTTTCTCCCTGCCTAAATGTGAAGGGAGCTGGTGTGAAAGGCTGAGTCGGATGGCTGCTGGGGCTATTTTCAAGCACTAGGGAATAAGGGAAAATACTTTCCTCGTTACTTTAAAAAAAATGTCTATTTTTAATTTTAAAAGAGCTCTAGTGCTGAAGCAGGTGGTGACAGGAAGCTGAAGTTTGTCTGAGCCTTTTTACTGAGGGAACAGTGCCTCCCATTGTTCTGGGGGAAACTGGTTTTGACTTACCCAGGTTATGTCCCTTTGAAAACAGTACGTCATGCATGGCTAATGGTTTCTAAGGCTAGTGGTCTAGTTAACTGCGAACCCCCTCTCCCCCAAAGCACGGGAGGCAGCACTATACAGAACTGAACTAAAACGTTTCTTAGAAAAAGCCTGCCAAGATTTGTGCATTGAACGAGACTCATGAAACCTTCAAGGGCTGAGATGTGCACAGTTAAAATAGTCACATGCCCGGGCATGACGTTTTCCATGATGCTAACCTCCGTCTGGCCACCAGAACTAGGTGTACGCTCAGGGAGCTAGCCTCCCGCTACAAGCCTGGCCTTCTTCAATACAGGTGTATACTGAATGACTGCTGAGCTGTAGCTTCTTGGGGGGACAGGCCATTCCAGATGGTGCCCGCTCCTGGGCACCTTTATCTTAAAAAGAAAACTAAAATGGCAGTACTAGGGGAACGCAAAGGCTACATAGCCAACCGTCAAGTCAGGCACTGTTGGAGTTAAAGGCTACATGTGCCCTTAATTCCGCTCACCTCTGTGCATGCTGTACAGCAGGTGCTAATGACCTGATCACAACTTAGGTCACTAATTCAACATATCCCTGTTTTATTCCACAGGGTTTTAAGGTGCTCCAGGAATGATTAAAGGGCTTAAAGCGCCAAACATACTGGTAAGACCTGAAGCTAAACTTTCTGCCCCAGCACAGCTTACAGAGAGGAAAGGGGCTCATGCTAACTCATGGGATCTGGCCCACAGATGAGAAACCCACTGGAGACAGGGAGTGGAGCCTGATGAAAAGGACAAGAGCCATCAAGGTAAAATTAAACCTCCATTCCCCAGCCCACTAGTATAGATTAAGAGGGGAAGGCTACAGTTTCTAAGAGAGCTTAAATCTGCACAGCTTCCCTTTCTGGCAGAGATGCTGGCCAACTGCACAAAAGCTTTTCGTGCTGTGCCGGCTCTCCAGGAGCCCTATGCTCAGGGCAAAAGTGCCTGCTAGTTTTTTCCCTTTTAGGAATGTTCGACCCTACAAACTCACAATGCTGGCTGCTTTCTGCCTGTTGTGAGAGACACAGGCTAACACGAGGGAGGGAGGAAGGGGCTAGTTCCAAAGGGAGGGGGAAGCCTCTGCCCCTTTCCTCTGGCAGAAAAATGAACCCCAGTTCTTACTCACCCTGTGTATTCTGTAGCTGGGCAGATCTCATTGACTGAGATCTCTTGTCTGCTCTCCAGGTGGCACAATAGAGCATCAGTGATTTTTTTTTTTTTTTCATTGCAGCAACAAGCTTGCGAATCACCGGAGGCCAGGATCTGGTCTATCCCAAAGTATAACTTTTGTGAACACTTTCTAGACATTAGTATATGTGCACCTGAGCCACTAGGCAGCTCACGGCGGTGGAGTTGCCAGGAGCCCCTGAAGAGGGGGGTGTGGGGGGGGAATGGAGGGATGCAGGAGCCCCTGGCATGTGCAATTAGCTTGGCTGACAAAAGCAAGGAAAAGTGCAGCCCTCCAGTAAGAGAAGTCAGGTAAACAACCAGCAGCTCCATGAAGTACATTCTAATGTGTAAACCCAGATACCCAGCATGCCAAGAGCCCCATGCATTCTAGTTTAAAAGGGGGCTGGGGAAAGCAAGTGAGGCACATTCTCCTCCCTGCAAGTGGAGAGAAACGTAGAAAATAAACTCCGCACTGCAAATGGGCCTGGCCTCTTCCTCTTCCACCGTTGGGTGGGGACTCTTATTTCATCAGTGGTAGAAGGTACCTCTCCTGGACACCCTCCTCTGCCGGCTTCAGTGTGAATATGCTGGGCAGGGGAAAAGAGAAGGGGACACCTAACTCCCTCCCCTCATTCAGAATACACCCTGTGTGTGTAGCGTTACCTCCGGGCAGCCTCTTGCAGTTTCACCGGTTGTTTGGCACTGAGGTAAATCACACAGGCATCTGCTACTTTATTCAGGTCACTCTCGCCTGCAGAAATGGGACAGAAAGGAATGGCAGGAGATAACTGACACTAGCTAATGGGATTCAGGGCTTCTGCACCTCTCACCGTCTAACCCAGAGCTCTTCCTACCCATCCCCTAGCGAGGCCTGCTGTATAGCGAGGAAAACATCAAGGGCATCAAGACAGGAAAGGAGCTCTCAGCCCTGCAAACTCGCCTCTCCTCCCCCACGAGGCCAGGGGATGCCCAGTGTACTGCAGCTTGCTCCAGAAATTGGAGAATAGAAGGGTTAGCCATGGAGTCGTTCCAAAACGAGAGCAGCTTGTTGAGTTTGGGAAGGATGTCTGGATTCCAGCTCTTCATTTTGGTTAGTTCACAGAGCAGCATGGCTTGGCCCCAGGCCTGGCTGCAGGGCTCAGGGGTTCTGTCCCCTTGTGACACCTTCTCGCTGGGTCAGAGACAGACTGGCTGACAAGGGGGGAGGAGGGTCAGCAGTCAGATCCTGAGCCGGGTCTTAGGAGCCCTCCTCACCCCTTTGTCTCCCAGGGAGTTCAGGGCACTCCATGTTGGGCTCTGATGGGGAGAGGTGGATGCTGAGACACGACTGGAATGGGCAGAGCTAGAGTAAGGCTGGGGGTGGGGCAGAAAGTTAATCCCACGTCCTAGCCACTGTGAAGAGGGAGGGAGGAGGTCTGCTGAGCAGAGGGACAAAGATCAGAGACAGGAGGACAAGGCTGGGCAGAGATCTCAGACAGCTGACCTCGTCCTTCCCTGGTACTCACCCAAGTCCAGCTTCTCACACAGCGAGCCCAGCCCCTGCAGCACGGCCAGCTGTAACTTGAAGGCAAGAGTATGGCTGTACACAGGTCCAGCTCTGGCACTGACTGGCGCCTGGGTGACAAGGGAACCAGTCAGCTTGGGCAGGACGTCTTTGGAGAATCGTTGCCTCAGGAAATCTCCACACTTCTCAGCCAGGGTACATAGCACCTAGCAAAGAAACCCCACCAAGCCCGTGGTTACTGGGAGGTGAGCTCAGTGGCTCTTAGGGGACAGAGTGAGAATGCACAACTCAGCAACATCCTCTGCGAGCAGGGAAAAGGGGAGTTCCTCCCTGGATTGTGGCCTGTCGTTGGCTGTATTCCAGTGCAGAACAGAGAGGGGAGAAAGGAGAAATTTGTGCTTCAAACGTGGGACTGGGAGAGCTGGGTTCTACCCCTGGAGTCCCTGTTACTTTGGGTAAGTCACGTAACCGCTCCAAGCCTGTCCTCATCTGCATTTGGGCGATCGCTGCCTTAGCGCACAAAGTGGGTCACGAGGCTTAATTCAAAATGGTAAGGAATTGGGAGATCAGGTAACGGCTGCCACAGTAACGCAAACTACCATCATCATGAAAACAGTCCACACTGCAAGTAAGCAAAGGGGAGCGAAGGCCAGCTGCATACAGGCAGTGAGAACAGGAAGATGACGTAACTCATCCCTGGAGAGTGGAGTGGAGTGGAAAACTTATCCGTGCTGGAATCCTCAGCATGGGGTCAGCTTGTAGAACGGGGGTCCTGCATTTGGCATGGTCTAGTTATGCCACACAGCAGCATTTTCCATCTTCTTCTGTCCTTTCAAAGGGTTTTTCACCCTTTTAAAAAAAAAAAAACACTCCCCCCCTCCCCCCCATAATCATCCTTTGAATATCTGTAAGGGAAATCAGTGATTTCCTTTACCTCAGGCACACCCTGGGAGTTTATCACAGGGCAGCTCTGAAATTCTAGGGTGCTGGCTCTGTTGGTTTTTTGGAGCCCCGTTGCTCTGCACCGTGTGTTTAAAATTCATTCTGGACAGTGAGCTTTTCTACATCCCCCAAGCCCTGCACATGGCAGGGCGCCAGCTCTGTGGCTTGCTCTCTGTGCAAGGCTTGAAGGCCGTTGGCCAGGATTCACTGTCGTACCTTGAAGGCTCTGAGCACTGCCAGTGGGTCGTCGTTAATCAGCCGGGTGACAAGCACCGGCCAGGCGCGATGAGCCATGGGAAGCAGATGGTTTTCATGAAGATGCAGCGCAGTGACGCAGAACTCCAGCACATCCAGGACCTGCACAAGGAGAAGGCACAGCTCTGACAGGCTGCTACAGTCCCCCTGCCTCTCCGGAAAGCGGAGGATGGAAGAGTCTAAAGCAATGGGATCCACCTCTGCCTCTCCCTGAAATGGGGAGCTGGGGAAGAAAGCTGCAGGGGCGGGAATGGGTGGGCTCTAGCTGTCACGGGACAAGCTATCAAGTTCTGATGCCTGACACTAAGCTGTTTGTGAGGCTGAATTCAGTCTCCTTGGCACAAGGCAGCCTCCTCTATCCCTCTCTCTCAGAAACAGCCTCTTTTTATCTAGGCTAAGGCTTGCCAGCACTTGAAGGCTCTGCCCTGGCAGAGGTGAGACATCAAGGTGGGACTAGCCTCATCCTAGCGGCACGTCTGGCACATCCTGTGATCGCCCCCCACCACACGCACAAGGTAACAATCGCCATAATGGGCACCCTCAGCCTCTACAAGGTTGGGCCCTTGGTGTTCCCTGACGTGCCGGTGCAGTGCACGCGCTGGGCTAACCTTCAGCCGCACCCGCAGACTCTTGTCAGACAGTAAATGGATACATCTCTCCATCACATCCTTTGCTATCTGGGCATGGGCTGGCAATGGAGTCTCGCCCTCCGCACCGGTGTCGTTCATCTCAGGCTCAGGAGGGAGGTCCTGCACCTCTGGAAAACAGGGCACAGTTCACAGTGGTGGGAATGAGCTGGGAGCCACAGGCACGTGCCTCGTGGCAACTGGCTGACCCCCACTTCAAGGCTCTTTTCCAGCATCCCAAAGGAGAGCTGGGGCATTTGACTGCAAAGTCTGTGCTCTCAGGGGCTAAATGCCTGCTTGTGAAATTCAGCAGCAAGAGAAGTGTGTGTGTGTGTGTGAGATGGGAGAAAGGAAGATTGTCTCCTTTATTGAACTGACATTTGCCGTCTGTCCTCCCCCACAAACCCCTTTATTTCCAATGGCTTTGATTAAAAATGAAAGACCTGGGTGTTTAAAGGTCAGAATTGCAGCATGGTAGAGTAACAAGAAGGCAAATGCTCCCTCCTGGCAAGTTTTTAAAGGGCCTTGGCTGGAGCCAATGCTGGTGTTGGGGGCAGGGGGAGAGGAGAGGAGAAGAGAAGAGGTGCTGAGGGCCTGAGCCAGGGAAGAGACAGCACAGATTGCCAGTAAGGGTGGGAGGAAAAAGCAGCAAAATCCTGGAAAAATTGTTATTTTGGATGCTGAGTGCACCATGTGTCCTGCTACCAAATTAGTGTCCTGCTCTAGTTAGACTTGTGGACTTTGTGTATGACTGGCTTGTGGCTGTGATCACTGGGATCTGGCCCCTGGTTATCTGCTACTAGATCAACATTTGGTCTACAACTTCGTGGCTGGTTTTCCTGGGCCTCACTGAACACAGATCGGACAATGCACTATATGTTCCCAGCAGCGTCCTCTGTGGATTTAATCCCACTCAAAATGGAGCTGAGACCACAGAACTCATGATTCTGAGTCCCAGCCTGGCTTTGAGCCCCCACATCCCTCCAGAGATCAGTGGCTTTACCAAGCTGGCAATGCCCCCCTCATGCCCCCCCCCAGTTACACAACCAGTACTGACCCTCTTCCTCCTCCTCCATGGCTGGAAGGTTGCCTTCTGCAATCTGCTTCTGTTTGATGTAGTCCAGGAAGAACTGTTCCACTTCTTGCACCATGGGGGTAATTACAGACCCTTTCCCCTGCTTCTGGCATGAAGTGCTGCTCTGCTGCTCTAGATTCTGCTTCTGTGGGTGCTCCTTACCCTTCACCACCACGAACCACTGGACTGCAGAAGAGAGGCACGAAGTGTCACTGAGAACCCAGGAACCCTACCCACATCAGCTTTGTACCACAGCAGCCTGGACATTGGGAACAGACAGAGACCGTCTACAAAGCATGAGGCAGAGATGCAAAAGCTACCTGAAAGAGGTAAGTCTTGGAACTAGGCCCTTGCAATCAGACAGCCGGACTACAGAGGAACTGGCTCAAATCCAGGCCTGGCATAATAGAGGGCAATCCCCATTAGCTTCAACAGAATGCTAATGCAAGAAGTAAATCTGCCCCTCTATCCTGCCTCTTCCAAAAAGGATGTCAGGTTCTGCTGCTGCAGCCCCAAAGAGTCCATCTACACTAGGAAAATGTCCTCTTGATGGTAACAGTTGGGTCCTTTCAATCCCTCAAGTGGGGCTGAAAACAGTTTTGTGGCTTATGTAGAGAAGTCCAAGCCTTTTTCAACACCCATTACAGACAGCGAGTTTGGGACCGTCTGTTCCACGGTCTTGCTGCAATGGGTGCCAAGAATGGTGTGGCCCCGGAATCTCACCCACCAACTCCTGTAACAAACCCCTAACTTATTTCTGAGCTACTGAAGTCCTCAAATTGTGGTTTAAAGACTTCAAAGGTGTAGAGAATCCTCCAGCAAGTGACCTGTGTCCCATGCTGCAGAGGAAGGCGAAAACCCCCTAGGGCCTCTTCCAATCTGCCCTGGGGAAAATTCCTTCCCGAACCCAAATATGGAGATCAGCTAAACCCTGAGCACGTGGGCAAGACTCACCAGACAGACACAGAATTCAGGAAAGAATTCTCTGTAGTAACTCAGATCCCACCCCATCTAACATCAACATCCCATCACAGGCCATTGGGCATATCTACTGCTAGTAGTCGAAGATCAATTAATTGCCAAAATGAGGCTATCCCATCATATCATCTCCTCCATAAACTTATCAAGCTTTGTCTTGAAGCCAGTTATGTTTGCTCCCCACTGCTTCCCTTGGAAGGCTGTTCCAGAACTTCACTCCTCTGATGGTTAGAAACCTTCATCTAATTTCAAGTCTAAACTTCCTGATGGCCAGTTTATATCCATTTGTTCTTGTGTCCACATTGGTACTGAGCTTAAATGATTATTCTCCCTCCATGGTATATACCCCTGATATATTTATAGAGAGCAATCATATCTCCTCTCAACCTTCTTTTAGTTAGGCTAAACAAGCCATGCTCATTGAGTCTCCTTTCATAAGACAGGTTTTTCATTCCTCGGATCATCCTAGTAGCCCTTCTCTGTACCTGTTCCAGTTTGAATTCATCCTTCCCAAACATGGGAGTCCAGAACTGCACACAATGTTCCAGATGAGGTCTCACCAGTGCCTTGTATAATGGTTCTAACACCTCCTTATCTCTACTGGAAATACCTCACCTGATGCATCCCAAGACTGCATTAGCTTTTTTGATGGCCACATCACATTGGCGGCTCATAGTCAATCTGTGATCAACCAGTACTCCGAGGTCCTTCTTCTCCTCTGTTATTTCCAAGTAATGCATTCCCAGTTTAACAGAAATTCTTGTTGTTAATCCCTAAATGCATTACCTTGCACTTTTCACTATTAAATTTCATCCTATTACTATTACTCCAGTTTACAAGGTCATCCAGACCTTCCTGTATGATATCCTGGTCGTTCTCTGTATTGGCAATACCTCCCAGCTTTGTGTCATCCACAAACTTTATTAGCCCATTCCCGCTTTTTGTGCCAAGGTCAGTAATAAAAAAGACTGATTAAGATTGGTCCCAAAAACAATCCCTGAGGAACTCCACTAGTAACCTCCTTCCAGCCTGACAGTCACCTTCCAGTGTGACCCGCTGTGGTCTCCCCTTTAACCAGTTCCCTATCCACTTTTCAATTTTCATATTGATCCTCATCTTTTTCCAATTTAGCTAATAATTCTCCATGTGGAACCGTATCAAATGCCTTACTGAAATAGAGGTAAATTAGATCTACTGCGTTCCCTTTGTCTAAAAAATCTGTTACCTTCTCAAAGAAGGAGATCCGGTTAGTTTGACACGATCTACCTTTTGTAAAGCCATGTTGTATTTTCTCCCAATTACCATTGACCTCAATGTCCTTAACTACTTTCTCCAAAAATTTTTCCAAGACCTTGCATACTACAGATGTCAAACTAACAGGCCTGTAGTTACCCAGATTGCTTTTTTTAACCTTTCTTAAAAAGAGGAACTATGTTAGCAATTCTCCAGTCATACGGTACAACCCCTGAATTTACAGATTCATTAAAAATTCTTGCTAAGAGGCTTGCAATTTCATGTGCCAGTTCCTTTAATATTCTTGGATGAAGATTATCTTGGGCCCCCCAATTTAGTCCCATTAAGCTGTTAGTTTGGCTTCTACCTCGGATGTGGTAATATCTACCTCCATATCCTCATTCCCATTTGTCATCCTACCATTATCCTTAAGCTCCTCATTAGCCTCGTTAAAGACCGAGGCAAAGTATTTGTTTAGATATTGGGCCATGCCTAGATTATCCTTCACCTCCACTCCATCCTCATTGCTAAGCAGTCCCACTTCTTTCTTTGTTTTCTTATTTATATGGTAAAAAAAAATTTACTATTGCTTTTGATTCCCTTTGCAAGGTCCAACTCTACATGGCTTTTGGCCTTTCCTCACTTTATCTCTACATGTTCTGACCTCAGTAAGGTAGTTTTTTCCTTGCTAATCCCTCCCATCTTCCACTCCCTGTATTCTTTTTCTTCATCACCTCTCTGCGATGCTTGCTCATCCAGCTTGGTCTACAACTCTTGCCTATGAATTTTTTCCCCTTTCTTGGCATGCAGGCTTCTGTTTCTGCAACTTTGACTTGAAGTAATCCCAGGCCTCTTCCGCCTTTAGATCCATAAATTCTTCAGTCCAATCCACTTCCCTAATTAATTTCCTTAACTTTTTAAAGTTAGCCTTTTTGAAATAATAAACCCTAGTCACAGATCTATTTTTGTTTATCCTTCCATTTAGTTTGAACTGAATTAGCTCATGATTGCTCGAACCAAAATTGTCCCCTACAATAATTTCTTCTATGAGGTCCTCATTGCTCACCAAAACCAAATCTAAAATGGCATCCTCTCTTGTTGGTTCAGCAACTGCTTGTGAAGGATTCCATCAGCTATCGCATGCAGGATAATCTGAGCCCTATTATTATTACTAGCACTTGTCCTCCAGTCTATATCTGGGAAGTTAGTCTCCCATGATCACACAATTCCCATTAGTATTTACTTCTTTAAAAACATTAAAGAGGGCTCTATCCATATCCAGATTGGATCCTGGTGGTCTATAGCACACCCCAAACACTATCCCAGAGGAGGCTCTAATAGTTTTCTTCCCCAATGTGATTTTTGCCCAGACAGACTGTCTTATCCATTCCATCACTTCTTATTTCTTTACAGTCAACCTCAGTCATTAATATACAATGCTACTCCACCACCTTTGCCTTTATTTCTGTCTTTCCTAAACAGCACATACCCTTCAATACCTGTACTCCAGTCATGACTCCTATTCCACCATGTTTCTGTTATCCCTATAATATCTGGTTTCACTTCCTGCACCGGTAGCTCTAGTTCCTCCATTTTATTACCTAGGCTCCTTGCAAATGGAGGATTAAATACTAAAACTCAGAGGAGTCATCTGAAAATACACTTCTTTGATCAGGCAAGAAGGCAAAAAAATGGTACACAGGAACTGCCAGACTGGTTCAGAGCCAAGGTCTGTCTAGCTTAGTGTCCTGTCTCTGATGGTGCTTCAGAGGAAGGGGCAAGAACCCTGGGGGATAACTGTCTCCCCTTCCCCTCCCCGGGAAGGTCTCAATGATCTCCCATAATTAGAGACTGGCCTAAACGTGACATGGGAGGTTTTCTCTCTCCAATATAGGTTTTTTGGCATTACATGTTGTAACTCTGGATATGCTTGTTATCCATGTTTGAGATTCTAGACCTTCCTCTGACTACCAGAATGGAAGGCCCCAGACACTGTTTTACTTGGGGCCTCCACAACTCCCATTTTCCTTGCAGGAATTTTTTTTTTAACAAAAACAAACTGCAGAAACTGAGGGTTTAGTTCCCCTCTTCTTCCCCTCCCTCACACTTGCCAGGAAAGGCTTCCTACCTGCCACTGGTGACTGGACTTTCTCATGCCTGGCTCCTGGATAATCTTATTTCCCACAGCTATCCCTCCGTGTGTCAGCTACTCTTATAGCCTTCAATACTTATATATATATATATATATATATAGCCTTATACTCTTACTCTTACAGCCTTCAATACTAAACCCACTGGCATGTGGGACAGGATCCTGTGTCTCTGTGTGCTGAATCTGTCAAGAATGTCTTTGGGCCAAGCACAGTTCCAGCACTGCTGGCTCACCAGACCAACACTCAATGCATGGCAATGGTTGTGCTTTCTGGAAGCTGCTGCTGGGCTACAGGAACATTTCATCAGTGCTCAAGGGGTTAAAAAGGGAAATTCTTTAAGTGACAGACAAAATTATTAAAGGCAGGTTATTTGGATACCTAAAGCTGCCACTAATGTGGACAGGACCCCAAGGAAGGAGGAAGCTCGGTCGTCATAAAACTGATCAAGGGCAGACAGGACATCTCTGATCACATCCTCCACCAGTGGGAGCAAGCTGGCATCCGAATGCCTGAGCATGGCTTCCAAGACCCGCGAGGCATGAGGCTGATGTGCCACCCGACGCAGGTTTAGGGAAATCCCATTCACCAGATAGTCCGAGTTAGCATTAATCAGATTTTGCACAGAGTCATAGTCACAGGCATGGCAGACATCCACCATGGTGCCAATCGCCGTCTGACTAATGAGCAGAGTGCTGTCCCCAGCCTTTTCAAGCACAGGGTAGAGGACTGATGTTAGAAGCAAGCGGAACTCTTTCCTCAGCACATATGCAAAGCTGCCAACCCCCTCCAGCTGGATGCAGATCTGCCAGATATTGCTGTTCATGGAGCGAATGGTTGGGCGTGGGTCTGAAGAAGGAGAGAAGGATGAAATCAGAGAACTGCTCTGTGCACCTCCTGGGATAGCATGTGCTCTTGAATGTTTCACAGTCAACTCATTGCTGGTTCCCTCAGTGCCAACGCTGGTGGTCAGATACCAGTTTGCCTGGTCAGTATAATCTTCGAGGATGGACATTATGGTCCCTTTAAGGTCTTCCGTGCTCACTGTAGTTTCCCGTTCATGAAGAACATCTACCCCCAGTCCAGCAGCTCCTGTGATCAACTCATTGAGGACCATGGCAGCCTGTTTCCGGTACACAACAGATTCTCTGTATAGCCCCATGAAATGATCCACTAGCAAGTAGAGGTTCCCGTAGTAGCCAAGTACCCGGCAAACCTGCTGAATAAGCAAGAAAATCCGCTCATCGATGAAGAACCGGAAGTGTTTCTTCTGACATTTGCCCTCCTGCAAACCATGCTGCAAGGAATCAGAGGGCTCACCTAGAGAGCTTTCAGGGCCCCAACATCTTTCTTCAACAATCTTCACATCCGCCACATCCAGCTCCAGAACTTGCATCAGGGCTTTGGAGAGACGCTGGAGGTGGGCTGCAGAGTTGAGGACAATGTTAACCTTGGGGCCCAGCAACTTCAGGGAGCCAAGTAATAAGCTCAGGGTAGAGAACTTGCCTTGATCATCCTGAGAGTTCATCAGACGTGGAAGAGCTGTGGCAAGGGAATGCAGATTCTCTGACAGAATATCAGCAAGAGCCCTATTCTCAGCTACTGTTCTCAGCTCTGCAGTGCTCCTGAGAATCTCATGACACTTGCTTTGGACCTCATTGCTTTCATCATTAACAAGCCCAACCAAGGCTTTTAACAGGTGACCAACTGATTCCACCAGTGACTGACTGCACTTCAACATAAGGTGATGGACCAGTTTCACCAATTCCATCCTGACCTTCCAGTGAGGGTGAAGAGAAGCAAATTCAACTATCTTGTGGATAAGGAGAGACAATTTATCTGCAGTGCTTTTTACCCAGTCCGGTCCTCTATGGACCACAAGCTCAGATAGTCTGCTTTTTTCCACTGAAGGTTTCTCTTCGTCCTTTGTGATTGTGGCTAGTTGTTCATCTGCCATTACCAAGCTGACAGTGTGATAAAAGAGCTTGATGGCAGAAACAGTGACCATATGACCTTGTTTGATGTCTCCAGTAATAACCCGGGACAAGGCAATAGAGATCCCAGGTAGAAAAGAAGCAAACAAATTCCCACATTGTCTTGTTTCAACCGTGTCTAGGAGTCTATGATGCTCCAGGCAGTCACACTGTAGAATTAGTACCTGTAAACACTTTAAGGCAGCCAGCTTAATTTGCTTTGCTTGCTCTTTTTCTGCCAAGGCTAAAAGCAAAGATACAGCAAATCCTAAGTGAGGAAGGGTAGAAGGCTGATACAAAGTCAGGATAATGTCACCATAAGCTGAATGCATCAGGACATGGAGTGCTTGGATTACAGTCAGTTTTAATTCCTCTGATAGTGGGGCTGGTGGCTGCAAACCAGATGGAGAAGATAGACACAAGCAGAGCTCAGAAAAAAGCTCCTGGACGAGGTCCTGCTTCTTCACACATGTTGTTGAAAGGATGAATGTGATGCACTGCACCACACTCTGGACAAGACTCTCCCGTTTGGGCCCTGGGGTCTTCAAGGTGAACCTCAATGGGAAAAGGACATACTCCTGCAATTCCTGCAGGGCAGAGTCACCAACCATCTGCAGCTGAGCCTGCAAGCGTTCCACATTTTCTGTAGTCTGCACCTTTGTTAGCTGTACACAGACTGGGCGCAAGATCCCAAACGCTTCTTGTGGGGTATCAAACACTGCCATTGTCCAGCAATCCTCTTATGTGTCTGTAGGTATCATCCTGCAGGAAAGAAAAGCAATACTTGCTTCAGCGAAAGCAGCATTAAAACAATTGCAATCTGTTCCTTACTGATTAGCCAGACCTACTGTGCTCAGAAAAGTGTCACAGTGTCTATTGCAAAGCAAAAGGTAATTCAATTCATTTCTCTCTAAGTGGTATAAAAAGCATTCTGATTATTATACAGAAGCTCTTTAGGCTTCCACTCTAGAAGTGCTTTGAGTCCTACAGATGAAAAACATTATATAAGAGCTTGGAGTTAATTATCTTATTATTATTTTATTATTATTATTATTAGAATTAAAAGTATATACTCCCCTCCCATCCACCCTTACCTATAGAAATCTATAATTTAATGTGTTTACATGAAAATGTTCTACTCTGTTAGTCACGTCTGACTAAGAAAAATAAATTACTGATTGTTTTTTAACCAATGAAGGTACAACACAGCAGCTATAGACCCAGAGGAAGAGGGCAGTTTCTTAGCTCATGTACAGTGAATGTTTGTTTTGTTCAACATTTCTCTTTAGTTTCTGGCAGAATGAGTTGAGCCCTGTTTCTCTAGTGTTTGGCTCTATCTCAACCAGATTTACAGCAGTGTTTTACTTTGGTTTTTAAAAACACTTTAAGTATGAGTGTAACCAAATAGGATTTTAATTGTGAGGACAGATTTTTAAAGGTACCTAGACATTTCCAAATGCAGACAGGGGCCTAGTGGGATTTTCAAAAGCATCAACAGGACCTAGGCCTTCCTAAAAATCCTATTAGGTATTTATCTGCAGGTGGAGGTGCCTAAGTATCTTTAAAAATCTGGTCTTTGGGCAGGGAGCCTGAGGGCAAACTCTTAAAACAAAAGCCATATTCTAGCATAGGTAGGGTTATGGCAGAGCATATGCTTATAGGCCCCAGCTTGAGTCTTCTGAGCTAAAGTGCAGAACAAAGGTGGGTTGATATATTGGATGTGCACATGATAGGGTAGTGGTAAGACTCTGCTGATTTGATTAGTGTGCTCTGGTGTCTAATGAGCATTAGGATGTAGGTTATTCCACACTGGAACTCATACAGGGTATCAAACATTTACAACCCATACGTCATGGGGACCACAGCCTGAAAGAAATCTTTTCTGAACCTTCTCTTCTAGCCTTCAAACAACCCCCAACCTCTCCAAGCTCATCAACAGAACCAAGCTCCCACTTAACCAGGACCCAGTATCTAAAACCAGAACCAGACCTTGCCAAAACAACTGATGCAAAACCTATACACATCTCCACTGCTCTGATGATCAATACCCCTCATGCACCCCCCTTTCAAGATTCATGGTTCTTACACATATCTGTCACAACATGTGGTGTACTTCATGCAGTGTACTAAATGCCCCAACAACAACTATGTGGGTGAAACCAGACAATCACTATGCATTCAAATGAAGTCACACAGGAAAATGGTAAAAGACAACACCACCACATCATCCTCTCTTTTGTAAAGCGATCACTCTGTATATGACCTCTTACTCCTCATCCCCATTGGAAATCTGCGCAACACCTTCAAACAATGAGCCTGGGAGCTTAAATTTACAACTCTGTTAGACTCTAAAAATCATGGATTGAATAGAGACATAGGATTTATGGCAGGTTTCAGAGTAGCAGCCGTGTTAGTCTGTATTTGCAAAAAGAAAAGGAGTACTTGTAGCACCTTAGAGACTAACAAATTTATTTGACTATAAGCTAGTGAGCTGTAGCTCACGAAAGCTTATGCTCAAATAAATTTGTTAGTCTCTAAGGTGCCACAAGTATTCCTTTTCTTTGAGGATTTATGGCTTATTACATCATTTTATAACCCACTAACCCCTCTCCAGCTTCTCCCCATCCCCCTATGACTGAAGGGGTGTCAATCAGCCAGTTCACCTTGAAGGAACCCTTAAACTATGTGCTAACTACTTATACTAAACAATCTGTTCCACCTTGTATTTAGCTGTGACGCCCTGTGTAACTTCCCCAGACCTGAAAAAGAGCTCTGTGTAAGCTTAACAGCTTGTCTCTTTCACTAACAGAAGTTGGTGCAATATATTACCGCTCCTACCTTGTCTCCCTAATGCGAAGTTGACAGGTAAACCTCTGACCCTGACCACTCCAAAAAGCCCTGAGTGGGTGGGATCACTCAGTGGCACTGACAGATGCTCCCGAGGAGCCCATTAAATTCACAGGTGCATGGTCCAGGAGGTGAAGGCCATGCTTCAGACTGTCTCTACAGAAGTGGCCCGACCTGGTAACTACGGCCACGGGCTGAATCTCTCGGCTTACACCATCTATCTGTAAGCTTGGAGGCGTGGGTGGGGGGCACCCCGCCAGGCGGGTCTAGGATGCAGAATAATAAACAACAAGACTCCCCCCACCCCCTCCGCTATCCCCCCTACCCCTGTGGCACTTGCAGCAGCCCTGAAGCCTGCCTCGCCCAGCAATTCAAGAGCTCCAGGCCTTTCCTGCCTTGGGGAGCCCCTGTCCTCCCCCCTGAGTGAATCCCTGCCCCCTGCACAGAGCTGGGGGGGAGGAGCCCCTGTCTCCCCCCCACGAGTCCCTGTACAGAGCTGGGGGGGAGGAGCCCGTCTCCCCCCCCACATGAGTCCCTGCCCCCTGCATAGAGCTGGGGGGGAGGAGCCCCTGCCTCCCCCCCACACGAGTCCCTGCCCCCTGCATAGAGCTGGGGGGGAGGAGCCCTTGTCTCCCCCCCCATGAATCCCTGACCCCTGCACAGAGCTGGGGGCGGGGAGGAGCCCCTATTCCCCCGCCATGTAAGTCCCTGTCCCCTGCACAGAGCTGGGGGGCCCAGAGCCCCTGTCTCCCCCCCATGAATCCCTGCCCCTGCACAGAGCTAGGGGTGGGTAGGAGCCCCTATTCCCCCGCCATGTAAGTCCCTGTCCCCTGCATAGAGCTGGGGGCCCCGGAGCCCCTGTCCCCCCCCACACGAGTCCCTGCCCCCTGCACAGAGATGGGGGGCCCAGAGCCCCTGTCCCCCCCCCCCGTAAATCCCAGAGCCGCAGGGGACCCTCCAGGACCCCGCCTCCTACCTGCTCCAGTCACACTCACACCACAGGGGTGCGCGGCACATGCCGGAAGTAACGTGAACAAGCCCCAACCATCTAATGCAGGAGTAAAGCGAAAAAACTCCCCAGCTTGTCTAGGCAGGAAGGGGAAACAAGAAAAGTCTCAGGTGAGCGCATTGCGCATGCGGAGCTGGCCGGTGCCGGGGGTTTGAAATAGGGTTCAGTTAGGCATACAGCGCATGCGTCCTCGGCTGGCGCCGGGTGAAGGTTAGAGAAGTCTCAGCTGGAGTCGCTGCGCATGCGCCGCTTTCCCGCGCCCGCGCCCGCCTCGGGCACCCTGTGATGTGCGAGCTATAACTGGACACACGGGTGGGCTCTTCCCCGCCGGCGACCCGTAGCATGTGGCCCTTTGACCCGCCGCGGCGGGGTGAGAGGTCGGGTGGCCATCTTGTGGCAGCGGTGGCGGTTTGTTGTTGGTGAGGCCGCGCCGCGCCCCCTCCCCCCGGGCTGAGCAGGCCCCGGGGCCGGGCCGGGCCGGGCGGCGCCATGTCCTCCTTCTCGGAGTCGGCCCTGGAGAAGAAGCTCTCGGAGCTGAGCAACTCTCAGCAGAGCGTCCAGACCCTGTCGCTGTGGCTCATCCACCACCGCAAGCACGCGGGGCCCATCGTCTCCGTGTGGCACCGGGAGCTCCGCAAAGGTAGCGGGGGGGCCCTACCGGGAGGGGGCACCCGGGCACATTGACCAGCACCCGCCCCTCCGCCGGAAATCAGCCGGGACCGGAGCTCCGGACCCAGCGCTCCCCAGCCACTGGCCCAGGCCAGCCCGAGTCGCTGCCCTGCGTCCCGCTCGCTCGGGCGCTGCCCTGCTCCGGAGCCGCCCGGCTCCTCCCGCCCCATCGCGCTCGCCGGTGGCGGGGCTGGAGGGTTCCCCTCTTTCCTGCGTGCGGGCCCTGGGCTCGGCCCTCGTCTCATTCCTGCTGCCGGCTCCCTTCTTTCCTTCCAAGCGCGCTTCCCGTTTGGAAGGGGCTTTGGAAAACCTCGTTTACTAAATTGGTGCAAGTCCCTGGTGTGGCTGTAGCCTTAATGTGGGTTTGTAGGAAGTCCTGGGCTGACGCGGGATGAGGTATACCTAGATTTTAAAAGTTTGTGTATATATCGCTGATGCGAACACTTTAAGAGCAGGGTAACTACACCCATGCTAGAGGGCTGCACTGACTTGGTGCAAAAACTTTATGTAGGCAAGCCCTGGGAGTCAGCTGTGGTACAGTAAAACCTGCCAAGAGCGACCACTCATGGGAGTTAGCAAAAGTGGTCGCTTGTAAGAGGTGTCAGAGTAGCAGCCCTGTTAGTTTGTATTCGCAAAAAGGAAAGGAGGACTTGTGGCACCTTAGAGACTAACACATTTATTTGAGCATAAGCTTTCGTGAGCTACATCCGATGAAGTGAGCTGTAGCTCACGAAAGCTTATGCTCAAATAAATTTTAGTCCCTAAGGTGCCACAATTACTCCTTTTCTTTTTGTAAGAGGTGGTCTCTCTCTCATGATTTCTACAAGTATCGCTCCTGACAGGTGGTCTCTCTTCAGAGATAGTCTCTAAGGCAGGATTTACTGTATTTCCATTTTGAGTATCAGGCTTAGTTACACTTGTGTGGTCCTGTTGTCTTAAAATGGTACCCATAGTGATACCTGTGGAACCCGATTGCCTTCAGTGTGTTGGATAGGAATAGTTTTTTTTTTTTTCTAGGTTTTAGTGAGCTTGTGACTGTTAGTTTGTGAGCTCTTAGATCCTTTTATTCATTCTTTTAAAGATCTCATTGTTACTTGCAAAAGGCATTTCAATTAAATTTGAATGGAATGCCAAATGGAAAAGGGATTACAGATAAATGATTGAAAAAAAATGTGTTTAATTGTAAAATATGTTCCTGGAGTATACTATATTACATTTTGTGTGTGTGTAGATATAGATACATACTATTAATACAGGTTCCTTGATGTGTGGAGCCCAGAAATGTTGTTAAGATATAACAACTGGTTTATTTGCTGGGGGGGGGGGGGAGAATTGTAGTAGTTGGCTCTCTTAATCTGTTAAAGTCCTCAGCATTTTGCAGAATCAGAGACCCAGATCATAACATTTATGAATACATTTTCTTTAAAATCATAGACTACTTTGACAGTTATTTCTATCAGCTGTTTTGTCTTTGAAGTCATGATATTTTTCCAGTATACTTATTCTTTGGGGACTGTTACATGGTAGAAGTGTGTTGTGGCCTCGCATACGTTTTTTGGGCTTCTTTTCCTGGGAATACATCCAGTGTCTACCTTTCTAATGTCTACACAGCACTTTGCAGTGAGCCTCCCTGCCTGGATCTACTGACTTGGGCTGGTGGGGCTTGTGCAAATGCTCTAAAAATTACTTTGAAGTTGCATCTGGGGCTCAAGCTCAGGTTCTGATGCCCATTCTACTCCCTAGGCTTCAGACTCAGAGCTCCAGCCCCAGATGCAACTTCAAAGTGCTGTCTATACAGCAATTTTTAGAGCACTAATACAAGCCCTGCTAGCCAGTTGGTCATCCCAATCTGGGAGGCTTGATTCTGCCTGCTCCAAAATGCTGTGTAGACATATCCCATATACTTTACAGTTTCCTCAAAGAGAACCAGAGTGAAGTTAACAAGACTCAGTTTCATTTTTGGGGTTCACAACCCTGTGAATAGGTGTGAAACTGACCAGAGTTTTGTTAATTTCATTTTGCTGCTTGTTGCAGATAGGATAGGGGTTTTTTTTTTTTGGCCAATTGAGGTAGATGGGGCTGTATGAAGTCACATTTGGAAGCTTTTAAAAACGAAAGCTTAGAAACTGCAGAAATTGATAGTCTGGCTGCATGCCCTTTACTTGGCAAGATTTTGTTAGTCCTGCACTTATATAAGGTATTAGGTGTCACCATATATGGTAATAGAAAAAACTATGTATTTGAAAGAGCTGAGGTAGGCTTGCTGTTGGAACCGTAGCTGAATTTCTTGACTCATGTGTCTGTAAATTCTCAGTTGTCATGTTGTATAATATAGCTTTTTCATATGTTCTAGGCTCTAAAACTCTCTAGATTCTATAGTCTCTGTGTTCATCTCCTGTTGATTCTGCTCTTCGGAGTGTAGGGTCTATTGGCATTTACTAATGGTGGGTGACGAATGGAAATAGTTAACTTTTGTGGGATTGAGAAGAAACACACTAATAGCTATTTCCACATAGCATGAATTAGAAAAATTGATTCTGAAAAATAAAAGGTCCTAGGTTCAAGCTCTTCCATCCAGGGATGTTCAGTAATTAAACAGCTTAAGTAGAGGGCTAAAATAACACAGTTTCAATATATTTGATTAATGAAAAATAAGTCTATTGTCACACTGATTTGGTGTTAAGTTGTAACAGTTCTTTTCATTTTAACCTGCACTTGTGGTGAGGTTTAATGTTTTATGCAGCACTGAGATCATCAGATGAAAGATGCACAATAATATTAGGATTATTTTCCTTCTTGTTTTATAAATTAATTACAAACCAAATTCTAGCTAAAGTAAAGAGGATCAAGAACTGCTTGACTTGAAAGCTTCTAGCTGCTTTTGCTACTTTGGTAAAATTGAAATGCAGGAAACTCGGCCATATTTTAAGCTGAGAAACTGTGAGCACTTTTGGAATATATAACAAGTAGCCTCAGAATAAAACATGAAATGAGAAATCAAGAATGCAAGTTAAGTTTTCTTCTCCTCTTTCCCAGCAAAATCAAGTAGGAAACTTACATTTCTATATTTGGCGAATGATGTCATCCAGAACAGTAAAAGGAAGGGTCCTGAATTCACAAGGGAGTTTGAATCTGTTCTTGTGGATGCTTTTTCTCATGTTGCCAGGTAAGTTTGCACATTAATCCATTCTGCTTTCCTTCACCAATTTTTCTCTCCACAGCTTTTGTGTTAAATATTCCACAAGTTGAAATTCAAGTGCTTTTCAGTTCTAGGAATATGTATGCTCAGGAAGGTTAACTTGTCTTTACTAGAAGCTGAACTCAATTCCTTTCCTTTAAGAAATTGTCAGTTATGCCTTGCTCTTGAGAAACAGAAGTAAAGTTGTGGGAGGCTGGTTCTAGCTTTGGTTCTGTGCGGTGACAATTGGTTTGTGGGTTTTTTGTGCGTAACTCCTATACAGGTTAAATATTTTACACTTATCCATAAATCTCAAAGCTCTGTACAAAGTTGGAAATTATCTCTGGTCTAAAGATTTGTCCAAAGTCACATAATTTGTCACTAGAAGAGTGTGTCACATAATGAGTGACTCTTCCCCTTAGTTTTCAGAGTAGCAGCCGTGTTAGTCTGTATTCGCAAAAAGAAAAGGAGTACTTGTGGCACCCTAGAGACTAACAAATTTATTAGAGCATAAGCTTTTGTGAGCTACAGCATCCGATGAAGTGAGCTGTAGCTCACGAAAGCTTATGCTCTAATAAATTTGTTAGTCTCTAAGGTGCCACAAGTACTCCTTTTCTTCCCCTTAGTGGGAGAGTTTGAAACAGAACTCGGGTTTCCTGACTACTAGCTATCTGGTCAGTCCACTAGACCAGTTTTTCTTATAATGAGCTTTGAAATTGTGTAATCTCAAAGCTCATTATAAGAAAAACTGGTCTAGTGGACTGACCAGATAGCTAGTAGTCAGGAAACCCGAGTTCTGTTTCAAAAAGTGCTCTATTAATATGAACACACACACCATCCCTGCTTTTTATTTTCTGCAGCTGTGCTGCTAATCAGCTGCTATATATCTTTTTCTAAAAGATGTGCAGTTTGAAAATTATCTTCATATTTAAGCTAATACATCTATTTCTTGATCTCACTCTATTACCTAAAAAGTTATAGATAGGTCTGAAACGTGTTACTAGCTGGAATATTCCCAATAGAAAACTTAATTTAAACTTCCTTCTTCTATACCATCTCTTCAGTGGGCTTAGGGTACAGTTTTTGTATGTCTTGCTTTTGTGTAAACGTCATTTTAATATGCTACTAGGTGAGATCTGATTATAGAGTTAAATTATGTCTCAGAATCTATATATCCGGTAGTTCCAAATTGTGAGTTTTACTGGCTCCTATCAACTGTTATCAAATGATTGGCCTCCTCACTGGGCAGAAAGGGTGACTTATATAATCCAGAGGAGGAGACAGGAGGTGTGAAGGGGAGCAGCTGCATATTATTCCTGTCATAGGATGGTCTATAGCTAGTTAAGGATGGTTTTACTATTTAAAGATGAGCTTAGTCTCTGAACCAAACAGTTATTATGCATAGGCGAATTAAAGAGCATCTAATGACAGTGTGTTCTGGATAACTACATAACGTTTGGCACTGTTTCTTATCCTATTCCTTAGAAGTCTTGCTCATTTGGTCGATGTTTAATAAGTAAATTCTCATTTGAATGCCTAATGACTCAAACAGTTTCCTTTTTAATTAGGATGTCATTGACTGAAACAATCATTAGAAGTGAACATTTTAAACTATAAACCTGGTAACTTTGTAGGATTTTCATAGTTCTTTCTACAACAGCAGAAAGATACAATTTTTTTCCCTCCCTGTAAAAGTTCTTCTGTCCTGTTGGTATCCAGGAAGTGGGTGGGCAGAAAAAACTGGTGGTACTTCTAGACACTGTTGGGTTCCAGCTTAAGGGAAAAATGTACAAGAAAGCCTGTCCCCAAGTTTGCATCTTCCTTTGATGGTTACAGCTTCTAATTTGTACGACACTTTTTAAAAAGCATACTCATGTTTAACCAAAGTTTTTTAACTATTTTTTTAATATTTGAACAGAGAGGCAGATGAGGGCTGCAAAAAGCCCTTGGAGCGATTGCTTAACATTTGGCAAGAAAGGAGTGTGTATGGCAGCGAGTTCATACAACAGCTGAAACTTTCTATGGAGGACACCAGTAGCCCTCCACCAAAAGGTAAAAGCATAGCTTAAAAAAAAAAAAAGGCAGTAACGCATACCCCATTGAAAAGTTAATTGTCACTAACTGACATTAGAACTATGGTGGTAAACAGGCCAGTTCCTGGCATCATGCACGTCGAAGGTTAGGAGAATTGCTGTCAGAGCTGACATTGGAGTCACTGGGTAAGTCCACTGCATTTTAAAACACAGGAGTCTAAAGACTTGGGCTGACACTCTGGTGCTAAAACAGCTGTATAGATGTCTGAGCTTGGCATCTGAAGCCCACCTCGCTCCATAGGCTTTCAAGCCAGAGTGTGTAGAGCCATGCTCTGAGATTTGCTCCTTTGGGTTTCTGCTGGCCATTTAGGCATACCCCTAGACTAGTTGTCCTGAAGAGATTGTGCATTTGTAGAGATGACGGATCTGGTTTGTTAACCTGAGACCTCGTGGGCCTGCACCACATCATTTGACTCCACACACGCAAGTGGATACACTCTGGATCTATCTTTATAGACATGAGAGTAGATTTTGGGGATTAGGGAACAATATCCCTATGGTGACCATGGTTACCACCTCAGGATGAGATTAGGACTCTTCCGCTCTCCTGTAGAAATAGGCAACTGCATTGATCCTCCAACTAAGGAGACAGTGTAACTTGTTTGGTTTCCAGAGTACTCTAAAATTGTCCTGCCTCTAGACATGAGTCTGGATGGGGGTTAGGTGGGTCATTACAATGGTCTGTTTTCCACACTTTGGCCCTTGGATGCCCTTCCTCATTCTGCATCATCCGTACAGATCACTGTGATTTTAAAAAAAAGAAAAGGAGTACTTGTGGCACCTTAGAAACTAACAAATTTATTTGAGCATAAGCTTTCGTGAGCTACAGCTCACTTCATCGGATGCATTCAATGGAATATACAGTGGGAGATTTATATACATAGAAAACATGAAACAATGGGTATTATCATACACTGTAACGAGAGTGATCGCTTAAGGTGAGCTATTACCAGCAGGAGAATGGGGGGGACAGGGACCTTTTGAAGTGATAATCAAGGTGGGCCATTTCCAGCAGTTGACAAGAACTTCTGAGGAACAGTGGGGGATGGGGAAATGGTTTTACTTTGTGTAATGACCCATCCACTTCCAGTCTCTATTCAAGCCTAAATTAAGCGTATCCAGTTTGCAAATTAATTCCAATTCAGCAGTCTCTCATTGGAGTTTGTTTTTGAAGTTTTTTTTGTTGAATTGCCACTTTTAGGTCTGTAATCGAGTGATCAACAGTTACTTTTTGGCAAGTGAAAGGCTAGAAAATAACATTGCAGTTGGTTTGTCTGATTTCTTTTTAACTGGAGTTGGTAGCAACTGAAACTGGCGTTTGTGTGATGGATTTTCAGTGGCTTCCTGACATAAATTGATTTCAGTCCAATTCCTGGTGGGCATCTATATCACAAAAGCCACCATTATACCTGGTAGTCGGGTCAAAGATTGAGTAAAGTAAAACACTGAGCTTCTTGCTTGTTTTCCTTGTGGCTTTTCAAACACAAGTATGATTGCAGTAACTGACTTCAGTAACTTCTGAATTTGCAAACTACCATGGAAACAGTAGGTTGGAAATCTAGTATAAATATCTTTAGATTGGCAAAAGGTGGTTCTGTTAAAAACAAAATTCTTGGCACTCCTGAGGATATTTGATACTCTGATAATGAATATACTTTACTTTTTAGTCTAAGACTTTGTGGTAACTCAAAGCAGAAAATTCTGCGGGGTTATGTCAATGTACACCTTTGTGCAAAGCCACAGTGATTGATAAGATGGTTGAATAGATGCGATTTGTTGAAGAGGATGGCTCTGAATAAATTCCAGCACATTCAGTATGCTTAGGAACCTGTTATACTTGCCCAAATGTGGTGACATCATAAAAGACTGAGTAGGGAAAGTATCAAAGCTGAACACTTTGTATTGCAGAAATATTAATATTGATTGTTCAGTGCAGCTTGCTTGATGTAGCCCCTCTCCTCCTCCTCTTTTCACTGAAATCATTGCAATTAATTTCTAATCAATTTGAAACAAATACTGGCTACATATTCTATGAGTACATATCCTTGTGATACAAAATGGATTGCATAAGTTAAGGAAGAAAACATAAAATCATCACTGAAAGTTTGCAGATGATAACACACACGTTGGGGAGTGGTAAATAATGAAGAGGACAAGTCCTGCGTAGAGTTATCTGGATCACTTGACAGGTTGGGTGCAAGAACACATGCACACTGATATGGTTAAATATATACATCTAGGAACAAAGAATGTATGCCACACTTACAGAGTGGGGGGACTTTTATCCTGGGAAGCAGTGACTCTGAGAAAGATTTGGTGGTCATGGTGGATAATCAGCTGAACATGTGGCCACAGCATCACATTGGGAGCTCAAGGGCTAATGCAATCCTTGGAGGCATAAACAGGGGAAGTTCGAGTAGGAGTAGAGAGGTTATATCACCTCTGTATTTGGCCCTGATGCTGTAATATGGTGTCCGCAATTTAACTTGGAAAGGGCTCGGAGAAGAGCCATGAGAATGATTAAAAGATTAGAAAACCTGCCTTATGGTGTTAACTTCAGGGATCGGTCTACTTGGTTTGATAAAGGGAAGGTTAAGTGGTGACTTGATCATGGTCTGTAATGTATCTACATAGGGAACAAATATTTAATGGGCTTTTCAGTCTAGCAGAAAAAGGTATAGCAATCTAATGCCGAAAGTAGTTGACTCTCGCCAAATTCAGACTTGAAACAAGGTGTACATTTTTAACAGTGAGGATAATTAACCATTAGAACAGTTTACTAAGTGCCATGGTTGATTCTCCATCACTGGCAATTTTAAAATCAAGATTAGATTCTTTTTTTATATTTAAGATCTGCTCTCGGAATTATTTTGGGGAAGTTCTCTGGCTGGTGTTACACAGGAGGTCAGACTAGATGATCACAATGGTACTTTCTGGCCTTGGAATTTATAAGGAGACAATCCCATGAGGGGAGGAAGAGAAATTTTGCAGCAGATTTGTTGTTTAGCTTTCACTTCTTATGAGTTATAAGCTATTTCCACACTGGAAGCCTTTCAGTTTCCTCAAGAAAATATGTGGCTTATTTCTCTCACACATACATGCAAACATATGTGGATATCTATATTTTGTTTCCATGTCTTTCAAACCTAAATGTATCTAATAAGATATTCTTGTAGCTAGCTTCTAATTAATCTCCTATTTGTTAGTAGTAGACTTTGAATAGCCCATTCCTTTAGCAAGAAATGAATTTTATATATCCTATCTAGTTTCAGCTAACTTACTTTTTAAGTACATAAAAAGTAAAAAAACAAAAACAAAAAAAAAAACCAAACAAACAAAAATACTAGGTCCGGGCGGACTTTAGTTGTAAAATTCTTTGCTAACTATTAAACATACCAGCGTTATAGATTATTTCCACGTAACTGGTTTGCAAGTGAACTAGGGGAGAAGTGCTTGAGCAAGCTCTGTCACAATTAGAGGCTGAGCAAAACATTTTTGGACAAGTTTATTTGTGGGGAAAATGCAGTTTCAGGTCAGTCATTGTTACTGTTACAACTCCTAGTCGTGATCGCAGTGGATAGTCATTGGGCTAAGGCAGGGGTCTCAAACTCAATTTACCAAAGCGCTAGGGCCAGTCCTCAAATCCTCCCAGCAGATGGATGATGTCACTGAAGATGGTGTTCAGAAAAGAAAATGTTTATATTGTATTTTATTTCGAATTTCTTAGAAATAATAGTCATATAACTTTACACAATTCTTCGCCTGCCAGAGAGTTTATAATGTTTGCCAGACACCTGGCAACGCTTCAGTTCTGTCCGTTTGTTGATGTTTGGCCTCAGTGACTGAGCAGTTGAAACCTTGTAGTAAGGTGTGCATCAGACAGTTGTGGTCAGTATTTTGACTTTGTGGGGGAAAAAAGTGATGCTATCTCCATGGCTGACTCTGCCAGGCAACTAATGATAGTATCTCTTTCCCTCTCTCCCAGCCAATAGGAGTTGCGGGGGGGAGGGGGTGGCGCCTGCAGCGGACATTGCCGGCCCCGTGGCTGCATGCCTCTCTCCTCCGCAGGCCGCAGTGGAGAGGTTCTTGGGCCACAGATGGCCTGCGGGCTGGGACTTTGAGACCCCCTGGGCTAAGGAAAGAGTGAGTGATTCTACAGTCTGGTAGTTAGAGCCTTCACCTAGAATGCAGGCAACCCAAGTTCAGCCCCTGCTTCAATGGCTGTTTGTAAAAGTGGAACCACTTCAAGAGGAGAGATTGAGAGAGCCCCATTCCAGAATAGCCCAGTGTCTAGGGCACTCTCCTTCCATGTGGGAGACCAATCCTTTCTGCATATCAGAGAGAGAGAGAGAGGAATTGAACCTTGGTCTCCCACATCTGGGATGAGAACCATAACTCCACTGGGTTAGGATTAAGGGAAGCTTCTCCTCCTCTAGCCACTTTGTAAATCCTTCCCTTTCCATTTGTGAAAATACTAGAAGATTAGGGCTGTCGCACCATTTAAAAAAATGAATAAATACCATTTATTTAAATATTTTTGGATGTTTACATTTTCAAATATGATTTCAATTACAACACAGAATGCAAAGTGTACAGTGCTCACTTTATATTTTTAATTACAAGTATTTGCACTGTAAAAAAAACTAAATAGTATTTTACATTTTTACCTAATACAAGTACTGTAGTGCAATCTCTTTATCATGAAAGTCGAATTTACAAATGTAGAATTATGTACAAAAAACTGCATTCAAAAATAAAACAATGTAAAATTGTAGAACCTACAAGTCCATTCAGTCCTACTTCTTGTTCAGCCAATCGCTCAGACAGACAAGTTTGTTTACATTTACAGGTGGTAATGCTGCCCTCTTCTTGTTTACAATGTTACCAGAAAGTGAGAACAGGCATTTGCATGGCACTTTTGTAGCTGGCATTGCAAGGTATTTATGAGCCAGATATGCTAAACATTTGTATGCCCCATCTGGCACATAAATACCTTGCAATGCCAGCTACAAAAGTGCCATGCAAATGCCTGTTCTCACTTTCTGGTGACATTGTAAACAAGAAGAGGGCAGCATTATTGCTTGTAAATGTAAACAAACTTGTTTCTCTTAGTGATTGGCTAAACAAGAAATAGGACTGAGTGGATTTGTAGGCTCTAAAATTTTATTGTTTTTTGAGTGCAGTTATGTAACAACAACAACAACAAAAAATACATTTGTAAGTTGCACTTTCACGGCAGAGATTGCACTACAATACTTGAATGAGGTGAATTGAAAAATACAATATTTTAGTTCAAATATTTGTAATAAAAATAATATGCACTTTGATTTCAATCACAACACACACTACTATATATATATATATATATATATATATATATATATATATATATATATATATATATGAAAATGTATAAAAATATCCAAAATATTTAATGAATTTCAATTGGTATTGTTTAACAGTGTGATTAAAACTATGATTAATCGCGATTAATTTTTTTGAGTTAATCGCATGAGTTAACTGAGATTAACTGACAGCCCTATTGAAGATCTAAGCAAAATCTTTCTGATCAAAATGTTTTGACTTGAAATTTGTTCAACTTTTTGATTTTTGTTGAAAAATGTCAAGAACTATCATTTTTGGTTTGACCCCCAAACAATTTATTTTAATTGCCAACAAACTGAAAAATCTGTTAACCCACCAACTGCATGGGGGTATAATTTAACAAGGAACTGACCTGTTGAGCTCAGTAGCAGAGGATAGATCTAGTGTAGGATTGGAATGTGAGGGGCAAGACCAGTGCTGAAGCTGAGGGAGCAGAGAAGAAGAGCACCAGCAAAGAGAGAAGCAGGGAGGGATGGCTCCAGCAGTAGCTAATGAGGCAGCCAGGTGACAGTAGAGGAGAAGGAGGCAGTTTGGAGTAGAGCGGCATTGCTCATGTCCATCCTGAATAGGCTACCAGCTGATGTCCGTGTAAATGGAAATGGATGATCTTCCCCCATCCCAGAAACCAAAGAAAGGGGTTAAGTATCAGAAGATGCACTGGAGCTTATGGCCATAATCTATAATATTTTTTTGGGGGGCTCTCAGATTTAGTCATGTCTCCAGCCTCTGATTTTTCTGATGTTCTCCTTCTGTCCAGTCCCAAAAGATGTCTTTTAGTTGAGATTTGTAATTTGATGGTAAAACAAACAGACTTCAATCTTTTTCCAGAAATGAATTTCTCAAACTGAGGTTCCTTGGACATGGCTCAAGCTGCTAAATTGCTGTAATTAATAAGATAAAGCCTACTGAACTTTCACTTGTCCTACACAGGTGGCAAGCTGTGTATTTAATATTTTTATTTTCTTGTTCTCTGGCTCTTCTATAAATGAGCAAGGTTTAAAACACCAGGTGGGTCTTTGAGCATTTGTCCACACAGATCCCATTGTAGGATGTGTTCCCATGCATGCAAACCCAGAGTCTTTTAGCCAGCAGTGTCCATTGGGCCCGTGCATGTGCCCTGGCACCCCAGAATAAGGGTATAAAGGGTGAATCAGCCCCAACCATTTCCTCCCACCCATGGGAGCTAGTCAGAGCCTATGTGTCCTCTTACTTTTGGATAGGATTAGGATTTTATAGTTGATTGATCTTGTTAAGTTTAAAGTACTTTGGCTTTTTAAAAAAATACTTTTTCTTGTTTCTTCCGAGTCTCACCTTGGTATCAAGGGGTAGGTGTGGTGGCTGAAAATAGGTTTCCTGGCTTTTAAAATTTCCCTGCCTGAGAGACAGTTATGCCTATGAAATGCTTCTTGTTTTTTGGGCATTTTCTACCTTAAACAAGCGCTCTTTGTAACTTTTTTTGAAGTGCATTCAGAAGGCTCATGATGTCTACTTGAAGCTGTTTCTGATGGAAAAGAAAATGAGAAGTGTCTCTGACTCTGAGGATCCTCCTCAGAAGCAGTCTGCTTCTGCCTCAAAGATGGGTTCAGCTAACGGTCTGGCTACAAGAGACGCTACTTGGGGTGCTAAGAGCTCTAAAGGATGTCATGCTTCCTTGAAACACTCTGAGCCTTTTCATCGGTCCTCTTCAGCTCAGTCAGTGACTGCTACTGCCCAAGGTAGAAGGGACAAAAAAAAAATCTCTGGATGGGCCTTGGCATCAGTGGCTGTCCCTAGTCCTGGCCCAGAGGAAGGCTCAATTTCATCATGCCTCCAACTTACCCAAGCATGCTCCTTTGAAGTTGCAGCTGTACTTTGAGTTTTCAAAGACTGTGAGATCCCATTTTTCAGCTGCTATACCACATCCTCTGTCTTCAGTGACTGACTGCTTTCTTGCTATTGTTGGCATAGATACTCTCCGTTAGCTGGGAGCTATAGAGCAGGTGCCTCCAGAGCTCTGCAGCAGGGAGTTCTATTCCCACTACTTCCTCGCCCCAAAGAAAAGAGAAGGATGGATGGTGTCCAGTTTTAGATCACAGGTGTCTCAGCAAATTCATCTCTCATGTCAAGTTTCAGATCACCCTTTCTTATAACGTTTTTCCCCCCGCCCCTTACGGCCCATGAATTGGTTTGCAACTCTACTGGCAGGATATCTACTTCTGTGCATGAATCTATCCTGCTCACCAAAAGTATGTTTCATGGTCAGTGGACTCCACTACCAGTTCAGAGTCCTACTATTTAGCCCTTCAACAGCTCTGAGGGTGTTTACCAAATACTTGGCTCTGGGAGCAGCTCAGCCAGATAGAAATATATATGGAGGACTTCTCCATCTTGACAATTGGCTGATTTGAGGCCCCTCATTGCAGCAGATCAGCAAGAATGTTCTCTCAGTTCTACAGTCATTTTCCAGACTGGGCCTCAGGGTCAATTGAGACAAGTCTCCTCTCACCCCTATTCATGCATAGAATTTATAGGGGTTGTTCTCCACTTCCACTTAGCAGGAGCATACCTTCAACGATTTTTTTTTCCATAATGAATCGCATCAGTTCATGTATTTAGTCTCATACAGGAACCACGCTGACGTCTGACTCAATTTTCTGGGTTATATGGTAGTTTATACTTGGGCGACTCTCTCATGATTATCTTTGGCCTCCTTTGGGGTTGGTTAAGGATGTTCATCCACCAGCCAAACATGGTATGAACATCCCTCTAGAAGTTCCTCTGTAATACTGTCATACCTACTTTGGTGGACAGACCCTCAAAGCATCTGTCTGGGTACTCTGTTTCATTCACTATTTCCTTCAAAGACTCTGAAAAATGCATCCAATCAAGGCTGGAGTGCACATTTGGACTCTCTCCAGATACAGGGCTCGCAGTCCTGGACAGAGTCTCAATTATACATAAATGTATTGGAGCTCATGGCCTTTCAGCTGGCTTGCAAGGTGTTCCTGCTTCTCTTTCAAGGTACTGGTGCTCCAATCCAGATGGATTATATCCTGGCTATGAACTATATAAACAGACAGGGGGGAGAAAGATTATCCCCCTTACGTCAGGAAGCAACACATCCATGGGATTGGTGCATTCTGCATCAGATTAACCTAATAGCCCTGTGGAAGATCAGCTAAGCAGAAGAATTCCTTCACTCATAAATGGGAATTAAAAGACTGTTCTAGACAAAATATTCCTAAAGTGGGGAGTTGCTCAATAGACCTGTTTGCTACCAACATGAATGTGAAATGTCCAGTGTTCTGCTGATGAGGAGACACAAGATCATGGTCTATGGCAGATGTATTTCTGGTTCAGTGGGAAAATAACTTGCTTATGTCTTCTTCCCATTCTGCTAATTCTCAGTCCTCAGAAGGACATGCCAGTTCGAGTATTCTGACCTGATGCATCTGTCAATCAGGCCATCTCTTCAACTTCCCCAAACTCCTCCATGTTTATCAGAACCAAGGCCTGGTGCTGCACCCGTGCATTTGACAGCATGGAGTCTACCTGGCCAAATTTCAGTGGACAGAAGCTGCTTAACAGCTGTATGGGAGGTTTTGATTCATAGCAGAAGGGCCTCTCTTAGAAGGACATGCCAAATTTAAGTGGAAACATTTCTCACTGCGGTCCCATTCAGAGATCTCTTCAGCCTGTGGAATCTTCTATTCCATTTATCTTGAACTAATGTTTCAAATACACGATTGCTTAGCTTTAATAGAGTTCATCTGGCTAATATATTCCTCTATCACTCAACTGTTAAGTTATTCAATTTCCTCCCCTCACCTAATGGTATCTGGAGATTTATATTTATTTATTTTATTTTAAAGGTCCCAATTCATACATTTCCATCAGTGAGGCATAGTTACCTGTCAGGAGCACCACATTCAAACCTCAGTCGTAGATGTACCCACCCTTTGAACCCAAGTTGTAATATTTACTATATCCCCTCTCTGTTAAAATGACACCAGCTTGGCTCAGAGGGTGAGTGAAATTTCAGACTATGATGTCAAGTCCTCCATTAGTTCCTTTTCATAAAGACAGTTAGACCCATATGCAACATTTTTATGGAAAGTGGTTTTGGATTTTCATATAAACCAATTTACACATTTTCCATAAACCACATGATGCTTCTGCTGAGGCTAAACTTCACAAACTAGACATTCTTAGGGCTATTCTCTTTATCTTTCCAGTACAAAGCCATTTCATAAAGCATCCAGACTCTTCGTGCTTTTGTGATAAGTCTCAAGGGCAGGCTGTTTCTCTTAAAGGTCTCTAAATGGGTTACAGACTGCAGTAAAATTTTTCTACTCCATTAAATAAACTACTTCTTCCTTCTTGAGTTAGGGCACGCTCTGCTAGGCTCAGTCAATCTCAATAGTTGCGTTAGGTGATCCCCCTATTTGAGACTTGTAGGGCAACTATATGGAGTTCAGTACATATGTTTATCTATTACTACTCCATTGTGACAGCTTCCAGATCAGATTCACGGCTTAGAAGGGCTCTCCTACTGTCATTATTTAGATACCCCTCAAGGTGGGCAGTAGAAGTGCTAACTGCTAGTCACTCATCTACAGTGGGATCTGCATAGACAAATGTTCGAAGAAAGAGGTTCCTTAACATTCAGTAAGTGGAATTCTCTGAGATGTTTTTGTCCACGCATCTTGTGACCTGCCTCTCTTGCCTGGATATTTTGTATTAGTGAAGAAATTAAGTGGTGGTTGGGGTGCTTTGTCCTTTATAGGGTGCATAAGAGCACACAAGTGAATGCACAGCCCCAAGGGACGCTGCTGTCCAGAATATTCCAGGCTTGTGCATACATCTGCTTTTGTTCATAGATCTCACTACAATCTCAAAGAACTCCAGTTACTGTAAGTGATCATTCTTTTGCCCTTATGCTGCTGATCATTCTGAAAATGATACATAGATTAGCCCTCTGTAAAGAACATTAAATTGTAGATTGACCCTCTGTAGAGATCATGAAAGCGTCTTGTATAACTTTTGAAAATGTAGATAGTTACGATTCTGTGTATGCACAAATGGCATGAGGCTTGAATGGCTTATATTGAGACTGTGTGTGTCTACAGTTACAGAGGAGAAAAAGTCCTTGAAGCGGACGTTTCAGCAGATACAAGAGGAAGAAGATGAGGATTACCCTGGGAGCTACTCGCCCCAGGACCCCAGCACTGGGCCATTACTGGTATGTTTGGAGGGCTAAAGATCTGAGAAATTGTGAAAGGTGACCTCTTATAAAGATACAGCCACAAGGTGGAGCCATTAACAAGTAAAATGTAATTAATGGAGAAATACAATTTACGCTCGGGAAGCCAATGTGTAACAGAACAGTTTTATTAAACCATTAAGTTATCTGTTTTGTGGTGGGCAAGAGGAAGGGATCATAGATGCATTCTGGTGTAAATGCCATTCCAAAAGTTATCCTTAACAATAAAAACCTGGGTAGGTGTGATTTAATCTAGACTGAGCCAAGGCCCCTGCACTACTGTCAGTGTGTCTTGTTTTTGTTTTTATTTATTTTTTTAAGGAAAAAACAGATATATATAAAAAGCTTTTTATATATTGACTCATGAACGCTCAAATCCAGTGCACGAATATTGACTCAAGAAATTTCATTTGGGTTACAGCTAGAATACAGCCTGACAAAGAAACCAACAGCAAGTTTTGTATACCCTGTAGCTGCAAAAGATCAGTATTAAATAGATTTATATGGAGTTGGAAACTAAAGTCAATTGAGAAGATGTGAACCTTAGTTTGAGTCTGGCTGGAGTGTAGTGTTAATGACACAGAGATAACAGAAATGAAATAGACAGTATAATCAAAACTCTTCTCTTTAAGGCTACAATTGGCCTCATGTTAAATCTGTGGTTATTTGAAGGAAGGTGAAGAGTTAAACAGTCTGCCAAATGGGTGGTGTAAATACTACCAAATTACATGAGCCAAGGAAATGAGAGCTTTTACTGCAGATCGCTTACAGCTTTTGGTTTGTTTTAACACACATTTAATTTGTCACTTATTGGAAATCATTATGTAGCTTACAAGGAAGCATGTATGTCAAGCAGACATCTTTTGGTTCTTCAGACCAGCATAAACATTGAAAGGGTGTGTGTTAAGAAATTTGTATATCTAAAAAATTAATTACTAAAACTGGAGGATAAAAATCAGCACTACAAAATTAGCCTAGCTAATGCCAGCAAAATCATCAAATCCTTGAATGTTTTAAAACAAAATAAAACTGAACATTTGAGGTTTTCCTGCTTTAATGTCTCACTCCTATTAATGCTATCACCCAGATTCTCCTTTTGACTAGGTTAGTAAAAGCAATGTGGGTATGGTCAGTTGCACTGGTGGATCTTTCTCAGTGGCCATTCCACTTGCTGATTGTTAGCATCAGAATGGCCATATTGGGTCAGACCAAAGGTCAATCAAACCCAGTGTCCTGTCTGCCGACTGCGGCCAATGCCAAGTGCCCCAGAGGGAATGAACAGAACAGGGAATCATCGAGTGATCCATCCCCTGTTGCCCATTCCTAGCTTCTGATAAACAGAGGCTAGGGACACCATCCCTGTCATTCTGGCTAATAGCCATTGATGGACCTATCCTCCAGGAATTTATCTAATTCTGTTTTGAACCCTCTTGGCCTTCACAACGTCCTCTGGCAAGGAGTTCCACAGGCTGACTGTTGTGTGAAGAAATACTTGTTTGTTTTAAACCTGCTGCCTATTAATTTCATTTGGTGTCCCCTAGTTCTTGTGTATGAGAAGGAGTAAATAACTCTTTATTTACTTTCTCCGCCCCAGTCATGATTTTGTAGACCTCTATCATATCCTTCCTGAGTCATCTCTTTACCAAGCTGAAAAGTCCTAGGCTTATTCAACTCTCCTCATACAGAAGCTGTTCCATACTCCTAATCATTTTAGGATAATTTCTGAACCTTTTCCAAGTCCAATATATCTTTTTTGAGATGGGGCGACCCCATCTGCACGCAGTATTCAAGATGTGGGTATACCATAGATTTATATAGGGGTAATATAATATTTTCTGTCTTATCTATCCCTTTCTTCATGATTCCCAACATTTGTTCTGACTGCTGCTGCACATTGAGTGGATGTTTTTCAGAGAACTATCCACAGTGATGTAAGATCTTTCTTGAGTCGTAAGAGCTAATTTAGACCCCATCATTTGATATGTGTAGTTGGGATGATGTTTTCCAATGTGCATTACTTTGCATTTATCAACACTGAATTTCATCTGCCATTCTGTTGCCCAGTCACCCACTTTTATTGCAAAGAACTAAATAAAACTGGCAGAATGGGATTCATGGAGTACAATCATCAGTCAATTATATTGCAATTATATTCCCAAAGAATCAGTTGAGCTAGTGAAGGAATGGCAATGGCTTTAAAGTCTGCTTTAAAAGGGGCCAAGTGAGTATGTGGTGCTTAACTAGGTGGTGTTCAGAAAGTCTGGTTTATTTAATCTTTTGGATTTATAAAATGTGCCCTCTCCATGTTATCCCAAGGTGCATGTACACTGAATAAATTTGCAGGTAAATCTGCCTCTTGGTCAAGGCAAAATAAAAACAATCCTCTAAGGCAAAATATTGAGATAAAAAGAAATGTAAAGAATATTTTTATTCCTCTAATCTGCATAGTGTTGTCTTCATCTTTTCAGACTTGTTTTTAAATGTCCTCTTCTCTTAATTGGGATGAATGTCCACTGCAATGTACCAGTTAAGATAATTGTATTGGACTTATGCAAAAGTCCATAGTTTTGGTTATTTTAGAGTTTTGTGGATACTGTGTACAGCTACTTGCTGCAGTACTGAGTGTAAGGAGAAAGTAGGACACTAAAGAGCACTTTAAAAGGTAAGTGATTCAGCCTGTAGTGCAATGACAATAGCTAGAGAAAATGGCTTAGCAGTAGTCCTGTTTCGAACTTGGCAGTGCTTCAGTTACCTGCTACTCCATTTGAAAACTGTCTGTTTTTTGTCTTTCCATCCTGCAGACTGAGGACTTGATCAAAGCCCTGCAGGATCTGGAAAATGCAGCATCAGGAGATGCCACAGTGCGGCAGAAAATTGCCTCACTGCCACAGGAAGTTCAAGATGTGTCACTGCTGGAGAAAATTACAGGTAAGAAGCTAGAAGATGAATGAAAATGAGCATAGAGGGATTTGACTTTCAAGACTATAATGAGTAGGATGGATGCACCTCATGCCCTTTATGCCTGCTAGCTTTATAGCTCCCTAATAGTTAGCAGGTAAAAATCTTCTGGCATGTGGTTGGAGGTAAAATTTACATCTCTCCTTCCATTCCTTGGGCCCAAACCAAAATGTGTTTACAAGGATTTTTATACTTGGAGAGCCTGTATTCATTGTCCTTTCCTCAACCAACTTTTGACTGCTTCATTTTGTAGTTCTAAAAAGAAACTAGAGCCAGAATATTCAAACTCGGGTGTTGAAAGTTAAGCATTTAAATATATATTAAGTGGCCTGATTTCTCTCTTCTCTCTCCCCCCACCTCCAAGCTGAGTACCTGCAACTCCCTTTGACTGCAATAGGAAGTGGGTGCTCAGATGTGCTGACCATGTATATTTGGGTGCATATAAATATATGCACCCATGTTAGAACAATATTTGCTTAAGAACCTGGGAGCACATGCAAACAGAATTGATTTTGACTCTTGTTTTTGAAAGTATTCCTAACTTTTTTAACTTTAGAATTCTAAGAGGACTACCACTTATTCAACTCTTTGCAGTGTGTGCTCATGTCCAGTTGTGAGAAGGACAAGTGTGTATTTATGTGCAAGCTCGTGTTCTCTGTGGTGATAAATATTCACAGGCATAAGATTCATCATACAGTGTACATCTTGCATAAATGCTAGGGCCCCATGATGTGACAGAACACATTCTGTTAATGTAAGCTAATATAATAGCTCATAAAAGATCCACAAAAACAACTTCTAAGGGAGTGTTAGCACAATTGCAACAGTGGCACAGTTATGGCGCTGCAGCTGTACCAGCATGGCTCTGTAGTGTAGATTCTTCCTTCAGCAACAGAAGGGGTTTTTCCCATCAGTATAGCTAATCCTCCCCTCCAGGAGGCAGTAGTGAGTTGACAGAAAAAATCTCTCAACCTAACTGCATCTACACTGGGTTAGGTCAACCTAACTGGCACTCAGGATATGGATTATTTTGCATTCCTGAGTGACATAGCTAGGTTGAGCTAGTTTTTAAGTGTAGATCAGACCTCACTGTTGGAGGTAAAAATGTGACCATCTGGTTCAGTTTTCAGGTTGTTAGTCTTAGCAATATTTGGGTGCTACTTAAATCTCTTGATTACAACTATCTTCTTTTAACCCCTGGATAACTCTTGTGAATAAAATATTGTGCATGTGGTTATTGGATTAGAGCCTTTTTTCAAAGCATAAAAGGGTTTTAACTGAGTCATGTACATTTTTACCACCTTTGCATGTAGACAAAGAGGCAGCAGAACGTCTTTCGAAAACGGTGGATGAAGCATGTTTGTTACTAGCGGAGTATAATGGGCGGCTGGCAGCAGAGTTGGAAGACAGACGCCAGCTGGCACGCATGCTGATTGAGTACACCCAGAACCAGAAGGATGTATTGACAGAGAAAGAGAAAAAGTTAGAAGTGAGTACTGCTCAGAACAATGCTGAAACCTTATCCTCCTACCAAACACACATACCTCCCTTCAAAATTTAAACATTTTATTTCTTTTAAATGAGAATGATGTAAGGTAATGTAGCAATTTAGTTCTCCCTGGAGCACTCTGCTGTTGAAAGAAAACAGGCCTGAAGAAAAAAAATTTTCTGTAAATAAATAAATTAAAAACCATGAACTGCTGAACTCAGATGTCCAGCACAGAAGTAGACGGAGAAGGAAGCGCTAGAACTTTAAATCTGTTTTTTGAGAGACTGTTTTATCAAACATTTTTGATGTTCAATCCAGGTTCATTTCAGGGTTTGTTCTTGAATGAAATCCCTATCCCCAAAAAGAAATCGAGTGTCCATGTTGTTCCTTCCTGCAAGGAACTGATGCTTTTTTTGTATATTTTGTGTATAGTGGGTTGCTGCTTGTCTGGCTTGAAGGTCCTATTTGCTGAGATGACTTGTCAAGTGTGTGTGTGTGTGTGTGTGTGTGTGTGTGTGTGTGTGTGTGTGTGTGTGTGTTAGTACTGCCAACCCTGCTTAACCAAAAAATTGGTGGTGCTTTTAATTGGATTTACGTGCAGTACTTACATGAAGGAACAGGTAGTGGTGATGTAGAAAGATGACAACTCCATGCCGTAGCCAGCTTCAACTTGAAGGGCAAGAAACTGCTGTAAAAATAAGACTGTCTGACTGGAACTCAGCAGTGATTGGAAACCCTAAAGTGAGTACATGGGGGAACAGCACACTGTCATTTATCTGAAATGTTCTTTTCACTGAGGAAGTGTTTTCAGCACGGTGTCGTAGGACTAATATGGCAGTTTAATTAATGATTCTGGTTGTATGTCACTTTGCATCTGTTGAACCGCCCCTTGGCGACACATTATGGGCTTCCTCTACGCTGTCAGATGCTGATTATTATGAGCAGCTGCTGTTGGGTGGGACATGAGTTACAGAGGACGTAGTCTTCTAGAAGGAGACTGGATTGTAGAGCAGTTCAACCCTTTGTGCCCTCTTTCCATCACAACTTGTCTTCTCTCCTGGAGTGTTAGGCAGTACTCTTTAACTTGTACTCTGTTCTGGCCATGGGTTTTCATCCTATGTCTATACATAATAACTTGAGTACATACTGTACGTTATCCATCCAGAGTTTAAAAATCAGCCAGAAGATTTAGGACTGTTGCATTCAACAATCTAAAGATTGTTAGGCTTTAACTATATAGCTAGCAAATTTATTTAATCTCCGGAAGCTGATTTGAGAGTTGAGTTTATGATGGTTTTCCCATAGTTAGTTCATTATAAAGCACTTTAGATATCATGAGTACAAAAGAAGCCATAAAAACGGCTTTCTGGCATCCGCTACCTTATTTACAGAAAATAACAATAGAAACCTTGAGTCAGATTCATCTTTCACTGAAGTCGGTGATAAAACTCCAGTTCAGTTTTGCAGGAAGGGGATTGTGAACCCCTCACATCTCAACTGCTTTAATGGCACCTACGATAAAAAGCAGAATGCTTCTGCATGCATTTTAAAAATCCTAGATTTGAATCCGCTTGAGTTGTCATAAAACTAATTTGGAAACTTGTGCTATAGCAACTTTAGTCTAAAGTTTATAATACTGTGGGTTTTGTTTGGTTTTGAAATGACACTTCTGGTAAGGTCTCTTATGTGAAAGTTAGCAAACTGCTATAGGCCAAAATAATGAAAGTTCAAGCACTGATCCTTCAAACAGTTAAGCAGGTATGTAATTTAATTCACATAAATAGTCCTATTGACTTCAGTGGGACTAGTCATATGCTTGACTTCAGCGTGTGCAAAAGTGCTTGATGCATTAAGGACTAAACCTGTATTTTATTAAAAATGTCTCTTAATGGCATGAAATCTTTGTCAGTTCAGAACACAGTCGCCTCGTTAACAATGGAAAAATTAGACTTCTAGCATACTCTCACAGTATACCGCCAGGCCAAAACTTAAACCCCAGGAGTCTTAAATTAAGCACCTAAGTGTGGAATTTTCAAAAGCAGTTAAGTGACATAGAAGCACGAGTCACGTTGACGTTGTACTGCAAACCCTTTGAGGTATAGTCGACAAGTATTTCAGCTTTCCTGACTTGTGGAAGTTTAATATATTGGAGGATTTTGTTGGTTGCAAATGTAACCCAGGCTATATGCTTATCAGTTTTGTGTTTGAGTTTCTGGTGTTCTCACAGTAACAATGTTAATGAGACCCTGGGTTTCTCTCGTTCATCATAGATGGGCTTTAAGTGTGTAATCCCTTAACGGAAAAAGTTGAAATTCTAACAGGATACTAAAGAAACAAGGACAAAACATCCACTCTACTTCTTATTTTATAAACTTAAATTCTAAAGAACTAGCAACATGTAAATACTCTGATTTAAATTAAAAAATCATGATTCTTTTTTATCCATCCTGTTCCTAGTACTTCTCCATGACATGTTGTGCTCCATCGTGATCTTTTTCCAAATATTTCAAATTGCTAGCTGTATGTGTTTACAAAAATGAACCTTGCTTTCAGCTGAGATGCATTTAGAAGCAAAGTTTTTTTTGTTTTGGACTGTTTACTTCATTCACTTTTCTGGTCAAAGTGACTGAGAGGAGAGAAAGTAGGCTCTTTGTTGGTAGTATGAACCAGGATTTCATTCTGTCGAGTCCATGAAGTGCCAGTGTCTGTCTGATCAAAAATTGTAAATCATGGACCTTCAAGGTACTGGGGTTGCACACACAAGTAACTTTTTTTTTTTTTTTTTTTCCTCTGAGATAGTAATAAAAATAGCTAAGCCCCGTGTCTGGGAAGGGAACTTTTCTGTCTAAACACTGGAGTTCTTATTTAATTTAAATAGTCCAATACTACTGCCTTTCATCAACCATGGCAAATTCTACAAACAAACATTTTACGCTGAATGGGAGTATTTACTCATAGTAGGCTATTACTCAAGAGATTTTGAAATAAGTCCAGGGTGCCAAGCTCCTAGTGTCCTCAGTCACACGCAATCCTTTCATCAAGACATGATATATTAGAAAAGATGAGGTTGGACAAGTGAACTACAATTCATGAGTGAGCTGTGGCAAAGATTTGCATGAGTGAATTCAAAGGCCGCTATAGTACTAAGAAACCCACAAACTGATGGTTTGTGGGGAAAGGTGGTACTGGATGTTGAGTCTGAGAGAGAGAAGACATCAGGGTCAGACATCTAGGGGAAGAGAATGTAGGCCCCACATGCTGTGGGACTGTCTCTTAAACAATATCTGTGAAAAGGAATTGGGGGTCATGGTTGGATAACCAGCTGAATAGTAGCTCCTGAGTGCAGTGCTTCAGTGAAGAGAGTTAGTGAGGTTCTTGGAGGTGTAAATGGGAATATCAAATAGGAGTAGGGAGGTGGTATTACTTTTCTTCAGCATTGGTGAGACTATTAATAGAACACTGTATCCAGTTCTCTTGTCAGTGCTTCCAAAAAACTGGAAATGCTGAAAAAACTGGAAAAACTGGAAATGCTTCATGGAGCTACAAAAAAGATTCATGGTCTGAAAAACCTTCCAACAGAAATTGATCCAATAAAAGCTGTTACCTCACCCACTTCACTGTACAGTGAGTGACTGTTTCTTAAATCTGAGTAGTTTACCAAAGAATAAGAGGTGACTTGATCAGTCTGTATGTACATGGGGAGAAGATTTCTGATAGTAGAAGACTCTTTAATTTAAGAAAGGTTTAACAAGATCCATTGGTGAGAAGCTGAAGCTATACAAATGCGAACTGGAAATTTAAGCTCAAATATTTGAGGGTACCATTGGAACAATTTACCAAGGGATGAGGTGGGTTTTCCATCATCTGGAGTTGTGGATTCCTTTCTGAAAAGATATGCTCTAGCTCAACCAGAACTTATGGGCTTGATGCAGGAATTATGGGGTGAAATTCTATGGTCTGTTTTATGCAGGAGGTCAGGTTACAGTATTGTAATGGTCCCTTCAGGCAATAAAAATCTATTAAATTAAGTAATGGATGCAAGAATCGATATTTCAATACCTTAGCATGCATAAACATTCTTCTTGGAGAAGGTGGCTTCCTATTGCTGATGAATAGGTGACTCAAATCTAAGTTTCTTATCTTTGGTACTGACATTTTTTTGACCACCTAAGATCCCACTGTAATGCTGATCAAATAAAACCATATTGAGAATAAAAACTGTGCCAGAACCTGCAAAGTTAAATGTAACAGGCTAGCTACTGTGAAGCCAAGTGCACACTGTGCCTGTTGAAATAAATGACAATAGCTATCTAAGAAGAAAACAGCAAATCAGTTATACTGTATAAAACTTGGACACTGAGGACCATAGGGAAGAGGTTCAATGGAGGAGACAGCCTCCATGTTCAAGTTGCCAGATGATTGCAAAATGAAAGTAGCGGAATAGATGGAGCCACATAAGTGAAAGTACTACCAGAATATCTCTGATCCTATGGAAGAATGGATACCTAAAGTATATGTGATATCTGCAGTAGATCAGGACAAGGTGGAACAAAACGGCAGAATGACTCTTCTGCAAGAAGAGTCAGTCTAACCTGGGGGAGGGGGAAATTGTGTTCACGGCTGTAACTTTAGTTTATAAAGTCAATACTATGGACTGTTCCTTCTTTTCTCACCATTTGTCATCTCCATATGCTTTTGGTTTTTTTTTTTTTTGTTTTTTTTTTTGGTATGCTCTTTGGGACAGGGTATGTTGCTGCTTATATCCAGGTCCCTATATATTCCATGATTCTACAATCAAATTTTTCTGCAGAATTCACCAATGTTGCTGAACATTGAGATCCATTATCTCCGTTTTCAATTAAGTTTTGTGACCTTGCAGTTGTGAAGATAACTTTTGACGATGTGACCTGAGTATAAACCAGTAGCTGTCGGAGTCTGCCAAGAGCCTCAAGAATAGTTCAGAGGTGTGAACTGCCCCTGTCATCTCACTTAATGTTCCATTGACTCTGTGATTGTGTGGCCATGGAATTTGCCATTTTCCCAAGCTACCCAGGCCCTGCATGAACTTGCCTGTAGCTGCCACTTTCGCCACAATGGGGAATTATTTGGGTTACGGTGCATGCTCTCTCCACCGTTCTATAGAGCAAGAACTGGAGTCCTGGTCAGATCCAAGAAGTGTGTAGGCACAGATAGCTAGGCGCCTAGTGACTAGAGTACTAGGTGAACCACTGAAGCAGACTACAAGTTCTCTCTGTCTCTGGCACACGCTGAGTGGAGTAAGACGTCTCTGAGCTGGACCGCCGAGATAATGTAGTAATTGCTGCCATAGAACTGGGCTGTCTGGAGAATGCAGTGAAGAAATCAATCATTGACTAACTGTACATCAGTGAGTATTTTATTCCCCGCCACCTCCAATAGCTCACAGTTGGAAATAAAGTAATGTTTGCAGCAGAGTTTGGTCCTGTTGTGCCATAGAGCACACATGAGCCATGACTATGTGCTGCTTATACAGGGTTCAGCACAATGGGACCCTGGCCTGATTGACGCTTCTAGGCACTCCCGCAATATAAATGTTAAGTGAAATAGTAATAAAAATAATATTTCCATGTAATGTTGCTGTATTTTTCAGAGAGATGCATGCATTGCTACACTTCCACCTAGCAATGAAAATCAATAAAATATTTGAACAAAGGTGAATGTATGACTGGAAGTGTGCTTGTGTTGTGAACTTTATGCACTGGAGGAGGTGTAGTTAGCATGGGGAAGAACTCTGCACGTAACTCAGTGCCCCACTGCTATAAGTCAAATTGAATAACATTCTGGGCCAATAGTACTGTGTGGACTTCTAGACTCCATATGGCATTGATATCTCTCTCTATATGGAGCAGGGAACGCCACAGGGTGTAGGAATGATACATTCAGGGCTGTAAATGGTGCTATGTGCTACACTGGACAGCTTCTTAACCTGGCATCGTAGTAAAAGGTGAGCAAGAGGAGTAGTTTGTGGAGCATGAAATGCTGCCAAAGCAGAAACAACATGCTTAGTAAATTGAAAGTGAATGATGCTGTGAGGGAAAGAAGAAACTGTATCTCCTTATTTAAAGAGTGGGAGAGGAAGAAGCCAACTTGCCAGCAGACCTGATCTACCAAATATAAGCTTTAGCTCTGAAAGGAGCTATCATTACTCTTCAGGTTCTGAGTAGTGCGTTTTCTTTCAGAGAAACTTGTCTGCAAAGTCAAGTTTGTTGCTCTCTTTTGGCTGTGAAACGAGAGAGAGAAACTGGTTCCTTGGTTCTGTCTACTCTCCCCAGATTAGACTGTATCTATTCAGAAATGCTTGTTCTGTTCAGAAACCTGTGGGACATGAGAGAGCCCACTTGAGACACAGCTTTGCTGTGTGACTCTAGTATTTTTGGTTTGTGTATGTGTGTGGTGTTTTTGTTTTATTAAGATGAATTCTTTTGTTGCACTGAAGAGCACAGAATCTGACCGATGGAGGCTGGTTCCCTCTCTGGTATATTATTTACCTTTCTGCATAGGGGGAAATTGCATGGCCTTTTTAAAGAAATCCTCAAAATAACCTATAATCTATTCAAATGTTAACTTGGTGTCAGACCTCACCCACAATGTATCTGAGAGTACTCTGTTCCTTGCTTCTTTACACTGAGTCTGCATGCCCCCTCTGCTCCATGTGATCTTTGGAGCCTTGAGATCAGAAGTAGGACCCCAAGGTGGGAAAGGTCACCTCTAAACTTTGTTTGTAGTAACTCCAGAGGAGCTTCTTTTCAAGGGAGAAAACTTTTAGGGCTTGATTCAAAGCCCCCTGAAGTTAATGGATGTCTTTCAAATTACTCTGGTCTCTGGATCAGGCCCTACGTGTATCTAACTTCTCACCTGCTGCTCAGCTGAGTTTGGATGAAAATTAAATATAAATTATGCACACTAAATATTTAGTTTCTTGTTCTTTTCCGGCTTGATTTGTATATATGCGTGTGGGCCTCCTTTACTGGGACCAAGTAACTTTTTTTTCGTTACTGGGGTTGAGATGTTTCCTTGTTAGGCTAACTTGTTTCTTTTGCATGCAGCCAGGCTCTCTGACAGTCATCTTTGTAGTAAGTCGGGTGTTACAGCTGATGTGGGGAACTCTTCCCCCACCCTTGTTTGACTGTTAGTAATTTTATTTGGCATGCTGATATGCTTACTCTTGAACAATGACCGGCCCAAAAGTGTGGGGGAAATGGGAATAAATACAATTTTTAAAAACTACAGACAGGACAACTGAGAGGATGTGGGGGTAAGTGGGATTGTGGGCAGAGGAAAGGGAAGACAGTGGTAATACCAAACGCCTCAAAATTGAAAAATCTTCAGCTGTTTTAAAAGCAGGAAACAGTTAAGTGGCTGGATTTCAAAGGGGGAATGAATGCTGTATTCAAAGGGATGATCCTCGGCTGGTTAAGTGGCAGTGAAGTTATCCTGACAGAGGTTGATGTTGAGCACAGAATAGCCAGGATTAAGCTCGAGGAGGTGTTCTTTGTCGTACAAATAGTAATAAAAGGGTATATACTAAAAATGTTGAGTCCAGCTAGTTACCCATCTAGCGGCTGTACCTATTAATCCACACTAATGAATAACAGGCTGCTTATGCATCCGATGAAGTGAGCTGTAGCTCATGAAAGCTCATGCTCAAATAAATTTGTTAGTCTCTAAGGTGCCACAAGTACTCCTTTTGTTTTTGCGAATACAGACTAACATGGCTGCTACTCTGAAAGGCTGCTTATGGAAAATCTTATGGTCATATACTTCGGTATGTTTTGACTTTTTGAAAAGCTGTAGAAACATTAAGGGAGGGTTTAGCTAATAAGCATATGCTGTTTAAATAGCCATTGATCAGTTGCAGTAACTTTTTCAACAAAACTTCATTGGCTTTTTTCTACAGGAACAATGTCTCCAACTGTCACATTGTGACTTACATTTTAATGAGTCCACTTTCTAACAGCTTGTTAAACACAAGCTTGAGCGGCAAGCTAGAATAGCCAAGGAATGATTGACTGGACTGCTTTATAAATACTGCACATTTTGAGTATCCCTGATGCATATTTACATGATTTTAATCAGCCTGTTAAAATGTAAACATAACAAGTTTATGCCAAACTATTTAAACTCTAAATATTAAGCTATTTATACAAGTGTCATGGTTTTAAAATAATTACTCTTGAACCAATGGTGCATGTTTTAAAAATTCTGAGTGAGGCCTTCGACTTCCCTTTATAGAGTAATAAAAATGTAATTTTTAATGTAAATTTCCAAGGATCTGATTTGTTAACTAACAAAACTGATGATATTCACAGCTCAGACAATTACTGTCCTCAGTTCATTCTTGCACTGTAGCACACAATAATGTAGATAAAAATTACCCACTGTTCTGATTTCCTGTACATGAAAGCCTAGTTAAGTTACACATAACACGGCAACTTAAAAAGGGTCTTTCAAAGGCTTATTTTAAAAGAGAGAGAATTAACCCTGTTGTGGGTTAGTGGGAGCTGTGATGATACAGAACATTGAATTCTGGGCCATCTGGTATGACTTCGGAGGAGCTAAACAAACTGGTAATGGGAGGGGGGAATCTTGGAACTCTTTTTTTTCTTTTATTTAATTATCCCTCTTATTTCAGGCATTCAACACAAACTGAAGGATCAGTGCCATTTAAACGTGCAGATCCCTTTTTAATGCTGAAACTTTCCACTTTATCTTCCATCACTGTGTGTAATATATGTCCTTTAATCAGCAGTGTCAAGCAGAGGGTGTTTGTACATATTACATGCTACAACAGAGGTGCTTGAAATGAGCATCTGAAGAGATTTAGCTCCTTCTCCAATTCATCTACTAAATTTATGTTAAAGCTAAAATAAACACATGTTTTGTAGTGTAAGCATAAGAACAGCCATACTGGCTCAGACCAAAGGTCGGTCTAGCCCAGTATCTTGTCTTCTGACAGTGGCCAATGCCAGGTGCTCCAGTGGCAATGAACAGAACAAATGATCCATCCCCTGTCGCTCATTCCCAGCTTCTGGCAAACAGAGGCTAAGAACACTGTTCCTGCCCATCCTGGCTAATAGCCATTGATGGACCTATCCTCCATGAATTTATCTAATTCTCATTTGAACCCTGTTATCATCTTGGCCTTCACAACATTCTCTGGCAAGGAGTTCCACAGGTTGACTGTGTGTTGTGTGAAGATATACTTCCTTTTGTGTTTTTAAATCTGCCTATTAATTTCTTTTGGTAGCCCCTAATTCTTGTTATGAGAAGGAGTAAATAACATTTCCTTATTTACTTTCTCCACACCAGTCATGATTTTATAGACCTCTATACCCCCCTTAGTTGTCTCTTTTCCAAGCTGAAAAGTCCAGTCTTATTAATCTCTCCTCATATGGCAGCTATTCCATACCACTAATCATTTTTGTTGCCCTTTTCTGAACCTTTTCCAATTCTGATATCTCTTTTTTTAGATGGGACGACCATATCTGCATGCAGTATTTAAAATCTGGGCGTATCATGTATATAGCGGTAATATATTTTCTGTCTTATTATCTCTCCCTTTCTTAATGATTCCCAACATCCTGTTTGCTTTTTTGACTGACGCAGCACATTGTGGATAGTTCTCTGAAAACATTTACTCAATGACTCCAAGATCTTTCTTGAGTGATAACCATTAAGCAATTGTTGTAATTGCATACAGGGATCTTGTACAACTATAAATTGTGTCAGAAGTTGCCAGTGTAATCTCTATACTAAAATAAAGTTCCAGCTATAAAAAAGTTTGCAGTTCCCTGTGCTATAGCACAGTAGAGTGAGTTACGCTCAGGAATAGCCTTCACTGACTTTCCTGTCTTGTCAGTTTAATGGTCAAACATTTTCTCTTAATTTTCCTGTCGGATCATGCTGTTTTAATGGTGGTAAATTTTGATTCTGGACTTGTTTTGCCACTGAGTTAGAATTTTCACTTTTTTATTCTGAAAGTGAACATTGATTTAGGAAGGGCACTCACAATGCACACTGCCAGTTTTTTTTCCAACATCATCCTCAAAGCTTAGCTACAGCAAATATTGAGTCAGTTCTCACTACTGTGACCATAAAAGGGAAATACCATCCAAATGCTGTCAGTCTTAATGAACCCATCCTATGCAGCAGTGGCAGTCAGCTGTGTGCAAAGAGTGTAGATCGGGACCCCAGAAAGCAGCAGCTTCTTTTAAGCACATTTCAAGAGTTGTGGGGTTTTTGGGATAAAAGGACTTTAGGCAGTAACCCACAGGCTGTATTTTCAAACCATGCCTCAGCACGGGGGCTAATTTAAGACCATCATATTCTTCTTAAAAGCTTTCTCCAGAGTTCTCCACAGCAAGTTGCCTGTGCGGTTGAATTCAGAATAGCTAACACTGCTATCCTTAGGAGGGTTTGTGTGCCATTGCTTATGCTCATTTCTGAATGGAGAAAACAGTCCCTCTTCGACTCCTCTTTCTCTTCTGCATGCTGAGGTCTCTGAATCTCTGGTGTCACTCCAAATGGAACATTCTCCTTTTTGTTTATCTAACTTTTTTTCAAGCACAGTTTGAAGATTTTATTTGAAGTTAGTCATTGTTTTTAATAGATTTTATTTTTAAGGCTTGTTAATGACCCAGTATTGCCAAGGACTGGGTTCGGAAGTCTGTCAGTATACACAGTGTGCCCTGCAGTCCAGGCTAATGTGACTTGGGGTGACATTTTCCTATGTGACATCCTGTTGAAGTGGGACTGAGCACTCCAGCCACTGACTGGAGCAGGCAGTGTAGGGTCCTGAAGCTGGCTACAGAGAGCCTTAACTTTAATATTGCGCTTGGGGTAGACATAGAATCATAGATTCGTAGATACTAAGGTCAAAAGGGACCATTCTGATCATCTAGTCTGACCTCCTGCACAGTGCAGGCCACAGAATCTCACCCACCCACTCCTATGAAAAACCTCACCCATGTCTGAGCTATTGAAGTCCTCAAATCATGGTTTAAAGACTTCAAGGAGCAGAGAAGCCTCCCTCAAGTCAACCATGTCCCATGCTACAGAGGAAGGCGAAAATCGAGGGTATGTTTACACTGCAGCTGGGAGCATGCCTCCTATCCTGGGTAAACTGACTCATGCTAGCTCTTCTCAAGGCAGTGTACTAAAAATAGCAGTGTGGGTGTTGCAGTGTAAGCCTGTGCGACTCCCTCTGTCTGAACTTGGGTGGCTGCCCTTGCTGCAATGTTCACACTACTATTTGAGGTGTGCTAGCTCAAGCAGAACTAGCGTCTGTCTGTACTCAGGTGCATGTTCCCACCTGTAATGTAGACCTACACTAAGGGGTCTTTTAACTAGGGTTAAAGGGATCACTCTGCCCTGACTGAGCACCATCCTCACCTTTAAGGATTAATCAGTGAAGTATTTACATACTCTCTTGAGACCCATAAGAGACTTCAAGGCTGGTGTGGTCTGGTCTTTTGTTGTACCTGTCAGTTGCTTCAACTCTGCTAGCTGTTCCTGCTCCAACAGTGGTTTCTAATCTTTCTTCTCCCTTGTTGCCATTTTCTGCCTCAGCACACTTTCTCCTTGGCACCAGAACAGACCGTGGCTGTTAAGTAGAAAGTAGGTAATACAGTCTCTGTAGTGCAGTCAGCAACCAAATTGGGTGGCAGTTCTTTAACTGGAGGGATTTGATACACAGCACAATGTTTTGCCGGCATCCTGAGGCACCTTCTTTTGCTTTCAATCTAGCAAAGATTTTGGATACCTGGGTCTCTTTCTCAACCTACTCTGGCTCAGTGTCTTTCTCATGGCTGTGATCTGTTTCTGAGCCCTCTTTGTAAGCTCTTTAGGGTAGGAACCGTTTTATGTCTGTCCAGTGCCCAACACAGTGGGGTTCTGCTCCATGGCTAAGGCTCTGAGGTGCAGTAATATTGGTTTGGAGTAGATCACACTCCCTATAGCCTCAAGATAAAAAATGTTCTAAGGATTGTACAGATGTGGTGGTTGGGATGACCTGAATTATTTTGCCATTGATATGTGTTCAAAATCCAGTTACTTTTCAGATAGGAACACTTGCCCCATGTGGCTTGGTGTTGGAGGGATATCTCAAAATAGTGCACACCTACAAATAAGGATAAACTTAAGAATAATGTTCCCCATCATGTAGTTTGAAGCTGTGCACCATATATTTGGGAACAAATAGCCATTCAGCCCTTAGAAGAAACTTTTTAGCTCAATGTGCACACTTGTCTGCAGCACCAACATACAGGACAGATGCACATACCCACAAAAATGTTTGCAAAATGTTCTATTAATGTGGAAGTATGCTCTCATAAGACTTGAGGCATTCCAAAGATTTACAGGCCTGAGAATCTTTCTGGGAAGGGAGGAATGAGATTGTTTTGGTTTTCAGTTAATTGGAATAAGACATTTTTATCTCTCTCATTAATATTAAGGCATGCTCTTCCTGTTCCCTCTTGCTTAGTCCGCATCTGAAAGACTGGGGAGGGGCTCTGCTCTTCCCAACTGGGCAGAAGTAGTTTGCAAGCTTGGATTTAGTTCTATCTTGCATGCATACCTCCATTTCTTAAGAGTAGTTAACTTCATCCCTTGGTCCTCACATGGAATTTGCAACCCCTTTGTATAATCATACCGTTTGGTTTTGCTAGCCTCTTGCCCATTTTTATTTCTTTCCTGCCTGTTGGGAGTGTGGCAAGCTTTCTTGTTGCCCTCCCCTGTCTGTGTTGGTGAATCTCAGCATTCTTGAGAGCGCAGCCTTTTCCTCCCTCTTTTCTAGCTTGGCATCCATCATTGACTGGCTGATTCATGTACTACAAGTTTAAGACTGCAGCTTCTTTCCAGAAAGCTGTCTGTAGATGTAGCCTTATCCACCTCCTGTCTGTGAGCAGATACAGTTCAATAAGCCCCTTTGCTGTCTGTATTCTAGGTACATGAGAACTTGTGCTCGGTCCTCTTCTTACTGTATGTTAACAATTAACTTGTCATGCTTAAGCAGAGCACAGCACTTAGGTTGCCATAACTCTGGGTGGATGGTACAACATACTCCTGGGGGAATTCTGTGCCACTGCGCAATGCAGAATTTTGCAGAAATTAATGTTGTGCACACAGAATTTCCTTTTTCCCCCCCTCCCCCTACAGAAATGGGCTGAAGAGATGTTGGCTGACACAAGTGGCCACTGGACCCAGTAGAGCCCAGCTCACAAATAGAAGACAAGGCTGGGAGGTGGGGGGGGGGGGAAGAGAGGGAGGGAATTGGAGGGTTCCCAGCAGCTGCAGTTCCCAGCATGCCCTGAAAGAAAGAGGTGGTGGTGTGCAAGAAACTCTGTGCAAGCCTGGCACCCAGCATCAGGCAATGTCTCCCTCTGATCCCTGGCCTCGGGGGGTAGGGCATTTGAGTGTCTGGGCTATGTGGAGCCATGGCTGGACTCTAGGGGGAAGGGGGTGTGAGTGTCTGGGACTGGAGGGTGGCCTCTGGGGGATAGCGGGTGGGAGTGTCTGGACCCCCAGTTGGGCTTTGTGGGGGAGGGAGCATAGAGACGAGAACTGGGTTGTCATACACTCTGCTCCTGGGGAGTGTGTTTGTGTGTCTGTAATACAGACATACTTGCTGACAAGTATTTTGAAATAAATTACGAAAATAATTGAAACTGGCATGATTATATACTGTTTGATAAAATTTGCAGAATTTTAAAATATTGTGTGCAGAACTTACAATTTTTTGGCTCAGAATTCCCCCAGAAGTAAACATACAGTAAACCTTGGAATGTCTTTTGGGATTGTGTTTGAGACTTAAGGGGGAGACAGGAGGAGCACTCCTTTGGTTGCGCTACAACTCCCTTTCTTCTGTGTTGGTTTTCGTATTATACCGGAGAAATGTAATATTTAGAACCATGAATATATTGATAAATCTATCTTTAGAGAGCTTTGTTGCTTCTTTCACTTTTTGTTCCCATCTCTTGTTCTCTTCATACCATGTTCTCATTTTTCTCTTCCTCTGTTGTTATGCATTCAGTGTGTGCTTCCCCCCCACACACTCTTTTGCCTCACTTTCCCCATATGAAGTCTCTTCCCCACATTGTCCACTTTTTCCACCTCCTTCTCTCCCAGTCTCTCTGCTCTTTCTAACAGCGTGGCCACCAATTGTAGCTGCTCACATGCTGGCCTAGTTCAGGGCACTAATTCAGTACAGGGTCTTCAGTGGATCAATTTCTCAGCTTCCTTGGCTGCTTATGATCCCATGTGGACTCCTAGGTCATGGTTCTAAAGTCCTTCAGCACCCTTCCCACTTGGCACTCTTGCAGGGTCTCTTGTTTTCCCTGTTAACTGCTCTTGTTTTCACATAGACTATGCGCACAGCCAGCGACAGTGAGCCTCCCAGCCTGAATTGATAGCCTTTAGAATGCGAGCCCCGCTAACCAAAGATGTCTGTGTAGACAGGACTTCGAAGTTGCAGCTTGGGCTCTGAAGCCTAGGGAGAAGGGTGGGCTTCAGAGCCCGAGCCACAACTCCAAAGCGCTGTCTACACAGCTATTTTTTAGAGTGCTAGTATGAGGCCCACTAGCCCAAATCTGTTGACCTGGGCTGGAAGGCTCATTTCTGTGGGTTGTTTAGACATACCCTTAGGGTATGTCTTCGCTGCCCGCCGGATCGAAGTCTAGATGCGATAAATTGACCCCCCCCCGAGTGCTCTCCCATCAACTCCTGTACCCCAGCACCGCGAGAGATGCAGGCAGAGTTGATGGGGGGTGCGGCAGCAGTCGACTCACCGCCGTGGATACCCCACATTAAGTTGATCTAAGTACATCGACTTCAGCTACGTTATTCACTTAGCTGAAGTCGTGTAACTTAAATGGATTTCCCTCCCTCCCCCCCAGTGTAGACCAGGGCTTTGAGAGCAAGAAGTAGCTCAGGAGGTAACTGAAAGGTCCTTGGTATTCACCAGTACATCTGGATGGCATAATGAGTCCTGGGATTGCAGAAGCATTTCTCAAAAACTGACAGTTGGGGATGTTGGACGCATTCTTATTTCTGTCCTTTGCCTCCCACCAACCCCTCTACCCCCCCTCCCCCCGTAAATTGAAAAGTGCATTTCCTCCTGGTCTCTGTGGTTCCTTAGCTTCTTAAGCAGCACACAAAGAGTTTGAGCCACCAGAGCCTCATTTGAATTCCATCCTTCCAATCTATTATCCTGTGGGTGTACATGTAGATGTTTGATATGATGATCTGTTATTGCCTTAGCCTGGTGAATCTGCATAGATTTGAAATAGGGTGTTAAAGGAAATCCATTTGTGTGTCTACTGGAAATTTACAGTATACATTTATACACTCACTCCAAGTGTAGGAATATCTTGCATTATTGCAATCGGTTCTGTTCTCACTATTCCAGTACAAAGCAATAAACCGATAAGAATGTAAGCCCATCATTCGTGGTCATGGTGGAAATATTTTGCTTTACTTTGATATTTGGGGAAGGTGGGGAGAGTGTTCCATCATTAAACTGAATCCAGTTCCCCATTTAGTCCTTATAAAGTTGTAAACTCTTCAGAAGGCTGATTCACCATTAAATGCCCAGTTTGTCTTGCTCTTCAAAGAGAGGATTCTATAGTAAACAGTTCTACTCTTACTACTAATTAAACAAGAAATCAGAAGTAAATTAGTATTGCAATTGACTGTATGGAAACCTTTTTGGCATTCTGAGGTTTTTTAACTCAGTCACATTGTTTCTCATAGATTTATACCACATTTCAGAGATGACTTGAAAAATACAGGATAAGCAGTTGGGTAGAGAGACACTTGAATACAGTTTAAAAGTATGACATTCTATGGGGATGGATCTCAATGTAACAATTTAGTATTTATCATGTTGGACTACTAGATATCTTAATGCTATTAACCTATTGTATGTAGACAAAGTGCTCTGATGGAAATCATGTTACAAAGTTAATATGTTCAATCTTAACTGAGCTTTTGAATTGGATAGTTTACTTTATATTTGGGTGTGATCGTGTTAGTCTGCTTTTGACAGTCTCTAAAAGTCATTACTAGACAGGATAATGTGATGCATGATGAGAGGTGGTTTCCTGGGCTTTTGGGCTTCTGACCAACCCTTTCTTCTCCCCACCACCCCCCGACTTCCCACAATGAAGAGTCGGCCTTATTTCAGGTCATCTTCAGGCTGTGGAATTCAGGGATGACTTCCCTTGGAGCTCTAAAATATTCACTTACTGGGCTTCTGAGTTAACAGTCCTGGCTTCCTAGCTCTTGGAAGGAATCTTTTTAGATTCTCTCTTCAGTATCTGTTCCTTCTACATACTGCCTTTCTTCTGTTGCTTTTGCACATTTCTGAAGTTAGCAGAGACTATGTTGGTGGTTTGTCTCTGACCCTCTGATTTTTCACTCACACATTTTGTGATTATGTGCATAATTCTGAGTCGCTGCTAATGTACCCAATATAATGCTACAGCTGTTATGGTTAATAATAAGCACTTATCCATAACACATTAGCCAACTAATAAGTCTGGCTAGTAGTAGTGATTTCTCTTTATCCTTGGCTACTTTTATAGTTCACAAGGGAGTATCTACAAAGATTGTTCATAATGTCATTCTTTAAATGTATGTGGAGTAAAGACTATTGTAGTACTGAGCGCTGGGAAGTGATGGGCTTGCCTCGTGCGTGCGCGCACGCGTGTGTGTGTGTGTGTTTATACGTGTGTATAATATGCTTTGTAGGGATTGATTTCATTTTCCTCTAGGAGGAGACACTATTGACCTTCAACAAATAACTAGTTAATAATTTTAATCCCTTCAGTTGTACCTGAGGAGGGACATGCTTTCTGTAAACCTACCATCATACTACAGCATGTTAAAAAGGTAACTGGACCAGACTTGCACATAAAAATCATGCAGCAGATGGTAAAATTTCAGAGCCATAATTTCTATTTGGGAGCTTATTACCCCCCCTTACCAGTAATAGCAGTCACAGTCCGAGGGGGTCTGTTACTTCATGACTGCACTCCAGTGTGGCTGAACCCCTGTACTGCCTCTGTCTTCCAGAAAGATGGCAAACATGCACACAAGGCTAGATGGAGCAGGAACTCCTGTGTCAGTATAGGAGGCAAATGTAGGAAATTTTCATAAGGTCTTGAACCTTGTGGAAGCCATAAAATCAACATAGGTCGGTCTGTCTGTTTGTTTGACTGAACAGGGGAAAGGATAAAAATCTGAAGAGAAATCCAGATTCTCAGTTAGAATTTTTAGATGAAGTTTGAAGAAAGTGTCTTCTGTGGTGACATCTGTAGCAGCTGATGAGAACCCTGTTAGTTGTCAGTGAGAAATAATTTCCCTGCCATTGCAGGGACCTCGAGCACTGGTGCACCTCAGTTCCTCCTGTTCTCCGCCTGTGACACACAATAGTCTAGTCTCCTGTGGGTCTCATTTCGGTGGTTGGGTTTAGGGTGGTCTTGGTGGCCTCTGATATGCAGGAGGTCAGATTAGAAGATATAATGGTGTTTTCTGGCCTTAAACTCTAACTCTGACATAATTGACAGAGGCACTAGGGGACTCTACCCCACCTCAACAGGAGGAGGAGAATTAATGGCTCTGGAATGCTAAAGTTTGCGGCATTCCTGTCATCACATGCTAGGAACATGGACCCAGGTGATGGGGAACTACTAGATTGTGTAATTATTGTTGAGATAAGGTGGGTGAGATAATATCCATTATTGGACCAACTTCTGTTGGTGAGAGAGACCAGCTTTTGAGCCACACAGAGCTCTTTGGATCTGGCAAAGGTCCTCTGAGCATCACAGCTAAATACAAGTGGGAACTGTCTGTCTGTAGTAGCTAGCACTGTATTCTAAGGGACCATTCAAGGTAGAGTGGCCTGTTAACACCTCTGTAGTCATAGGACAAAAAGGGGGTTAATCAGTTACAGATTTTTGTAGTAACCCACAGGGCTGGCTCCAGGCACCAGCTTTCCAAGCTGGTGGTTGGGGTGGCATTCAGAACAGGGCGGCAGTCCGTGTCCCGCGGCGGCAATTCAACGGCAGCTCCGTCGCTCTTGCGGGCGCAGCGGCAATTCGGTGGCAGCGGCAATTCGGCAGCAACTGCTTGGGGCAGCAAAATTGGTAGAGCTGCCCCTGGTAACCCATAAATCTAGTGATTACCTCACCAACCTTGTCTCTCTAATATCCTGGGTCTGACCATGGTTACAACAACACTGTAATTATTATTAGAGTTAGTAATCAATCTTCTCCAAGAAACCTGTCCTAGAAAACTCTCATAATACACACTGATCACATGTAAAAAATCTGTTTCTAATCTTATTCCCTTGTGTCTTCCCCTCAGGAGTATAAACAGAAGCTTGCTCGGGTAACCCAGGTCCGCAAGGAGTTGAAATCTCACATCCAGAGCCTTCCAGATCTGTCCCTGCTGCCCAACGTTACAGGAGGCTTGGCACCTTTACCATCTGCTGGTGATCTGTTTTCAACTGACTAGGACTAATGGTGCCCGTATTTACTAATTCCCCTTAGTACCAGCAGAAGTAAGAAAATTCTTGTGTTGACTGGAAATACAGTCTTCCAATGATCTACCATAGGAATGAACAAACAGACCCTACTTTCAGCCTACCAGCTGCACATGCGCGCTCTCTGTGTACAGTGTCTCACGTTGAGGGGAAGATGGAGAGTGTGTATGTCCATGTTCTGAAGGGAGTGGGTATAGAGTCCATATATTTTGAAAATAAACTTTCTCACCTTTTCTGTACTCAGATTAGTTTCCGTTTGCTCTTAGCACTTGTTACTCCCACAGAAGTCATAAGAATCATGTACATATACCTTGAAAGTTTTCAAAGAAATGTTGTTGTGTTTTTTTCCTCTCTAAAAGTGTCTGATTATTTCTGAATCTGTTTTGTCTGTGTTAGTTGGGTTTCTGACGTTCAAATCTATAAGCAGTAGAGTGGCTAGTGTGCTTTCTGGGGGCGTATGCATGTGTGTACTGTACCATACTGGGATCAGGGGGACATGTCCAAAGAGCAACCGTACAGTTAACCTTTTGTTAAATCTGTAGTTGCTGTAATTGTTGTAGGAATGACCTCAAGGTGGTTCCTATTTGGTATGGTGCATATGTATATACATTGAGACTGGCACTATGGGCAATAGAAATTAACAGCTTGTTTTTGTGACTTAGGGATAACTTCATAACTTACACTCTGCTGAGCAATGCAGAACTGGTTATTAGACATGAGAAGTGAATTTTATTCCAACTCCCTTGTATTATATTTATACCACATTTTCCCTCTATATTATATAAACGTAAATCTACAGAAGTTTAACTAGCCAAGAGGTTGGATTGGTGGAATAAAACTAGTGATATCTCAGATAGGTGCTGTGTAACTTTCTTTGTGAACTTGAGAATGGCTATATTGAAAATCTTATTCTATGAATTTTGTCTCCTTAGGTTAAATAAGTGAATTTATTTGATGGACTGAAGTTAAATGTGGTATAAATATTTTATTTATATATGTTGATACGCTATACAGACCTGTATGTGTATGTATACACACTTCCTGTATGCCATACATCAATATACATGTGCATGTATATATTGGGAGGATGTATGTAATTTCATATCACACATTAATATGAGTCGATTTTTTCCAGTAAAAATCAAAAAACAAATTTAAAAAATACTAAGTCTAATTCCATTATCATGCTAGCTAATGGTATAACTACCATGGATATAGTTAGGTTTAAATTTGTGTATTAGTTTTAGCAAGCAGGCCTTCCTGCTCATTGCAGACCATTCCAATCTGGCCATTTTGTTTTAATTTAAACACTTCTTGCCAAGGGCATGTCATCACTAGCGACGTTAAAGGGATGCTGCAGCAGTGCTTTAACGTGGCTGTGTAGTTGCGGCACCAGTGCTGGGAGAGAGCTTACCCGGTGCTATAAAAAACCCACTTCCGCAAGGGGAATAGCTCCCAGCGCCAGTGCACTGTCTACACTGCCACGTTACAGTGCTGAAACTTGCAGCGCTCTGGGGTGTGGCTTTTTTTTTTTTTTCACATCCCTGAGCAAGAAAGTTGCAGCGCTGTAACATGGCAGTGTAGACCAGACCTAAGACTTCACAAGCTGCTGGAAACACTTAATTGGATGATGATATAGGTTCTGTAATACAGAGGTTGAAACCCCGTAAGGCAGAGTGATGTGCTTTGTTTGTGCCTCACTGTGGTCTTAAGCTGCTCTTTTCAAAGACCTGAGAGGAAACCCCCAGAAATATGAAGCTTGTTCTGTGTGCTCATTAACTTATTTTACAGAGAATTTAATGGCTAATTCAGCATTCAGTGAAACTGAATAAACTAGCATTTCTGGTCATTTAGTTTGTGAAAAGTTCATGCACTTCATTTTGGCCCTTTATTCTTGCTTCCTTACTGCCCAGCTGTGGAGTCTGTTTTTCCCCTTGTTGTAGAGGAGAATTCCTGGGGGGCAGAACTGCACTCTTCCATGACTTGACATGATTGGAGAGCCCTTTATCTGAGTGTTTGTTTGGACCATAAAGTGTTGTACACTCTCTCTGCTTTTGCCAAAAAACAAAAGAGAACCCCAAACTCTTAAACACAAACCAAAAGATGCATTTCTATCCTGTCCCAGCTCAGTGGAGTTAACCCCAGGCTGTATTTTATTTAAACAGTAATTGTTCTTGACCAGTGATTGACTGCATAACCATTACAGGACAGAAATGAAGCAAAACTTATCATAGAAATTAGGTAGACAAATGAGTGTTGGCATCTCAAATTGCTATTTTGGGCGGATTTTCTGTGAGAAAGTTGTATGTTTTTTTAAATTGAAATGCTTTGATTTTTCAAAAAAAGTGTGAGTTTTACTTTATTTTGCTTAATTTAAATAGTCTTGTGGTTTTTATTGAGTGGGGGAGGGCAAAGGATGCCTGGTGAACTGGGTACAACTTCCTTCAACAGTTTCCCCAAAGTGTCTCTTAAAAAAAAAAAAAAAAAAAAAAAAAAAAAAAAAAAGCTTAAATCTGTATATGAACTGATCTAGGAATTAATTTAGACGTATAGGCTGCCATTTTGGCAGCAGTATATTCTGAAATGTCTCATAGATATCTATTTTTGAATAAAGAGGGTGTTGTTGAATGGTACTGGGTTTATTTTATTCAGAGCTTCCATTTTGCACTTGCACACCCCAGGTTTTGCTTTGTTTAAAGCAGTGAGATCCATGTGCAGTGGCTACTAGAGAATTCCCATTTTGAGGCGTTCTGCAGCTGTGAAGTATCATTTGAACTTGGCAAATTGACAGTTGCTCTTTAACTGCTTACAGGCCACACTTGTATATGATTGTCTTAGATCATCACCACACCGAAGACCCTCTACTCCAATGGACTAACTTCTGCTTAGAGGGGCAGAAGGTTTGGGAGACAAATTCAATCAACAAGTAATCCTGGTTGCACCAGGAAACGTGTAACTAACTAACTACACTGTAACTAGACTACTATGTCAAGAACTGTGGTTATAAGAGTTTGTGATACTGGGTAGTTGAGGCACTTGAGTTTAGAGAAAGTGGTATGAAAGAGAAAACACAGAAGTAGTGAGATTAGTTTTTGCATAATGTTGACCAGAGTGTGTGAGAGATGCTTATGGCAAGGTTCTTCAGCCTAGTTGACTTTTGAGTTTAAGGATGCCTTCAGACACATTTAATTAGCAAGGGGTGCATCTATATTGGATCAAGTTAAGGCTTAGAGGTTGGAAAGTAGCCATAAATATTCTCCTGCCTCTCAGATTGTATACCAGCTTTGAGAAGTCCTGTGGCATATTTAAAATTCAATGTGACTTTCATTACCATGAAAAGAAAAGGAGTACTTATGGCACTGAGAGACTAACAAATTTATTAGAGCATAAGCTTTCGTGAGCTACAGCTCACTTCATCGGATGCATGTGATGCATCGGAAGTGAGCTGTAGCTCACGAAAGCTTATGCTCTAATAAATTGGTTAGTCTTTAAGGTGCCACAAGTACTCCTTTTCTTTTTGCGAATACAGACTAACACGGCTGCTACTCTGAAACCTGTCATTACCATGAAAGGCATTCAAGGTGGACATCCTTCCTATGAATAAGAGGAGACCTATTTCATTTCCCTACCCACTTGAAAATTCATAATCTTCTGATGATCTTAGGAACTAGAAGATTTTTTTCAAAGGTATAGATTGCAGGTAGGTGCCACCTGCCAGACACACATCTGGAGATTTTCCTCTTACAGTTCTCAAAAAAAAAAAATTTGTCTTGTTCACAACTTTCATGCTGTTCTCTACTTCACCACACACTGTGCTCTTCACCCAAAACATAACCATCAGATAATGTTAGTTAACAGGCTAATACCAATATTTCACACCTTCTCTGGAATGGTGGAGGAGGAAAAAAAAACTTGGGTGTTGACGGCTCAAGGATTTATGTAATTTTGTGAAGTGCTTAGATAACACGTGATCATGATGTCAATAAAATTAAAACAACTTTTCGCTTCCACACAGGAGTTTAGAGATGAAGTAGACACTGGAAGCTTTGTGTTTGCCCCTTGTGCTACATGAGAGCATTAATATGTTTAAAAAGTATTCTAATGCTAGGAGAAATGAATAACCTAAGTACTTTACCCAGTTTACCATCCAGGAGTTCATATATGGTGTCCTTGTGCCCCATGAGCAGGTTCTCCACGCTTCTATTCTCTACTCCTTCATTGTAGCATGGTATATACAGTTCAGCTTGCATCTTGCAATCATCTGCTTAAGGTGCTCCATTAAATCTGACTTTTCTGCAAGAACCAGATACATTTATAAGTGCACTAGGCTGCTGCCACACACACTGAAATCTTGATATTATTTTGAGGATCACACCGCTTCTATGTTTTACAATTGAATGAAAGCCTAGCTATTTAGCATGTTAAAATTAACAGCAACCACTGTCATCACTATTCCTGCCAATAGCAAACCTTGGAAGTGCAGCATTGTAGAGTAGGAGCCTCCCTCTGGTTTTGAAGTCACAAATAAGACTTCAGATCTTAGGAGCAAATCTCCTTTCAAGCTGGGGAAAAAAAATGCATGTTGTAACCTTTTTAAAAACATAGTCCCAGAATGCCAGACCTCTCAAGTGATTTTGAAAGGATATAGTTAAGACTTTTGTGTAGTTAATCCACCTTAAAAGCCTAAATATGTTATCAGTTTTGACAAATATGTGACATCTTCTGTATGGGAGCTGAAATGTATTTTCCCTAATTTGTGTGCCAGTATCACTGCACCTCCACAAGTAACTGTGTAGCCTATTGCCCCTGCCATGGAAGGATAAACAGGGAGGTTTAATAAAAGTACAATTCTCTGAAAAATGACTTTGTAAAACTGTTATCTTCAATCCATCTGTATATTCAGTCACATTTGCTTATTTTAGTGACAAAAATAAGTTATTAGTACTTTCTCTGCCAGCCCTATAGCAACATGGGTGAGAAGGTCTGGTCTGGGTATTAACAGAACAGTTTACTAAATTCAAGGCCAATTTGTGTACCTTTTGAACCCCACCAGTTATTCCTAGTGCAACTGTAACTGAGAGCTGGAGTTGCCTGAATACTATTCATCTTATTGATCCAATGCGCTTTGTGATATTTTTCAAGTAACTTTAACAACTTGTTTTCATTATTCATCTAGCTTGGAAGGCAGAATTTTGTCTGCCTGATCTCTCTACTTGTGATGTTGGGAAACACAAAAAATACATCTAGACTTTCAGAAATTAGATGATGCTTAGAAAAACCTTTCTATTTTTTTAAATGGAGCAGATTTTATGTGGAAATCCTAGAGATGCAATAAGCATGGAGCCCCACAGTGACATCTCTAGCCACATTTGTGAAGTAGAACTGCATGTTTGGGTACCTCCAGAGATAGTGGTGGATCTAACTTTACCAAGTCAGTTTTCAGAGAACACATTTTCCCTTCTTGTATGACAAACTAAATATTAAATAAGGCAAACTTTGCCCCACAAGCTCCGTAAGTGTTTCCTTCAAAATAGTTCAATAGTAGGAGGATTTATGATTTGATAAACCAACTTTTTTGGGGGGGTGCTGTGGTCTTCAAGACTGCAAATTTCACTTAATCGGAGATTCATCATTCAATTTCTTTTTTCTTTAGGAGAGAGAAGGTCCTGTTCCAATGTTTACAATCAAAACTGACTCTCTTGTGGATGACCTAAATAGATTTCCTCCATCTCTCCGATGATTCTGTAAAGGGAAGTGGCACAAGACCCAATACTGCTGTTGGTTATTGATCCAACTTTCCTTGCAGTTTTCCCTGCCATTCATGTCAATTGCTTCTACTAACCTTTACGAGCAAACTCTGCCTTTTAATGAAATCATGAGGGGCTTATCTTTACCCACATTTTCAGTACTGGTTTTAACACCACAGCATTTAAGAAGCTAATATAATAAATGTTGTTAGAATACCATAAGAAGCCTCTCCTTACAACAGGTTTCAGTTCTTTCAGGTGTAGTTATGTAAGTGCAAAATGTGTATAGTGCTTCTCATGAGAGAGTACTTTATTATTTGTAAAATACCATGCATAATTATGCAATTAAATACTTTCATTTTACAGATGGGAAGCTGAGAGACAGGCCAAGCTTTCTCAACAAGTACAGGGCAGAGCTGGGAATATGACCTGGGTCTCATTGTTTGTGTTCCCTTTGTCTTAACAGCTGACCCACACAACTCTATCAGATGCTTCTGTGAAGCAGCTGTTCCAATAAAACTATGGGACACCGGCTATTAACTGGTGGATGATGATTATCTAGACTGCTGGAATAAAGTTAAAGGTGATTTGGGGTTTTTGTCCATGGATTTTGGGGTACAGTGTGCATTGATGTAGAACTTTCTACTGCATTCTCCTTGCATCTCATTTCTAGCGGAGTTCAACTGCAGAGGGTCTTGCTTCAGTGGAACCTGCATAAACAGCCATTTGGTGCATCCCTGTTGCCAGTGGTGCTGGAGGGGTGACTACCTCAGAAGGATGAATAGCTTCAGATGGGTCTTCTGTTTCCTCTTGATTATCTATACTAGTAGCAGCAGTTGTTAAAAAACCAAACTCCTGGTTGGCTTCCATCTGTTTGCATTGTTGTGACTACTCAGGATTTTTATGGAGGTACCTGGGATTAAGGAGTTGCAAACAACGCTGGCCAGCTGTGCCACCTGCAGTTAAGTACATTTCTTTCATTTTTGAGACAGCAGAGAGACAAAGTCAAATCAGCGAAGCTTGGAGTGAGACCATAGGAAAAGCAGGTTTCACTGATACTGACCTTTGTGCCCTAGGTCTCTCTGGTTTCTGGCAGGAGATTTTCCTCCCTCATTGCTTTGGGGCCACACACCAACTTTAAAATCAAACAAAACAGCCAGGTTGAACAAATTTTGGATAGTGAAAGACTCAAACAGCCATGTCCAAGAGACTCCCTTCTAAAGACCCCATTAATTCTACACAGGTGGATGCTTTATTGGCCAGACCCTCTATGTACTTTTTCTGGCTCCTCTTATGCCTCTCACCAGTTGGGCCACCTTGTTATATTCTAGTTCATGTCCTATCATCCTCTGGTAAGTGCAATGATCCTTTTGCTGGCATTAACTGTTCAAGACCAGGTGTTACTTTGAAGCAGAGATTATGGAAGCATATCCACTTAATAACAAATGAGCTTTTGAGGGCTAATCACCAGCTCCAGAGTCCATTCCTACCATTGTCATTCTTCTCTTTCCTATGCCCTCCATGCTTGGCCATTGGTTGAGTTGGAGAAGAAGTAGTTCAGATTCTGGATATGGAAATGGTTTGGCAGCTCGCACGTTTGAACAATGCTAGTCAAGGAGTGGGGGCAGAAGGAAGGACTTTAAGGAAACACAGCCTTTCCAATCAGAATGGTTTGTGATAATTGGGGCACTCCTTGAAATTCAGTAAATGAATTGTCCAATTGCATGTGAAGTGCGAGCAGAGTTAGTTGACTATAGGTTGATCTACTTTAACTTTGAGAACTCTTATCTTAATACTACATTGCTGGAGCCACATCAGCGTCCTTTCCCTCTGCTGCTCTAACCTTGTACCTGACAACACACTACACACACATTCCTGGCACACCAGCATTTGACCTGTTTCTCTTGCTAATAAATAAATCGCCTGATTTGTTCTCCCTTCTTGGAGAATAGGCCACAAAGTCACCTCATGATCATCCTGGAGATCACCACTTCAAAGTGTCCTGAGCTGTGATGCTGATTCTTATTGTTTCCTTGTGCTTCCCCATCTATCTGTTGTCTCTTGGGTTATACTTTGACTGTAAGCAGCTGAGGGACCATCTTTTTTTGTTTTGTTTCTACAGCACCTACCACAATGGTCCATCAACACTGCAATAAAATAACAAGCCTCGTAAGGGATGAACACTTTGGTTGGGGCTTAGAAAGTCCAACTTCAAAGCAATGAACATATCAGTTCACCAGTGCTTAAAATAGACAAGGGCTGGGGAGAGTATCTTTTATTGGGCCAACTTCTGTTAGTGAAAGAGACCCTTTTTTGAGCTCCACCAAGCACTAAGAGCTATAGCCTTACTCACTTTGTCTCTAATATCCTGGGACCAACCTGGCCACTACAAAGAAGTGCTAAAATAGTAACTTCCAGGGTACAAAGATTTTCCAAGGCCTATGGACACTTTGTATCCAAGGTTGTAGAAACTGTGGGGGTGACTGCTACGCCTTGTTCTGCTTGCCTGTCTTTCTCGTGGCCCCTTGAGTACTTACCCTCCGTCACCTCCATTCTCTTCTCTATACTGCACCAGGGGCTGGCCGCTTTTGGTGCCCAGATACCATCACCATTGCATCTCCCAGTTCCCTTTTGTAGACAAAACAGATAAGGTGAAAGGAAGAGAGAGGAGCAAACTGTGTGTGTGTGTGTGTGTGTGTGTGTGTACACATTCTTACAACACCAAGAAAAAGACTAGCATTAAAACATGCCTTCAGGATTTGTGCTTATGCTGTTTATATTCTGCATGTGCATGCATAAAGTGGTTTGTTCGGGGGGTAAATGGCTGACTCATGCACACGCATACCCACTGCACAAGTAAATGTCAGATTTGGACACACGTTTTGTGGGTACAATTATACCATGAGCCTTGAAAATCTGGTTGTAAGTACATGTCTCTTCCCAGCATTCTCCCCTACTCCAGGGATTTAATGGGTATCTAGAAAATTAAGTGGTTTATGGTCAATTCCATTTTACAGGTTTCTACTTAGTGCTGGCATCAGAAAGAAGAGCCCATGTGGAAGCTACTTGGGAACAGACCTTTTTCGTTTGTAGGGATCTAGCAGACAGATGCGTGATACAGTTTGAAAAGGAGAAGGCTCATGATGATAAGCAAGGCACCTGCTTTCATGGATCTGGTGGATTTTTATATATGTCCTAATTGTTTTATGTACACGAGTCCAGCCATGGCAAATATGGTGCTAGGCCCAGAAACAATGTTGGTCTGTTACATGCAGCACTCACTATCAAATTAAAGCCGGCACCAAAATCCTGTTCACTGTTTTCTCCTTCCTGGCACTGTATGACAAGATCTTTTCTGGTGGGCATGGAAATCCTGTTCTCCCAACGTGACTCTAATGGCCAGGCTGTAAGCTGACCCTGTTTCCAGTGGAATACTGTTTTCATAAAGGTGGGGTGGGGGTTGGGAAAGCAATGACTTATCGGGACTCCTGGGTTCTGTTCCTTGCTCTGCTGCTGCTTATGCTACATGTCTATGCCTTGGTTTCCTCCTTTGTTTGATCAGTATAAAATACTTTCCTGCCTTGGACAGATGGTGGGAGGCTGATGTTTGTCAGGGTCGTGGCCAGGGTGCAAGGGAAACTCCTACAGACATGCAAAGCATTATTTGTACTACTGCTGGTTTCCATTCCCTTGAAGAAGGCAAATCAAGGTCTTTAAAACTAGAATGAGCTGACAGTCATTTCCTGGGTACCAGTGTCCGACACCTCAGTTGGCTAAGATGTATTTATCTGCGTTTTCCACACACACAGATGTTGCATTACCTTGGCACACCAGTCAGTGTCAAATTACTGACTTCCCCTGTCATCGCAGCCCAACAGCTGGACCAGAGCGTTCTGTGACTTAGAGATGTAGTCAGACTTTGGCCACCCCACTCCAGCCTCTGAGTGAACATCTCTGCTAGCCTATGACAGACTCCTCTCCCTGCCATCTCCTCAAACCAGCAGCCTTTGGGAGAGCACTAAAGAGATGGGGCAGAAAGGCCCTGGGCGTTGAGTGAAGTGCTCTGCATTGTTTAACATCAACTCCTGGAAATGGTAGGGGTCAGGATGGGAGAATCCTGACCTAATGAGACCTAAAACCCAGCTTTGAGCCAGGAATTCAACAACCGGTTTCCTAAGTGCAGTTTTTGCCAAAGCAGCACTGCAGCCAAGTGTGGTTCAGACAGATATGACTGACCTTCAGAAACAGCTGGGCTAAGGTTTATTTTATCAGGACCCCACTTTGAACCAGAGGAGCTGCAGGTTATTTTTAAACCAGGCATTGAGCAGCTTGAAGCCTGCCTCAGCAGAGCTGTGTGTGACACATGCTCTTTAAAGGTGCTTGTGCATTGTTTCCTGCTCTGAAGAATGCTTCAGACAAAGGGGGAGAGTCTTGAGTAGTTAACCCCTCCGGGACCTCTCCCTCAATGGCTCTTGTGTAATGTCTGTATTCGTGTTTGCACAGTGCAGGGTCTGGCCTCGTCAGGCAGTCCTGGAGGAAATCTTGATGGTTCCCACTCTTCTTCATTCCTTCAAAAAGAGTGTCTTTTTGTGACCTTCCAAGCTCTGGTGGAGGAAGCCTGTCTCCTCTTTGCCCAGCCTGGGAGCTGGGTTCATGTCATGGTCACTAGCACCTCCCTCCTCTTTCTGCTCCTTTTGAAGAGCTATAATTAGTTCCTTATTCCATGGTTTCAAGACCCTCTGTCCTACGCCTTGGAGAGCCACTGCAGACCCCAGGCATAGCTTTCCTAGGCTAGCTGCTGCAGGGGTGCCAGAACACTTCAAAAGGAGCAGGCACAAGGGACTACACCTTTTGGGGGAAAGGAGCATGTCCACCCCTCTAAAGAGCTGTTTGGTAGCCTGATACTAAACTCTGTCCCTTGGATTCCCAAGGCCAGCCCTTCAGATCTGCAGCAACACCCGTCAGGTGGTTAGTTGTCCACCCCAGCCATGGTTTGCTGAGAGAACCTGGAGAACCCCAGCCAGCCTGAGAAGCAGTGAAGAGGCTAAAAGTTAAATGTCTGCTGCACTGCAGCTAAAATGCCAGGACTGAAACTACGCCTTTCATCATACCCATGTAGCAGCAGGTGTTCCAGCAAACAGGCCCAGGGTAATGGCTGCCCCCTGTCCACCCCTCCAGCCAAGTGTATGTTGCATTTCATTGTGTGTTTTAATCCTGCTGTTTTGAGGGTGGTATTAGCACATGTGAGAACAATCCACATTCAGCAAAGCACAGCAGTTTGAAAGGACAGCTGCCAGGAGCTCACAGACTGAGGGGGAGAGAATCAGGGTGGCCACTTGCATGTTTCTTTAGAGACTGAGGTTTGGAGCACCCTGAACCGGCCTGTAGAACAAAAATCTCTTTGGGTAAATGTGAACTGTCTGCTTATGTTCGGGTCTGAGCCCAAACCAAAGCCCCAGAAATTTAGTATCTGGTTCAGAACTTCCCAGCTGGTCCCTGCATCTATGATGGACAGAACTAAAGCCCTGGGTTGGATTGTCTTATGACTTGGGGAACTTTGTGGCTTAGGCCCATCATTATTTACTCTGTCCTGTGCAGTGCTGGAAACAGAGAAGCCAGCTAGTCCCCTGAGCGGGGCTAATGAGACGACAACACAAATGGGGATTTGTCATCATTAACTTTCCTGCTGGGGAACTGTTCAGCAAGGAAGAAAACTGCTCCCCTTGCCAGCCTGTAGCTTTTGGTGGTCCTGTCCATTAACAGGCTTGAGCAGTAAGGTTACATATGCTGAGAGGAGATTTGAAGAAGGGCTGTTTATGTGGCTAATTTTTGGGGCAACGCATTCCAGGAAGCAGATCTGTATTACCAGACCTGTACTGATATTAATGCCCCTCTATCTATTTTAAAGAGAGTTTATAAGTACAGTATTGTAGCCAGAGGACTGGGTGGGGGGAGGATGCAGTTGTATCGAACGCAGGCTCAAATAGGATCTGCATTTTTTTTTCTCTTCTAGGACATCTAAGCCCTTTCCCTGTTGCTAATGAACGGGACTGAAAGATTAAATATGGACATTGTTTGAGTGAGACTGAGAAATCTGGGCAGCAAAGCAGAGTGGGGCCAAGCTCTTGCCTTAAACTGTCCTGCTGAACCAGGGTTTCAGCTCCAATGGGTCTCCGGCTCCAGTTTAACACTCCCCAATGCCCAAGGTTAGGCAGTAATTCCAGTCTGATGTAGATTCCTCACCAGGACTATCCAGCAGGCTCCCCCCCCCTTTAAGTGCTGCATCTCCCCCTGCGAGAGCCTGAGTTGTGCTCCTAGGGCTGGTGCCAGGTTTTGTCCTCTCCAGTGGGAAGAGGGTAAAGCCTAGGTTAACAATCTTAGTCAAATCTCTAGTGGTGTGTTAGATCACTTGCAGGGGGGCAGGGAACTCTCCCTTTTAATGTAACTTAACAACAACAAAAAACCCTGAAACCCTCAAAGCTGAACTCATCAGAAGCTATCAAGTTTCAGATGTTACCATCAGTTCTCCCCAAGACTTGACCATCTCCTACCCCCATGGAAACCTCTGTTTTTCTCTGTAGCATGACAATGGGATGCTGAGAAGTTGGGGTACAGATACTGGGAAGTGTCACTCATGCTCCTCTCTTTCTGGCTAGCACCGGCAGTGCTGCCTGTCTGACATGGCCCACGTTTCTCACTGGGCAAAGCATCTTTGTTGAAGTAGCTGAGGATTCATTTAAAACGTGTCTTTAAACAAATGGAGAGAATGCAGTGCTGGTGGCTAGCTTGACCCCTCTGCTGCATTTGAGTCCTCCCTAGCCTAGCCACAGAGCATGAGCAATATGGGCACCAGCAGGCGAAGCTTGCCTTGTGCAGGCCTGACCCATTCAGTTCATTTGGACGCTCTCCAGAGCCAGCTGCCCACGCTCCCAGCAGTGCCAATGGTTTGGGTGCTATGGGTACATGGGCAGCTGGAACTGGGCACGTTCCACCTCTTACAGTAGAGTAGAAGAGAGGACGACGCGGCGCTCAGATATAAGTGAGCTCCACCTGCTGCCTGTGGATGCGCTGAGCGCTGCTCTCCACTCAGGGTGTGGTAACTCCATCCCACCTGCCTGCCCCCAACACTCCCAGGGTTAGCCCAAGCCAAGTGAAACTGTTCTGACGCAATGTGCAAGTGTCTTAACGTGTGTTGGATGAGCCTCTCCCCTCCCCCATAAGCTCATTTGTTTGGCTTTAGCTGGCTGCCCATGGAGACTTTTAATTTATCCCTTAATAAACAAGAACAAACAGGAAGACTGACTTGGGCAAGGAATAGCTGTTTTCCTGCCTTCGGAGACATAAACCAGCTGCCTATGGAGCAGCCAAAGATCTCTGAGTGACCGGGTACGTGCACTGAGCTGGGGCAGGACAAGATTTCAGAGCCTTCAGTGGCAGTGTGGATGAGAAACCCATGGCTGAGGGAAGCATTAAAATCCAGTTAGGTTCAGGGGCGCTTCTGCTGAATTATACAGAGAACTAAACCCCTTTGATACAGCAAGGAACTCCAGAATGTTCCACAGAACAGATTGCCTTTGCTAGGAAGCACAGAGCATGACCCACCCTGGGATTTATTCCTCAACATCATTGTTAGTGAGAGAGAGGCACGGACATCCTCTGGCTACCCAGCCCTTGCACCTCCTTAAGGGACCAGATCACAGGAGTGAGATAGGTCAGGGACGAAACTAACTAAACCATTCCTGTGTAAATGATTGACGGTACCTTCCCTTTTTCCAGGAACACAAGTGCCTCCTGCTTTTTTAAACAAACAGCCATACTGTGTTCTCCGAGGTTCTTTAGGCCAGGCCCTGGATGGAGCAGATAGACTTGGTGATGCTGGGGCATTCCTAGGTCTATTAGAGAACGTGTCCTTGCGGATACGGTATGCTGGAAGATTTGATATGTCACTTCAGCAAATATAAACTGAATGCTGAAAGCCTGCCCCTTACAGCCTAGGCTCACACTGCCATTGGTCCCTGAGGGGTGGCATAAGATCCTCATAGGAAGAGGTCTTTTCCATCACTGGCTTGTAGGCTTTTATGAAAATAACAGATTTAGGGCTGGGTGAGTGTGGGGAAATCTAAACGCTTTATGGAGTTTTTTTTCTGTAGTCAGATTCCCATATGCAAATAGAACTAAGAAGATTTCCAAGTAGCACTCAATTTGTCTGTTAATCTTGGACTTCTAGTTCTCCTTTTGTCATTACGCTCACTGTTTCCTTCTTTGTCAGCATTTAAATAACTCAGACTAGCAATTAATACTACAAGGAGGGAGAAATTTAAATAAAACATCCCAAGTCATAATATCCCATGCTGCTGATATGCACTACGAAACCAACCTGCTGCTGGAGAATTCCCCACTGGCTCTTGCCAGGAGTTCTTTACTCTTTAAAAGACTGAATTAAAATGAATTTCTGTCAGTTTCTAGTGTCCATTTCTGCTCTTGGAGGCTTTCAGGCTGAGCTCCTGGGTAACGCAAGGAGGGAGTCTTCAGAACTCTGAAGGACTGTAATTTGTTTTGGAAAAAAATAAATCCAATCTTCCTATTTCCACCACATCCTACAGCTTCTATTAAATCTGCCAAAACCCAAACTTTCCTGCCCTGCAGCCAGTCCGTGCTTACGTGACCAATTGTAGAAGACGTGAGCCTGGCAGTTTTCAGGAGGGGATCAAAGGGTCACTTAGGGGAACAATGAAAGCTGCTGTGTCATGTTGAGAGTATTTCAGAAGATCTAATCTGTCTTGGTATGGCGCATTCACTGCACAAAGCAAATCTGAATTATACTCTGGAGAGTTCATTATCCTCCCTCCACATGAACTCACAATGGAAGTGCACAAAGATGGGTGAAACCAGAATTTGTGTCTCGCTTCATAACACCATACCAGCTGGAAACCCCTCCTGACCCAGCAGGGCCTTCTAATCATATTTTGTGTGCTGAACCAGTTCTCTCATTTGTCTTTCCTGAAGTTTAAAGACATAGGAACCATGCTTCCCCCGCCGGGCCTCACGACTGTTCAAATACAGTGTCAGCACTGCAAGAAGAGAGTTACTGTATTTGACAGCTCAGCCCCACTGTCATTTTGTGCAGCTGAAGTGATGTCTCCTAAACAGCTGGGCTTCTCTATGAGACACAGTGTTCTGACAGGTAGCACTAGTTAGGAACATGGCTACGTGCTGCAGGGAAAGGCATGATAGGCATGCCCAACATTGTCCTTGTGGTACGTGATACACGTGCTGTGAAGCTGCCTGGGAAGTCAGCTGTAACTAGGGACGTAACGTGTCACTGCACTGTGACCAGCTGTCCTTCGGCTATCTGTCATTGGCCCACGCATGATATTTCAGAAGATGGTGAAAGCCTACGTTGCTCCCCACCTGCTATCATAGAATCATAGAATATCAGGGTTGGAAGGGACCTCAGGAGATCATCTAGTCCAACCCCCTGCTCAAAGCAGGACCAATCCCCAATTTTTGCCCCGACCCCTAAATGGCCCCCTCAAGGATTGAACTCACAACCCTGGGTTTAGTAGAACAATGCTCAAACCACGGAGCTATCCCTCCCCCCTATATAATGCACTCATCAGTTAAGCCACGCTGAACCTCAACGGTTTCCAGGAGTGGAGTGGAGGAGAGGAGAGGGTGGAGGCAGGTAACTCCTTGGACTGTAAGAACAGGATCTGCCCGGGAAGAGGAGATGTAATTTTTGAGAATTAAAACTCCCAGATTGAGAGTGTGTGCCTAAGATGAGCCTTGGCCATCAAAGAGAGGGATGGGGTTAATCCTCAAAAAATGTCCGTTTCTGCTCTGCTTTTTGAAACATGACTGCACAAAGGTGAAGGTCCATGCTGTTTTCCTGTCAGTGTTTTTTTTTTGTTTTTGTTTTGTTTTTTTAAATCAGATACCTTTTTTCCTTGAAATACAAGTATATCTTCTGAACTGCCATCCAGCCTGGGATCTGAGAGTCAAGCTGGGCTCTTTCCTTCTTGTACATCATTGCTACTTACAAAAGTTTCATTATGGTTTCTGGACAAACACACTGTTGTGATTTATACCTTTAACAATACCCATGCAATTCAGTTGCCTTCAGTGGATTTGAATGTATATAACTGGCCCTAGAATTGGACCTTCATAATTCTCACAAGAGTAGTGAACTCTTATCTGCTGACTTCAGTGTCAAACATGAGTCTTGGAATGTGCCTGGAAAGTGAATCTTCTGAGCAAGAAGGTGCCATTCTCACATCAGAGAGGAGTCTTCTTCACATTAAACAAGGGCAGAACTGGATGCCGAATGCCCAGCAGAGCCTGGACTCCCAATCAGGCAGTAGGGGGGCTGCTATTTTAATAAAATAAAAATGTTTTCAATATTTAGTGCCTTTTCCCCTCATGCTCCTGGCTCCTAATTCCAGCACCGAACTGGGCTCAGGCTCCAGGTGCTGGCACTTTGCTGCTCTCTCCCTGTGTCCTTGAATGAGCTCAACTGCAGCGTGCAGAGCTGTGATAAATGAGGCCTTCATGGACCAACCCTGTTGGTCAGTGACCTCAAAGGCCTGACAGATACTTTGTCGCAGGGCTTAGGTGAGAAATGCATACTCAGAACTCCCCCTCCCACTCACCTTCTCTACTTCATCTTAGCCTGCCAAACCTCCTGGTTTTGCAAAAAGCTTCATGTTTTAAGTCCTGGATGGTTTCCCTCTGTGATTGAAGGTGATGTTAGACTCTGATTTATCGTTCTGGGAATGAGTTTGTCGTCACTCCATGGTATTTCTTCTCTGCTCCCCCCCGAGTCCGGTCCTGGTGTTTGAGGGCTGGAAGAGACACAGCTGCAGCCTGACGCAAATAACACTGGCTGAGCTTTGGAGCCAATTTCTGCCGCAGCTGCTAGCCAAAGGCTTGTGGGACTGAAGGAGGCAAATCTGTTCAGGTGCCTCCTGCAAGGGGGAGTGAGAAACTGGACTCGGGGGTTTCATACTGACAGGTGAGATATGCTCAGCCTGTCCTGTCTCTTGGACAGATCAGCCAGCGCTTTTCTGCCTGGAGCGAGGAATATGCAATCAGGGCTCTGTGCTGCTGGCTGGACATCACCTGCCCTGGTTAGCCAGAGCTGCATTGGGAATTGCACTAGTGTAGCTTGCCTGGGTTCAGTGGTGCCAGTGGAGGATGGAAGATCCCATATGCCTACACTCCCTGTCCTGGTTTTGGGTGCACTGTGCATATACGTGGCATGTCCTGCAAACTGTGGCTTGTCACAGCTACCCTGCGGTGCCTGACAGAGCTCCGTGGAGTGGGGGCAGACTGGCTAATTGAGCACTCGGTCACATTTTTGGTTGGTTCAGTAAATGGCTCTGCCCCAAATCCATCAAACAGAGAAGACTGGAAGGGAGAACAGACCCTCCGGTTTCTTTAATGTTTCTCTTCAATTTGTGAACTAGGCCATTTTCTCTTTGGGCTTGTTTTGGGTCTCGGTAGCTGGTGCTAAGTGTCACTGTTGACCAGCCCTCTGGATTGTCAAATAGTCAGAGCTTCCTGATCTCAGGCTGTGTCCTTAGTAATTGCTCCATTCCCTGGGGCTGGATGTCTCCCGAGGATCAATAATGATCCCTGTAGGGGGCTACTTCAACTCTAGCTAAGGGCCTTGGAGCCAGTGTCATGAGTCAATAGAAACGCTCTTGGTTCCTTGGCTGAAGGTTTGATGAGGGCCTAGGTCACTGGCAATTGCTGTGCAAATGCTTGTGAAGAGCAGGACACAGTCATGACTGATACAGACCTTTCTGTTGAATTGGCTGGCGGGGGAAGCTCTCAGAGCTGTTTCAAAGGCCTTCATGTGACTGATTTACTGGAGCCGTTAATAGGGGTTGCACCATGCTCTTGCTCTTCCTGGTTACATTTGGGTCTTTAATTCCATCTCTCACGCCTCCCTTTTTTTTAAAAAGATGTTTTCCTGGGACCAGAATAAAAGACCCACCGCTCTGCATGAAATGCTAATCTTCACATAGCGCTTTGTATTTCTATTTATTTTCTAGGCTTAGCACTCTTGTCGCTGTACCAGCTAGCCCCAGAGAGAATCCTCGGCGTCTCTGGAGCACCTCTCGTCCAAAGAGCTCAAACACCTTTACAGGTTTCCTCTAGTGTCTGCTGCGCTAAAGAGGCTCAGTCCCTAATCACTCAGGGGGATTATTACGGATCCGGTTGAGAGCTTGTCTCTCAGCAGACAGTTCAACAACTGCCATGGGCATGGCTCTTTAGGAACCTAATGGGCAAAGAGGCTTGGCGGCTGTCAGTGCCAGATGGAAACGTTAGAAGTAGAAGGGAAGCTACACAAGGACTGAGTGTTCCAGGGACTGCTGAAGGGACATGGTCTTTCACCTTTAGGCTGCTAGTTCAAACCTGGCTCCGGTTGGAGTAACTGCAAATGTGACTGTGTTATTGGCCAGCATAATGAGCCATTCTAATTCCTGAGTGCTAGAAAAACCTACTGTGATGGGTAGGATCACAGAAACCCCCTGGGCCTGCCAACAGATGTGCCAAGACTGCTTCTACCGCTGCTTTCCCTGCCAGTTTGGGAGTCCAGTACCCTGTCTTGCTGAGCCAGACACGCCGGTCTGCTCCAACACAGACCCAGGGTCTGAACCATGGGCCCCAAAGCTGCAGACTTAACTGAAAGCAATTTAAGAAGTATTTAGCCTGTCTTTAACACTCAGATGCCTGACTCCCAATGGGGTCCAAACCCCAAATAAATCTGTTTTACCCTGTATGAAGCTTATACAGGTAAACTCATAAATAGTTCGCCCTCTATAACACTGATAGAGAGATATGCACAGCTGTTCTTCCACCCCTCCCCCCCGTATTAATACATACTCTGGGCTAATTAATAAGTAAAAAGTGATTGATTTTATTAAGTACAGAAAGTAGGATTTAAGTGGTTCCAAGTAGTAAGACAGAACAACGTGAATTACCAAGCAAAACAAAATAAAACCTGCAAATCTATGCTAATACAGTAAGAAGCTGAATACAGGTAAAATCTCACCCTCAGAGATGTTTTACAGACTAGCCTCCTTCTAGTCTGGGTCCAGCAAGCGCTCCCCCCTCCCCCCCCCCCCCCGTAGTTACTATCGTTTGTTCCAGTTTCTTTCAGGTTTGAGAGTAGCAGCCGTGTTAGTCTGTATTCGCAAAAAGAAAAGGAGGACTTGTGGCACCTTAGAGACTAACAAATTTATTAGAGCATAAGCTTTCGTGAGCTACAGCTCACTTCATCGGATGCATTTGGTGGAAAAAACAGAGGAGAGATTTATATACACACACACAGAGAACATGAAACAATGGGTTTATCATACACACTGTAAGGAGAGTGATCACTTAAGATAAGCCTCCTTACAGTGTGTATGATAAATCCATTGTTTCATGTTCTCTGTGTGTGTGTATATAAATCTCTCCTCTGTTTTTTCCACCAAATGCATCCGATGAAGTGAGCTGTAGCTCACGAAAGCTTATGCTCTAATAAATTTGTTAGTCTCTAAGGTGCCACAAGTACTCCTTAGTTTCTTTCAGGTTTCCTTGGGGGTGGAGAGGCTATCTCTTGAGCAAGCTGAAGACAAAATGGAGGGGTCTCCCAGGGGTTTAAATAGACTTTTCCTTCTGGGTGGAAACCCCCTCCTCTCTCCTATGCAAAGTCCAGCTCCAAGATGGAGTTTTGGAGTCACAGGGGCAAGTCACCTGTGCATGCATGACTCAGAATTTATAGGTGGCAGCCATGATTCATGCTTCCTTGAACATCCTCAAGTAGACTTCTTATGTGGATTGGAGCATTCCAAGATCCATTGTTCGCTAAGTCCTTCTTGACTGGGCACCTAATTTGCACATTCCTCTCTCAAGAAACTGACCAAACGCTTTACAAAGGTTACTTAAAAATCAAGCCAGTACACAGCCAATATTCATAACTTTGAATACAAAAATGATACATGCATACAAATAGGATTAATAGATTCAGTAGATCATAACCTTTGCAGAGATATGTTACATTGCATATGTAGCATAAAACATATTCCAGTTATGTCATATATACATTCATAAACATATTTCCCTAAAGTCTTATGGGGGGCACCATCATACCCACTATCTTAATTCTCCCCTTTGGTGACTCTTGAAAGACCAAATGTGAACAGGTCACGGAGGTTGAGCTCTGCTCTCTCTGCTCAAGCCCTCCAGTGCAAGGTGGGGGAAGGGAAGCTTGCCCTGCATCTGCCCTTGCTGTCCTCTTGTGTGTGAACAGAGAAGTCCTGGCACAGGGCTATCGAGCTGCCCTTTTGCACGAACACTGCATCTGCCTTCGAATGATCCAGGCTGGAGTAAGATCACTGTGGAGAATGCCCAAGGCCCCTGCTGGGTTGTGCAGTTGGGCCAGAGAGGAGGCTGGTGGCAATTAGGATTTGCCCTGTTCCCTGACAACCTTAACGTCTTGTGCCAAGCCAACAAAGTTGGCAAGTTTTTGCACAAATCCATCTGTGCTGGAGTGGAGAACTCCTCATGAGCCAAAGGCCTTTGCTCTGTTCTTTGCAGTGTCATCTTCTCTAAAATACAGTCAGGGGAAACTATTTTTGGGATATATGTGCTGTCGTTGGTCGTGCTTTTCAGAAGCTCCTCTGCTATTAGTTGCATGGGGAGTGGTTTAGAAATGCTTCCTTCTGGGTTATGGGGAGAGCGTCTCAAAACTCAGAATTCCCATTTCACAGGAAATTTTGACATTTTCAAAAAAAAAAATTAATTCCAAATCAGAATGAAAACACTTGTTTTAAAATTCTGGAAAACAATTCATATAGAATGATTTGTTGCAGAAATTTTTGTTGAAGTTTTGTTTCAAAATGAAGTTTTGGTTGTCAAATGTGTTTGTTTTCATGTTTGTATTTTATGTTACTGCATAACATGTCAGTAGTAGTAGTGCATAGTTGTGTTGTCATGACACACTAAACTATTTCAAAAAGAAAAGGAGGACTTGTGGCATCTTAGAGACTAACAAATTTATTTGAGCATAAGAAGTGAGCTGTAGCTAACGAAAGCTTATGCTCAAATAAATTTGTTAGTCTCTAAGGTGCCAAAAGTCTTCCTTTTCTTTTTGCGGATACAGACTAACACGGCTGCTACTCTGTAAACTATTTCAGTGATTGTTTTATTCTAATATTTTTAACAAAAACATTAAGGGCAGCTGTTGTTTGAGATGTTTCAATCAGTGCTGTTTTTAGATGATGGGTACTCCTGTTTGTGTTGTAATGAAATAGTCTGACACTGACACATTCAACATGAAAATATGATAATCTTTCAGTATGTTAATTAGAAGAGCAGCTGAATTTAATATTCTAGCAAAATCATTCCAGGATCACAGAAGGAGATTTGAAACAGCTGCTCCTTAATTAGTACTCCCGGCACTTATCTTATTTTCTTGTTGAAAGTTTCAGTGTCAAACTGTTTCATTACAACACACATGGAGACATTTTCAGCAAGAAAATGAAGTGTTTCAATCTGAACTGAGCAGCAGCTGCCTTTAAGGATGTTAAAAATAAAATAAGTAGATATTTCAATTATTATTTAGTTGTCATAATATGACATGACTTGGCATGCCAGGTCATAATGTAGTACTGCTGCCATGTCATGAAATAATGTAAAAAACAAAAACATAAATGAAAATAAAATAAATTGACACATTTTATTTTGAAACTAAATTTCAAAGTTTTTTTCCAAACCAGAAATTGTTTCAATAAATACGAGAAATTTAGTCTCTACATCCTCATGATAAACTTCAGTTTAATCCAAACAGCATTTTCTAACAGAACAGTTCCGCCAGCTCTCAGTACAGTATATAACTTGGAGAAAATTTAATTATTGTTCTTCCGGGGACTAGATGTGTCTATTGGAGCCGTTGGCATATGTACCTATTGTCATTCTTAGAACCGCCAATGTTGAAACAGAGCTCGACGGAGCCTGTCAGGTAGGGTGAACTCGAAGAGTGTGTTGGTTTTACCCCAGACCAGGGACAGATAGCCCTAGAGCAGCAGTGACCACCATGCAGCTCAGACTAAACATCTGCCATCATTTTACAGCATGGTCTGGGACTCCATGCTCTGAAGTGTCCCTAGCCTCTGCCAGAAGCTGGGAATGGGCGATGGGGGATGGATCACTTGGTGATTCCCTGTTCTGTTTCTTCCCTCTGGGGCACCTGGCCCTGGCCACTGTTGGAAGAGAGGACACTGGGCTAGATGGACCTTTGGTCTGACCCAGTCTGGCCATTGTTATGGACCCGTCTTGACAAATTCATGGATTCTGAGGCCAGAAGGGACCACTGTGATCCCCTAGTCTGACTTCCTGCAAAACCCAGGCCAGAGACCTGCCCCAAAACAATCGCTAGAGGAGATCTCTGTAAAGAGGAGGCAGGATCAGTTGCCAGGGAATGTGAAGGCATTGCCTCATTCTGGGACAGAAGCCCTGATCTCTACATCCTCAGTGTAGACAAACCAGCCTTACTCTAGCATCAGTTCAGCCCTTAGGCTTGCAATGGGAAGAAAGCTACAGGCCCCCCAAGGTGCTAGCATGTTACCACTGTGTGTCTGGCTGTGCTCAGAGCAGCGCTGGATAGCACAGCTGAAAATGGTAGCAGATTGTATAGACCAGTCCTCTCCCATCATTGCTGGCATCAGTAGAGCTGTCCTGGTGCTAGAGTAGCAGGGGGAGAATCTGAAAAAAGCTGGAGCCTAGAGCCAGAGTGTGGGTTTCTCTCTGGCTCCTGGCCTGGACCTGTGCAAGTTTCTCTCTCTCTCACCAACAGAAGCTGGTCCAATAAAAGATATTCCCTCCCCCACTTAGTCTCAGATTTTTCTCAGCAGCCAGAGGAATGTGTTTTCTCATGGCCCAAACATCCCTGACAGACAGGAGCTCACATGATGGAATTCAGGGGCGCTTGGGTTCCAGAGGCCAGGCTGGAAGATTTAGGAGCAGGAGAGTCTTGGAGGTCTGGTGTGGAAGTTTGTGAAGGGGGAGGAGGCTGTACATGGGCTCCAGACACATGGGCATGAACTACTGACCTGAAATTCCCCACTTGGGAGCTTGACTCCATTTTAGGGGTCTGTGTCTTGCCTGTTCTCAGTTGCATCATGCCATTGTCCTTCCGCATGGAGATCGTCTTTGAATTGTAACTGGGAGCGTCAGCTACGGAGCTGTCATGTGCCTGGCTTATCAGCACCAGCTTGATTCCACTTATAAGCAAATTTATTTTTTTTTTAACATAATGTGCATGTTTGGCCTAAATGAGAGAAAAGAAATTCCCTGTGGTCTTTGCCCCTTCCCCATTCTAGACCACACAAAAGTCCTATTGCTTGAGAGGAGACTAGACCCAGCCCTGGAGTACGGTGAGAGGAGAACACCCCTGTATAGGTCCCAGATCGTACAGCTGCTGGAGAGTTTCACTCTTCCCCTGGATGCCAGAGATCCACTGTTGTTATGTTGTGGCCTAATAGTGCAAAGTTCATTAATTGTGTTTCCTTGGGGCTTAGCTGCTGTTTTCTTCTCCCGAGCATCTGGGAATGTTCCCCTCAGGGCCTATGCTTTCCCCACTACACAACGCTTCCTCTCAAAGCCTAAATGAATGCCCTCATTCAGACCACTGCTGGCCACCCCCCAGGCTGCTGGGTCCAAGTCCCAGCCTGCTGGGCCCATACATTCTGGAGCTTCCCTGGGCCCCCATAGGCTGCAGCCCTATTTCTCCCCTTGGCCTCCATGGCAAGCTGCCTGGGTATGAGTTCTGTCCGAAAGAGCCCCCGTGGCCCAGCTGCCCTATGCCCCTGCACCAGTGCTGGCCCCCCAGCCTCCCTCGGAGTCCAAGCGCATCCTAACCCAGAGCTCCCGAGGGGCGGGCGCGCTAGGTTTACAATTCTCTCCAGGGACCCGGGCGAGTGAAAGGCAAAGACATGGGCATTGGAGGGGTTTCTAAACATAACTGCCCTTTACTAAGACAGTGTGAGAAATACACAGATTTAGGGAAATGATAAAACCCTACACGTATGTCTCTGCATCAGTCTCCTCACCCTTTTGGGGCGTTCTGTGGGCTAAGGCAGAGTCCCCCAAGGATGCCAGGATAAGGCTCAGGATGCTCCTCCAGGACATGGACTCTCTCAAATGGCTGGTGAGAGACCCTCTTTTACAAGCTCCAGCCCCCTTTGTCAGGCGATCAAAGTCCCTCAGTTATTGCTCCTCTGGCGTTCAGAACGGCAGCACTGGTGAGAATTACAGGTTGCCGATTTCTTAGTGTAGCGACAAGGTGTAGAAGTGGTGCTGAAATACAGAAACGTTAACTTATTTCTTTAGAGCTGCCATGAAAATACATTTCCCCTGAGACTGCAGCAGACGATCTCTGAGGCACTCTCATGTAATGCCTGAGCACCTCACAATTAGAGTATTTAGCCTCCCAACAGGCCCTGGGGCAGGGCAGCACAGTTATCCCCATTGAATGGAGAGACCAAACAACTTGTCCAGGGACACACCTGGCAGCTGGCAGAACAGGGCCTTGAACCCAGGGCTCCCCAGCGCAAGGTGAGCACCTTATGCTGCTGGCTATCCTGCCGCTCAGCAGCTGCTGCCTTTGGCCACTTTGTGGGTGGCAGCAGTGATGTGGGCCCAGCATTGTGAGGTGCTTTCCTGAGCTAGAGCTGGGCTACCTGGGTTCTAGCACCGGGGGGGTTGCACCAGACCCCTGACTGGCTGAGCCACCCCCATCCTGGGCTCAGCAGAGGAAGCCATTTTGGGTAACTTCTTCCGGCAGGGCTCGGAGGAGACAGGGTCCAGAGGAAGGAAGAGGGCCTGGTTCCCACCACCAGTGTCGAGTGGGCTGGTCCTGTCCCCACAGAAAACAACACCAGGTAAGGGACCAGGTGTTTTCTATCTAGCCTGATTGCTGTGCAAGTGTTTGCAAGGGGCAGGGCTGAGTGGGCTTGCGGTGGGGAAGGAGATTGTTTGTGGCTGACGGACTTTGGGTGTCACCACGGGGCTGACGCTCAGAGATGCTCACGCTTGGCTCGTGGGGCAGGTTCCACGCAGCTATTCGTGAGTGGAGGCTGTTTCCCTGTATGGGCAGTGGCTTGGCCTAGCCTCCAGGTTACACACCCAGGGGCCCGGGCAGGTGTGTGGCTAGCCGGTTGCATGGCATGTTTTTAGCATGGGGCTGGCACCTCCCAACTCAAACGCAGATGGACTGTTACCCCAGGCTGCCTTCTCAACCTCCATTTTCCTTTCACCATCATTAAAGCCTTAGGATCCTCTTCCCTTCCAGCTCACTGATGCCAAGAGCCTTTGTCATAAAAGCCCTGTGCCCTGCTACTGCCCTTCCCAGGGCAATTCTGCACAGAAATGCTGCCCCGAAGGGACACGGCCATCTCTTCCCTTTCCTCACAAACAACAGGCTGCAAAGCAAAGATTTCCCCACAGCTCTGTCACACCCACAAAGGGAGCCACAGATCTGCAGACACTCCTCTACCATGCAGAGCCAGCTACTGCCGTCACCATCCAGTTCCGCTACCCTTGAGACTGCCCACACTCTCTTTACCGAGAGTGCGTGCAGATAATAAATGCTCCGCTTGCTCTCCTCACTCAGCTCGCAACTGACAACCCTTGGGCCCTGCTCCATGTCGAACATGCGCACTTTGGCACTGACATGATGCATGCCGGGTCCGGAATAGGGACGGCTCCAGGCACCAGTGTTCCAAGCAGGTGCTTGGGGAGGCGGTTAGAAAGGGGCGGCAGATTTTCCACAGTGGTGACAATTCGATGGCAACTTCTTCCTTTTGCCGTCCGCGAAGGCAATTTTTTTCATTGCTTGGGGTGGCGAAAGCTGTAGAGCCAGCCCTGGCCTGGAAGATGCATCTGCTGCTCTGTCCTTTGCTCTCACCTATTGCAAAATGTGGATTTCCTCCTATCACAATCACTGTCACACGCCTCAAAGTAACCCCCACATCTCCTCCTCTCAGACACCTCTACCAAGCAGGCCCAGCTCGTGCCTCCGCTGTTTAGTGTCAGCACACCTAACCCCCTGACTGCACCTGGCGTGTACGCCAGCAATCCTCATTGTCTGCTGCCAGCTCCCGACGAAGAGAGGAAACTGGTGTGAGCAACCTTCCCATCCCCCTCCCCTTTTGTCCTTCAATAATGTTTCATGGAATCCTTGGGGGGGGGGGCTGAATGTGGTGTAGGAGGGGAGGCGCTTGTTTATTTTAGCACCTGTGGGGTGGGCAGAATAAAGGCATGTGTATTACTGGGACGTGTTGGGGCATAGCTGAAGCGGGGCAGAGTTAAGGTTGTGTGGGCAACCTTAACTCTGCACTTCCTGGTTTTCCAAAGTTTGAGATTTGCTCAATTCAGCATTCTGCAAGGGGATGACTGACCACCAAGCAACTGTGACTCTTGGTGTAGTTTTTTGCCATTGAATGTTTTGGTTTTGCAGCTATAGAAACAGGGAGAGAGCTATTTAGAGGGGAATCAGAGAGTGGCTTGTTTGGACTCCTGCATGAATTGATGTAGAAAAAAAATCCACTGACCCAGCATTTTACTGGGGGCATTAGTTCACCTAGGGAGGACAGAAAACGCAATTTCATATTGATTTAGTAGAAAAACACCCCTACTCCCAGCCGGCTGTAAGACGGACAGAGAGATTACTAGGAGTCCCCCGAGACGCATCAGGCTGAAAACGCAGCCAGTCTGATTTTGAAAGTGAAAAATAAACTCTTTATTCTGTGCTTACAGAGTGAATTCATGTCAGTGTTACGTCCGGTCTTCAGCACGCAGTGTTTGCTAGGACATTAGTGGAATGGGTTAGAAAAGCGCATACACTCCCCTCTCTGTACACAAGAGGGTATATATAATATGCATAGAAAACAAACACAGTGTTGCTCACATTATACAATCTTTTTTCCACCTCGTTGGTTTCAAAAGCACTTTCCCGGCATTGATAACTAGTACAAAATAATGCTGACCCTGTGCAATCCTGTTAGAAAAGTGTCTGTCTTCCTGCGGGTTAGTTTATAAATTCTGCTCAGCTTCCCAGCGGCGTATGTAAAGCTGGGGGAAAGGAGAGGGTTCTCGCTGGTGTCTAGTTCTAGAAGTGGTGGTTTTGGAACTGCAAACTTTTCAGACCTGTTAAAATGCCTCCTGATTTGCATAAATGTGAGGTAGGGCTGCTAGCCATGCCCCGGGACTGGGAGGGGTTAACTCTTCCCACACCCCATTACAAATGTAAGTGGCCACAGCGAGAATCATCAGATGATGTTCCCCACATCACGAGACGAGGCAATTTTTAGTAACCGCTTCACTGCTGAGTGATGTCGGGGACATGTGCCATGGCGGTGTGCCGCCAGGACGGTGAGATGTGCCAGGTGCACCCAGCCATTCCCAAGGGGACTGCTGCCAAGACACAGGCCTCCTGCCACAGCCCCAGCAGTGAGCTTGTCCCACAACAATGAGATGCTCCTTTTGCAATAACCCCCTGCCCCCCAAAGTGCCTTTTCTTCTGCTGATGATGGAGGGATTCCTTAGGGGTTTGGGGGAAGGGATTTATTGGGGGTTGTGGGGAGGGAACTGAGGGTTTAGCATGTATGGCTGGGTGGAGTGGCAAGGTTAACATATACAGGGCCTGATGCTGCATGCTACTGAACCCCTCCGTGAGCCTCAGTGGGAACTCCAGACCAGGCCTCTGGAATGTGCCGTGACCAGTTGGGTTAAGTCACCCATCTGCCCCCCTCGTGCTTTACAACAACGGAAGTTCAGAGGAGTCTGACTGCCCTGCCAAGCCAAAATTGCCCTGCTGCTCTGTTCAATTCCTTGCTCTTTTCACCAGAGGTTTTCCACTCTGTTCTCTAAGTGCCCCTGCACCGATCAGGATACAGCATTCGCTAGACAGCTGGGACATGCACAGAGAGAGTCTAGGGGGATGGCCGGTTGTCTACAGCCATTTCCTTTGGCCCTGCCGGGGCCGCCGGGAGACTGGGGCAGGGGCAGGTGGTCAAGGCTTTGCTAAAACAGCCAGGGACTGAACAGAGGTGGAAGGTGACTTGGGGTCACAAAGGCCCTCAGGACCACATTTCAAAGCAAGTTGCTGAAGCTGCACTCGGGAGTCTAGGACACACATTGGCTGTGTGAACAAAACCTATGAGCACATCTGGCAGGTGGACACGCCACATCCCCCGTGTATGTTGCATAAACACAAACAACACATGGAGGTGTAGGTTCAGAGGAAACTTCTAGGCCAGCCTAACACCCAGCCCTAAAAATACATGAGTCACTAAGGACGTGACGCCTGTCTGTGGGACATGGGGGGTAACCTGCAAGAAGGAGGAGTCTTGTGTTCTCTGCAGCATGGCTTCTGCCCCCTAGACGAGCCCGGGAGGATCCCAGCCTACGGGTAAATGCAGCCTCCAAGGAGAGGCAGATCCTGCAGCTGGGTGTGGCAGAGGACAGGGAGTGGAGTCCTGTGTTGGTGTAGATAGATCATATCCTCTCCAGGGCAGGGCAGGCAATGAAAATGATCAGGGGGCTGGAGCACATGACTTACGAGGAGAGGCTGAGGGAACTGGGATTGTTTAGTCTGCGGAAGAGAAGAATGAGGGGGGATTTGATCGCTGCTTTCAACTACCTGAAGGGGGGTTCCAAAGAGGATGGATCTAGACTGTTCTCAGTGGGAGCAGATGACAGAACAAGGAGAAATGGTCTCAAGTTGCAGTGGGGGAGGTTTAGGTTGGATATTAGGAAAAACCTTTTCACTAGGAGGGTGGTGAAGCACTGGAATGTGTTCCCTAGGGAGGTGGTGGAATCTCCTTCCTTAGAAGTTTTAAGGTCAAGCTTGACAAAGCCCTGGCTGGGATGATTTAGTTGGGGTTGGTCCTGCTTTGAGCAGGGGGTTGGACTAGATACCTCCTGAGGTCCCTTCCAACCCTGATATTCTATGATTCTATGATTCAGTCTGGACTCATCCTGTTCAGCTGAGGGGGCCATTGGTAATGCTGCTGAGAGCTCCATCAAATGCGTGTGAGGAGGCCGGGGACTGGGGTTCCCACTCCCCAGAACCCTTCTGTCCCTTGGCCCCTTCCCCCCCACCGCTTTCTGAGTCAGCTTGGACTGATTTTCTCGTCCCTGTCTGGCTGGTAAAGTGTCTGATGCATGGGGTGTGGTGGCTGCACCAGAAGCCTCTGGCAGGGGCAGCCAGGGCTCTGCTTTTGCAGCCAGCTCGAGGAGCTGTTCTGGTCAATGGCTGGCAGCTCAGGTCAGTGAAATCCGTTTGAACCCAGTGAATGGTGGAGGTGCCCGGCGTCCGGGACTGGCTGCGCAGGGCAAGGCGGGGTCTCTGTAGGAATTGTCGTTAGTTCTTGAGAAGAGGCTTATCTTGGAGTCGGCAGGGCCAGGTGAGCATGGGTCCGGCAGCTTCACTTGGGCAGCGGGGCGACGATCACGTTGCGATAGCCCTTCACTCCCTTCAGCTTGTCACTCTCGAAATTCACCACAAGCTTGTGCAGGCCGGACTGCTGGGGGGCCAAGTCCACCCTGACCTTAGCCTCCTGCCCCGGCTCAATGGGGCTGGCGCTGCGGGAGAGAGGTAAAATCAGCAAACCCCAGTACCTCCTGCCAGCGTAACTCGGTCCCAACGTCCTGCAGGGGGTCACTACCAAGTACCCTCGCCAGAAGCATGCATGGCTCTGTCGGGAGCCCCGGGGATGCTGGACAGGCTTGTCCCTTTGGTCCTCATAGGCAGCACCAGCCTGAGGGGGAGATTCTTGGGGATCAGCAAAACAAACTGTTTGGGGGGCGGGAGAGAGCTTTCCCTTTAATAACTGAGATGAAACTGAGTGTCCACAGTGAACTGCAGCAAATCGACTCTCAGGACGCTTACGGCCAGATGCCCCCGGACCGTTCCGTACGGCTACTTCTGCTGGGCCTGTCCTCCTCCGCTATCCCCCCGCAGCAACTCCTGCTGGGGGCAGCTGGTCTGGGGGTGCTCTGAGCTTCCCCACCAGTCCCTTCAGCGGCTTTCACTGGGGCGGGAGTAGCTGCAATCTCTCTCAGAGTTCGCATCCCCACTTCATTCCCCACGGCATCCCCCTGCCTGAGGTGGTACTGGGGTAGTGGCAAGCGCCTTCCCTGTGCAAAGTTCTCGCCGAGTCTCAAAAGTCAAACTTGGCCCCTGCCCCCCCACAGCAGCCCAACCCCGCAGTGGGAGTAGAAAACACCTACAGCTCCTGGGTCTTCTGTCCTTCGGTCAGGCCAGCCCCCTCCAGGGTGAACACACAGCCGCTCAGAGGGATTGAGAGGGGGTTAGTCAGGGTGAGATCTGCCACCAGCTTCCGCTTCTGCATTGGTTCCCCTAAAATCTGTTTTTAAAAGAAATCAGTTGGATTCTCAGTGAAGTCCCTTTTGCCATTAGAGAGATAGAGAGTGTGTGTGTGTGTGTGTGTGTGTGTGTGTGTGTACACATACACTCCCTTCCATTGCTCTGGTTACTGTTGACCTATTGACTGAGTGTGTAACGTTCCAGACCCCTCCCTGTCCCCCGCCCGGCGTGAAGCTGTTATATTGCGTTGGACACGTCAGGCAGGTGTCTGCATTAGTCACTCCATTGATTCTAGTGAAACAAACCCCGTTCCTGGCCCCCGTCCTGGCCACATGGCTTGGCTTGGCTCTGCGCTTAGTCTCTGGCTGTGTGGGAGTCACCAAGAGGTGTGACAATGCACCTTGCCTGTCTGACAGCAGCTATAAACTACCTGCTGCAAACCCCTCACAGCACTGCCCATGCCAACCTGCTCCCCTTTATGAACGGAAACCCTCCTGCCTTCCGCCCTCAGCTACGGTCTCTCCTCTCTGCCCTCACAGCTGGCATCTGACCTCACCCCTGGGCTGTACCCTGAATTGCTCAGCAATGCTGCAGCATCCCCTCTGCGGGCTCAAGCCCTGCAGTGGCCCCTTGCATTGTTTGTGAGATGCTCAGCCTATAGCCCCTCAGAGGATCCTGTGGGAGAGCTGGAGGCTGCCAGGTTTCCCCCTTCTTTCTAGTGCTGAGTGAGGTGAAACGGGAGGCACTGGGCGCGGGGAGATGTGGGAAGTGGCTGGCAGTTTGGTCTCAGGGTTGGGGCCCAGTGCGGTGATGATGCTTTTCAGTTCTGACATGGCACTACACTCGAAACTCCCGTGTGCCCTGGGACACAGGTGGCAAGGCAGACTGCCAGAGGCATGCGCTCTTCCAGTGCAGTAGCAGAGCAAGGCTGGTTTCCGTGTCTGATTACAGGGATGTCAGTTCAATACCATGCATTGGGGGAGGAGGGAATGCTGCAAGCTGCACCACTTCCATGATTGCTGCCTGGCTAACACCAAGGATACTGGGCTGAGAATGTAACCCAATCCCCTCTGCATCTGCGGAGCTGAGCAGGGACCGTACATGTGCTCAGCAGTGACAGGATGGGGATGTGCTGAAGCCCTTACCCTAATCTTAATATCCGGGTTCTTTATGTAGATGTCTCGGACCCCAAGGATGATATCTCCGGTCTGGTATTCAATCAGGAGGGCCATCAGCTTGATCATGTTGTCTTGCGTCAGGCAGCTGCCATACTTCTCATATAGGATACGCAGGGGCACGGTCTTTTCTGGAGAGAAAGGTGAAAGAGATCCGGGTTAGCTGTCCCCTGAAAGCTCAGCTCCCTCTGGCTTCCTGGTGCCCAAGGATCACTGAGCCGGGGGCTGGGCCATCACCTAGTCTGGGGCCAGTTGTCCCCCTGCAGCTGTTGCAGTCAGCAGGCAGGAATGGAAATGACAGAGAAAAGGGGGTGATTTCAGGTCTGGCACAAGCAGGTGCCACAGACACTGACGTCAGTGGGAGGAGCTGCCCCCACCCTGGCTCTGAGCATGGTGCAATGTCTGGTTTTCCAGGGCTGGGATTGTCCCCAGAATCAAGCTAGCACGACAGTGGCAAAGTCAGGTGGCAATACCTAGTCAGGAATGCTGCCCGGAGCCGCCAGGGTCTCTTTTCAACTGGGCATTTTGGTCGAAAACCAGACTCGAAAACCAGACTCAGCCCCCCCGAAAAATGAGGCCATAAGCGACTCTCCCGAGGAGCGCTAACAGGTCTCGACACCTCCGCAGTGATGCTGTACAGGGATGTTGTTATTATTTATTTGTGTTATCGTAGCACCGAGGAGCCCCCGTCATGGGCCAGGACGCCATGGTGCCAGGGGCTGTTCGGACACAGGACAAAAGGAGGGACCCTGCCCCAGAGAGCCAACCATCTCAGTGTAAGGCAAGAGGAGCCAGATGGCTACAGATGAATGCAGGAATCCAAGGCAGCTGGTCAGCATGATGGGCAGCGCTCTCAGCCCCACTCTAACTGCAGCGAACTCTAATCACGCACAGACTCAGTGCTTTCCTCTTGAGGCAAATCTTGTTCATCGTTAGTTTGTCAGGCAGGATGCACCCATCTGGCACGGGCTTTGTCTGGACCTGCCGGAGCAGGAAGGCTGCTTCACACTCCTGCACAACCTCAGGCTGGTCACCATCCAGATCCCTAGGCCTGTCCAGGCTGACCTAGGAGACCTAGCTATGGCCTCCAGAGGCTCTCCGGCCACTTGATCCAATTTTCAAGGATCTGGATCAGAAATCTCAGATCTAGCAGCCGAGCATGGGTCTAGGGCTGTAAAACCCAGGTCCGGATCAGGCAGCCAAGTGGGTCTGGGAGCCGTAAAGCCCAGGTCTGGACCACGCAGCCGAGCATGGTTTCTGGGAGCTGTAAAACCCGGCTTTAACACTTCATGCATTTGTAAATGGGTTTGGGAACACCTGTTGCCTGGTTGTACCAATGAGTGGAGTGGCTTGAGTCATAATTTTCAAAATAAAAATGTACTCATGAGAGAGAACATAGAATGCAGCAATAGTGAGAGAGAAACCTCTTCTGAAAGGGGACAGATGAGTGCGATATAAAGACCCAGAAAGAGAGATCAATGTGGATAAGCCCAACTCATTTGCTTAATAAGGAGAGAGTCATACAGGCGCTGCTTTGGCCCATCTCCAAATCCATTTCTGGCCCCTACCTGAATAATGTTCTTTATCCTTTCATCAAAGATTTACAAATCCACAACAGTAATAAATAAGCGGGAAACCACTGAAAGCTGCCTTGGCCATAACGCAGAAGCCCAGAGAGCCAGAGCCTATAAAATAGCAATCCGCCGGCGTGGGGGCTTGCACGTAGAGGCAGGCTGCGGTTTAGTCCAGCACAACCATTTCAAAATCCTGTCTGGGCAATAGTGAAAGTGGCTAATGCAGCTTGGCGGCTACCTGCCAGGATAAACACCACCTACGCGTCTCAGCTGGGAGCCGACCCAGAGGAAATAACATACTCGAGATGCTGTTTATCTTGGTAGTTTGCCTCCAGGGTAGAATTGTAGAATATCAGGGTTGGAAGGGACCTCAGGAGGTTCTAGTCCAACCTCCTGCTCAAAGCAGGACCAATCCCCAACTAAATCATCCCACAGATTTTTGCCCCAGATCCCTAAATGGCCCCCTCAAGGATTGAACTCACAACCCTGGGTGTAGCAGGCCAACGCTCAAACCACTGAGCTATCCCTCCCCCCGGTATGTTTGGTGCCTTTATTATTACATGGGATTAAACACAAATACTGAATTCTTGTGCTGCGCCAGCCCATAGTTTGTTTGAACTGAGGACCCAGGTGGCTTGTTATGTAATTGAATTAAGTAAAATTACATCTAGACTCACACACGGCTGTGGCACACACTGAAAAAGCCAAGAAACTGAAGTTCAGAATGAAAATCTGTCCTCAGCTCACAGCTCGTTTAGCAATTCAATGCAAAGTGCCAGTCTGGAATGAGGGTTGTGTTAATCTGTGTTGATTTGAGTCTCAGCAGTCAATAATGATAATATGTTGGGCCAATTGTCAAAAACAGGCTCCAACTTTGAACAAGCTAAAACCAGAATTTGCATAAACAGATGGGATTTGTGTGTGCCATCTGGATTATTGGATTTTGTTCATGCAACATGATGCCTGCTTGATTTGCACCCACAAATCCCATTTGTGGGTGCAAATTGGATGCAAAAGTTTGCATATAAACTTAGCGGCTGGGATGACATCCAGGTTAGATCTGGCTGTGAGGTTCTTCTGGCCTATGATGGCCTAGAAAAGGGATGATACAGCTGTCACGCTATTGGCGAGCTTCTTCCTGGAAGTGTATTCTTAGATAGCATTTCTGCCCTAGACTACCCATCAGCGCTAAGCTGTACTGGAACAATGGCACTGCCAGCCACAAGAAGGAGATGGGTGAGCATGAGGGCAAAGCTGCCTTGGCAGCTGGCCCACCACCGGACAGTCCTGGCCTTCCCAGGACACATGGGAATGACCACAGTTTCGCTGCCTTCCAGTCAAAGTGCAAAATGCACTCATTTGACTTGGTTTTCCCAGAATATTGATCAATGGAAAACTTGAGCAGCTGGGCAGGGGGAGTAACAAGGATTAAAAAAATTAGATCTTCATTGAAAAAACAAACGTTAAGTCTTCCACGGTTCTTAGATGCCCTGGTGCTGAGCACTAAACTCCTAGGTAGACATGCCCCATTCTGTGCCCTGACTTCAAAGTCAGTCCCTCTGTACCATATAGACACTGCCCTCTCCACAGTACAAAATGCTGTCTGAGAATCAGCTCAACAAAATGCCACAATGGAGAAAACTCTCTACAACGTTTGATCTCCCCTATTGTCTCAGATCCGGCTGTAGGATACACACAGATTGCTGAGCTGTGCCGCGCTTCGCAATAGATACAGCCAGAGACGGGCAGCTACGGAGGGCCGCATTGTCAGCTGGTATAAATCACTACGGTGCTGCTGGGTTTAAAAGAGCTCGGCTGGTCTAGGAAGTAGAGAGTATTTTCTCTGTTCCATTCTCCCTTCTTTATTTCCAGTATCGTTCCTGGAGCCAGTCTCTTACCTGCATGGGGTAGGAGAATGACATTAAGAAGATCCTTCATCCCACACTCAGGGCCCATGACTCCACTGTAACTGGTGCTCCGGGCACAGAACATGAGCCTGCAGAGCTGTTCAGTCTCGGTGTTGTTGCTGATGACCGCGTAGACGTCAAAATCGCAGCCATTGTTCATGCCCTCGGACACCTTGATCTTGATGCTCACCCCCTTCTCCTCCTCACTCAGGTAACTTTTCTGGAGTTCTGCTTTTGCAAACACTTCCCTTTCTTGGTCGGATCCTGCAGTGCATGAAAAGATCATTGTTACCAGCTAGGTCAACAAGATGCTGGCCCTGGATCCACAGCTGCCTTTGCCCTTCTACCCACAACCATCCTGAATGTGACCTCTGCAGCTTGACCAATCAGATGCTTTATTAATTAGATTATTCTTGTCCAATCCTGGGGTCCCCCCCATTTTGTCGCCCAGCACTTGGCTTTTCTTTCACTGGGCAGTGACCAGACCTTCCCAAGCTGCATCGTGCTTTGCCCTTCCTTTCTGCCTCTATTTCATCATGACCTATTGAGGTCCCTTCCAGTCCTATATTTCTTTGATTCTATGCGCTCAGTGGGAACTAGCATGATTTCTGCCCACAAATCGGCAGAAGAAGTGAACACCAGCTGGCACCCATCCTTCAGCATATTCTCCGATAAGCAGCACATACCCTCAGGATACTTGTAGTTGTGGGTAATGTCTTCTCTGGTATCTTTGCCCACGCTTTTCGTGCTCATGTTCTTTCCTACAATAGAAGAGTGGATGGTCTTCTTTCTGGAGCCATCCTTCTGCAGCATCCAATAAACCACATCCGCATTGACCTCCGCAAAGACAAATGGGATGTCATAATTCAGCCTCAGTTCACCTTCCTTGATGGCTTTGACTGGAGCTGGCCCGCAGCAGTATGCCCCTGGGGAGAAAGGAATCTGCATTAGTCTTCTGTGTTTAGCAAGCACGGTCAGTGCACATGGGAATGCGGGCTGGGTGAACCATGCCAGTCAGGATCTTGGATATGGTGGGTGTGTTCCATACACCATCTGGACTGCACTGAAGTACGTGGCCTCTGTAACAGGGCAGCCGGCCCTTTAAAAGCCGGGAGGGCTGGGAGTGGCCAGCTCTGTTCTGGAGAAGAGCCTGGCAGGCAAGTGCTGGGAATCATCCAACCCAGCTGCACAGTATCTAGTGAGTGGCTCTAATGGTTCCCAGCTGGGGGAATATAAACAAAGCCTAGCTCCACAAGGGGCTGAAGGGTCAGGAGAGGGCAGGAGGATGCTCTCCCAGTGCTGCACCAGAAGACAATGAGAGGGCAAGCAAGCCCTGTGAACCCCTGCCAAGCCTGGGGAAAGTCCTCACCATTACGCTGCTGGAGACTAGGGGGCCCCACAACCTAGGTTGGGAGCAGGGCTAGTGTGCTATTTTTCTGTTTTAGAGAATAAAAAGGGTCCTGAGGTGAGGGCTACGAACAGAACCAGGCTTGGCTGATTGCTTTCGTAGGCTGTGATCAGGCCCACTGCCTACAGCATCTCCTTACCTTCGCTCTTCTCCTGAGGAGTTGGATCCAAAGCCTGCCATCCATCACAGCCAGGGGGCAAGTCAGGCCGGGTCATCCAGGACTCCACCCAGCAATGGAAATTCCTGTAACGAAAGCAAAGAGAGGAGAGAGAGAGTAGAAAGGTCATGTCTTCTGGATCCCTGACACAAGAGGTGTCCAGCAGTCTGTCCCAGAGGGTCCCAGCTTTCCAGCGCTGTCTACTAGGGACACTCAGGGGCTGTCCTCTGCCCCTTGCTCAATGCTTGCTGAGGTGGACATTGCCAGGTACCATTACTGATCTTACAGGGGGCCTCAGTCCTGCATGAGATGTGCCTGTAACTGAGGGGAGAAGGTGGCCTGCATTTCTGAATAGGCCAGCTCCTGGCATGCCGTACTGAGCAATATTCATGTAGCCTGGGATATTATGATGAGCATTTCACCCTGAAGCACAGTGTCCCTTGTCGTGGATGCTACTCACCATATCGTGTCTTTGGATGTCTTCTGCAGGTTTCCCATTTCGTCTAGGTAACAGTCAATGACCAAGTTGCTGTTGGTATCGTGGGCGGAGTTATAATTGGTCACCACGCGGGTGGGAATTCCCAAACATCTCAGGACTGGGGAGGGAGTGAGAAGGGAGAGGTGAAGCCGGTGCGTTTTGTGGCTGGCTATTGGAATCCCTTGAACTGCACTTTCCATCCCAGGCTCTCAGAGTGCTGTCCAGTCCCTGAGCCTCACAACCCATCTGCAAGGCAGGGAAGCGTTGTCCTAGCAGGTGTCCAGGCTGCTGTGTGGAAGCCCAGAGAGACCATGTCACAGACAGTGGTTGTGGCCACAACAACCCGATTTTATTTTTTTGCCAAAATGTCATACATGCTCCAGGGGAGGCAGCAATGATGGTGCCAGGTGGCCAACAGCTTCTTAAGCACCATGTCATCTGGCCATACACAGAGCAGGTCTTGCCGGACGTGACGCTCAGAACACAAGTGCTCCCAGCACTGTGCTGGTGGGGCTGGAATGGGGAGGAATCGTCACTAACATTTTCTGCCATACCAGGTTTCAGAGTAGCAACCGTGTTAGTCTGTATTCGCAAAAAGAAAAGGAGGACTTGTGGCACCTTAGAGACTCACAAATTTATTTGAGCATAAGCTTTCGTGAGCTACAGCTCACTTCATTGGAAAGCTTATGCTCAAATAAATTTGTTAGTCTCTAAGGTGCCAAAAGTACTCCTTTTCTTTTCTGCCATACCAGTGAGTCAGTGACAGAGCCAAGGATAGAAAACATGGGTCTCCTGATTTACAGGAGCTAAAACACCAGGGAAGAGTTTTCCCCTTAGATCAATAAACAACACCAGCTCTGCCTTCAGCTTTGACAGAGAATCACCCTCTTTGTCTTCGTGAAGAGGATTTGGGGCTTTGTGCTTGAATGTAACAGGTCTGTTCCACACTCTGAGGTGGTGTCAGAGCTCCAGCCGGTGGAAGGATGTTCAGTGACACTGACAGTCTGTCAAGCACTGATACTTCACTAGAAACAGGGCACAAAAGAGACTGGGGAAATGCTGTCCCGGGATTCCATGACCAGGTAGAATTTAGCATTCAACAATTTTATTTAATCTCCTAGCTGCTGCTTACAATAAATGGGGCACCCTTCAGAATATACCAGTAGTTCTAAAGTTTTGAAGGCCACCGGTAGGGGTGGGCCAGCCTCAGAAATCCACATATGTTTTAGCTATTTTCTGCCTCCTGTTTATGTACCCAGGAGAACGAGGCCAAACCCTCATGCACTTTGTCCCCAAGAAAAATAAGTGCGTGCACGTATATGTGCGTCTTGAAAAATTTAAGGCCTGATTCTGTTCTGATTTGCACCAGTTTGACTCCCCTCACATTGGTAAGGTTACCTTTGATTTAGACCACTGTGACATGAGACTTTGTCCCGCTGTGTGTGCACATGGGGGAATGCCAATGAATTTTCTGTCAGTCATTCACATAGTATTTCTCAACAGTCTGTGTGGATTAATTACATTCCTTTAAACTATTCTTTGTCATTCATGTAATACATGACGCTACGCCATGTGGCAGGGGATGTTCTGCCTGCTGGGGGGAACGAGAGAGAGAAGTCACTGAGAAACCAAGGCATTTTTTATTGTGTTTGCAGTTTCCTGACTAATTAGACTAACAGAAAGTGTAATTGGTAGGAAATCAGCACGGAGCTGACTCTCCCCTGCTGACCTGTGATGGGCAAGTCTGGTTTCCCTTGTCTAACACCATGGGCCTCAGCAGAGTTACTCCTGCCTCACACCAGTGTCAGCTGGGTCACTGTGAGCCCTGGAATGTGGGGAGCGCATGGGAATCTGAATGATCCAGTCCTGTGAGGAAGGGGGAATCGTCTGCAATTGTCAGCTGGTTTCCTCACCTGTACATGCCACTGCCGCAAAGACCCAGCACTGGCCATATCGGACTGGCTGGCATCCATACTTCCTCCACCTCCTGAGAATGTCCACGCTCCCTATCCAGGACATGGGGCTCATCCCATCCTCATACTTATTGTCCCAGCGCCCTGCGAGCACCCCCTGATCATCATTGCAATTCACCTGCAACACAATAGATGAGATTCCTGGTGAGCACAGAGTGTTGACTGCCCGTGCAGGGACAGAGCCCTCTGGGCCCCGGAGGGGGAAGGACTGGACTGAAGAGGAAAGAAGAGCATCTGTATGAAGTTCTAGGAGCTCCAATTCAACAGCACAGTATCTCCCTCATGTACCCACCTGGAGCTGGTGAACAGGGCACAGGTTCCAAGCTACAGGAGCCCCATTCCCAAAGTGGCTTCGTTAAAAGACAATTGATGACCTATCAGCAAACGAGGCTGATGGAAAAAGCAGTCAGAAGGGAAGCTGTGGGTGTGAGTTTGGACTGGATGCAGAGATCAATGGAGAAACGGATTCATAACTGGAGGAGTGGTGGATAGAATCACAGAACAGACCAATGAAGGGCGGATGGATGGGTTTAGGGATAGAGACAGGTAGAAGAGTGAGTGGATGCATCGACAGATGGGTGGAGTTTTTATATGTGAGAGGAAGAGAGAACCATGTGGTCACTCACCTTTATTCCCCTTGCCTGCTCTCTCCCTACTAGCCCATTTCCCAACGCCCAGGGAAACTTGCCTCTAACATTGGCTGTTTGCAGCCCTTGGCATTCACTGTTACCATTGCAATGGGGTTGCCCCCAGCCGTATTCACATTATGCAAGCTGTGTACCATTGGCAGGAACGCCAGTTGGGGGCAGGGCCACTGGGCGGGGGGGAGCAAAAGTTTGCCCCCAACAGGGCCCCCAAACCTGAGCGTCTCTGTGACCCCCCACAACTCCCGGAGTGGAGCAGAGCCACTGCTGTGGGGTGAGTGTGGTTCAATCATGCAGACCATGTGAAAAATTGCTGAGGTGTCTAGTAGCCCCTATATACAGAACGAGGCAGACCACAGTCAGGTCAGCTGGGGTGAGCGGTCAGTGTCGCCGCTGTCTGATGGTGCCCATAATACGCAGGGGCTGCCGCTGGCTGGCTAAACTGGGGCAGCTCAAGGAATACATGGAAACACATATGGGATCTGGGGGTGAGTGAGTGGAATGGCCACTGGACGGGTGGACCAGCCAGCAGATACAAAGCTGCCTGTTGGCTGACTCCGAAAGTGTCCCAGACTCACCATGGCGCTCACGACTCGACCAATGTAAACGGGGTCATTGCGGCGGGAGCAGTCTCGGTTTTGGTCTCGAAGGAATTTGGGGTTTGTATCCAGCAGCTGAAGACAGATGTTCACAATGTCATCTTCAAACTGGTGTGGTGGAGAGAGAGAGAGAGAGAGAGGAGAAAAGGGAGAGAGCGCAGTGAAGCCCAGGAGTTGGCACTGGCACAGCAGGCTACTTGTCCCTCCGGGGCAGGCGAGCTTGCCCAGCAGTGGGACTAGGTTTGGGAGAGATAGAAAATAGCTACATCCCAGGGAGTGAGACGTGGCAGGGGGACCCAGCCCCTCCCCGCCTTAGGTCTGTCTCACTATTCCATTGTAACAAGGAGGACACATGGTGAGGGTGTGAGAGAACCCGGGGGGGGCATCCTCTACAGCTGACTGCCCCCAGACCCACCCCTTTAGGTGGCAGAGGCTCTGCAGCTGTCTTGGTAGCTGGGGGCTACCCAGGAATTTGCCCCTTAGTGTGCGGGCCATGTCCAGGACCCACAAGAGCTTGGACCAGCCCAGGGGGATCAGGCACTGACTGTCTTACTGGTTCAAACATCAGTGAGAATGTGCATTCCTGGCTGTTGCTCTGCTGTGTTCGCACCCAGCTCCGTACCAAGGCTCCTGAGAAACGCTTGGCATGTTTACTTAGGGAGGCCACTTGGGGGACTTGGAAGGAGAAAGCGAGAGCCCGATGGGCTCAATGGGACCGGTGCCCTGTCCTCAAGGCACCAGTGAGAGCAGTTCTGCGATGGGGAGGCATTGACATTTCAGAGCAATTTTATCTGACAGCCTGCGGCTTGTACAAAGGGGGGAGGGGGACAGGGAGTCTGGATGCTTTAGTCCATTTGTGCAGATAAGGAGCTGATATGTGCAAAGTTCAAGGCTAAGAATGGAAAATGAAGTCACTGAGCCTCCCCCCTCAGCGCTGAGCAGACTGCTGTCGTGCAGCTGGGATGCCTCTTGGAAAGCTGGGTCATCGCTGGGCCCCACGCATCTGTGGGAACCCAGCTGCTTAGCCCCATCATCCTCACAGGAGTCATAAGACTTCCCTGCAGAGGCTCGGATCCTCCCACGGGACTGGCTGCCTCTTGCCACTTTAGGAGCCTGAATCCACCACTTGGGCCCTACTGACATCCGCAGCAGCTGTCCAAATTCCCTCGGCACCCACTGTTCTGCTCTCGGCACCAGACTGTTCCGTTGGGTGTGCACACAGCGCCCTTGGTGCTGCCCGCCCCTGCCGCTCAAAGTCCGAGCTCTGGGGTCCCCACCCATCTCGCCAGCAAGGCCCCGTCCTTAGGTATGCCCAGAGCACACCTGAGCCCCCAGGATGAGTGCTTGTCTCCCCCGCCCCAGCACAGCCGAGTGCGACAGCACTCACCTGGGAGGTGGGAAGACCAGGTTCAAGTCCCTGGTCTGCAGCGGGAACTTGAGTGTCAGTGTCCCACTTCCCAGGGGAACACCCTACCCACTAGAACACTGGATATGCGGGCGGGGTGTCTCTTTCTGTCTGCAGATGGAGCTTAGGGCTCTTGGCTCAGGATCCCCAGTGGAGGGAGGTGTCTGTCTCTGGCCAACCAGCTGCTTAGGTGCCTATTCCCACCACGTTCCCTGCCTTTCACTCCTGGCTAGCTTAGGCAGCTCCCCACCCCGCTGATTTCTGAAGAGTCCTTACTTAGGGTTTGGCTGCACGGTAAGGCAGTGCCTGGCAAGGCAGGCTATGAACGTCTTGCACCCCAGCTTGCCGCGCACTAACACGTTGTGTGGACAAACCCTTCAGCTAGCGTCTAACTCTCCCCCTGCGTTGTGTAGGGAGCCTGGGGCTGAGGGTTGCACTAAGCAGCTGGCGCCGTAATGCTGAGCCCTGCGCTGCGGAAGTGCCTTGGAGGAGCTGGGCTTGAGTGACAGCTGCTGTTCTGCACAGCCGACCAGGAGCCAGGGAACTTTGGTGACCCGGGGTGATTTTTGTAATGGTGGAGGAGGAATTTGCTGCAGTCAGGGGTGCAGTGGCAGTGAATGCTAGGAGGTTGGAAAGTCACTGATTCAGCTCCACCCCAGACAGGACCCTCTCTTGGGAGGTGCTCAGAAATCTGCAGCTCTGTTGTCTGCCTTGGGAACTGCAGGTCACTCACCCTACTCAGAATCAGCCCCAAAGAGAGAGGACCCCTCTCGAGCTCATGGGTTGCTGGGAGCCACTTGCAGCCCCAGCCCCAATATGACCAAAGGCATTTGAAATGCAGACATGACATGCTTATGACCAAAATACACCAGGGCAGAGCTCATGGCGCTGGCAATCCCCTTATCAGCACTGTAACTTGGGAGGGGAGCTGGTTATCTTACAAAGGCCCCTCCATATGTTTCCCAGACAGAGGGTGTTTTTGTCATTATTATTGAGTGTTCTGTCCTGGCCTCTCTCCCAGGCCTCGTTGGTTAAGGATTTATGGGCTGCTCCTGGGATCTGAACTCAGCATTTTCGCCTCCGGAAATGAGATTTTAATTTGCCTCCAGCGGCAGGTGGAGTGAGATTTCCACTGAGGTGTTATCAGAGGACACAGAAATTGACACCTGCTGCCAGGCACATGGGATGGGACGCATTGGGGGAGCAGTGAACCCTGTTCTGTGTGTTGGGGCTGGAGCTCTGAACCGCCAGGTTCACCTACTGCCACACACGTGAGATAAAGGGACGTTAGACAGGCTGCAGCTTTGCATTGGAGTCCTCCCCCTGTGTAGGGGGACTCCCCACTGGCATGAAGCTGCTCCACCTCCATCACCTAGCCGCATCTCCTCCTGCTATAGGACCCCTCTCCCGGTGCCAGCGGAGACACCAGCAGAGGGCACGTGTTAAGAAGAGGCTCCGATGGGCCTGATTATCTGTTGGCAGAAGGGCCCAGTGGTGTAAGTTAAGCTTTCGTTTATGCAGGACCCAGTCAGCTGTGATAAGCCCCCGGCACTCTCCCCTCTCCACTGTGCCTGAGCAGAGCTTGGGCCCGGTGAGGAAGCCAGCCTGGTGTGGTCATGGGGGTTCTATGTGTTTCCCCACTAGCGACTCTTCCCAGAATCTTCTCATCTCTCCCCCTCTGACCTCCCCCTCCAGCATCTCGGATCATCACCCTTCGGGGGAGGGAGGGGTGCTGGGCACCACCCCCCTTGGACTCTCAGTGCAGGCAGGAGCGGACGGCAGAAGGCTGGGGTGGAGAATGCTACTCCTGCACAGCACAGCCCCCAGCAGTGAGGGACCAGGGCTGAAGCCAGAAATGCAACGTCCCGCTTGGCCCCGTGTGGCAGAACTGCCCAGTCACTGGGTCGGGATTGCTGTCTCCATTCTTCCAGGCCGTTAAGTGAGCCTGAAGGGGGATTGGTGACTTGGAGCAGGGGGAGGGATGTATCTTGCCATTCATGATGCCATCTGCCAGTAGCGGGTGGGTTCTGCTGTGTTTCCAGAGGGATCCTGCGGGTCCCTTTGAGGTGATATCCTGCATAATAGACTCTGACTAGCTGCACTGTGATGCTACACCTGGAGGAACTCCATGTGCAGGTTCCTGGGCAGAGATTACAGCCTGGACCCCAAGTCCCTGTAACTGTGTTGCCAATACAGGGCAGGAGATCAGGGCTGGAGATTCACCTGTCCGAAATTCCAGGGAATAGGGATGATGAACTTCAGAGATCCCTGGTAGATGAGGCCCTGCTGTGTCAGCACGAACTCACACCGCTGGTCTTCAAACTCGAGAAAGACAGAGTCGTCTGTGGGGAGAAGGGAGGGAGAGAACAGGGTGAAACACTCTCCCCCCTTGATCCTCTCATTCCAGCACCCACGAACTAGCCCAGACTTCTGGGAAAAGCACTGCAGTGGTGGGCGGCCCCAAACACGAGAAATAACTCTATTGCAGCCTGCAGAGGTTGGGCCATTGCCGGAGCAGCACCAAGCCTAGGACTCAGAACCCAAGGATGCAGGAGAGGGCCTGTGTGGTGATGCTCTGACCCCATTGGGTCAGCTCCTCAGCTGGCATGAACTGGCATCACCCCACAGCTGCTCATAGAGCTACAGTTCTACAGCTGCTGAGTATCTGGGCCATTGTGAAAAATGGCCACGATTTTCCATGAGCAATGCTGAAGGAAATGAAATCGTGCATGTTGCAGACAACATTTTTCATGGAATTTGCTGTAAAATGTCAATGCAATTAGATTTGAATTAAAATATAACATTGGGTGGGGGGTTGGCTTTGCTTGTGTGCTCTTCTCTGCCCCCACCCCCATCTTTTTCCCCACTGGAAAAGGGGGGAGGAAGAAAAAAGAAGAGAGAAGGAGGGAGGGAAACGCAAGAAAATGAAAACTGAAAAATATTCCTGTCAATGAGATTTTTAGTTTTTCTTGTTTCAGTGAAAAACATTGAACAACGTGGCCAAATGTTTTGTGTCGTTTGTTCATTGCAAAAACTTCCTGCCAGCCCTGGTGTTCCCATGGGACAGTGGCCAAGTGAAACTTTCTAAACTCCTTATCTCTGAAGAGTCAGCACAAAATGCTTTGGAATTCAGGAAGTTTGTAACTTTAGGCCTTGTATTTCACGTGGGTGACATCAGGCTGCACTTGGATGGGGGAGTTGGTGGGGGCAGATTCCTCGTACTGATGGGGAGAGCCGTGGGAGACAAGAACAAGGGGTGGGCAAGCAACCTGGTTGATCGCTTGCCCAACCATGGCCAGACATTGGTCCCTCCCTCCACATGCTGCTGTCTGATCTCAGCAGGGATAGTGGTGGCTTTATTTGCACCCTGGCTGGCCGTTAACATAGTGGCATTCAGAGCTGTGTGTTCTGCCCCATAACCTGTGTCCTGATGGCCATGGTAGCTGGGAGCAGGGCAGTGAGTGGGCAAGGGGTGGGAATTGAGATGTCCCCTTGCGTCTGGCAGAGTTCATCACGCCTCTGGATTCAACGGCAAGGCTGGCTCCTACCCCCCGTCCGCGCTCTTCCCCATGCACCGGATTGCAACCACTGTCAGAGATTTTCCAGGGAGGGAGCAGATCTGCTCAGCCTTTGGAGAGGGACGCAGGCATCCAATAATATGTGCGTTCCTATGGCCTGGGAAGGGGAACCAGCGGTCTTTAGGGCTTCTGGCTCTAGGGTGAAGCTAGGGGGTTCCTGGCTTGAAGCACAGCTGGGCCAGCTGCTGAAGCTCAGAGTCAGACCTCCCCAAAGTACTGGCTTTTGGAGCTGGTGTTGGTTCAGCCCATCCAAGAGAGGCTGGCGTGGGCCGTTCAGCTCCAGACTTGTGCAGTCCCAGCCAGAGGCTGTTGTTCCGAATCTGTCCCATCTCCATTTTAGAGAGATCCCTGCAACTTAAATGGATGAATGAAAATCTCACCTGGACACCAAGGGTTAAAGAGCAAGATGAACTCTCCAAGCCTGAAGCTGGTGCCTTGGTATCCCATAGAGGCCTCCAGAGTCAGGGTATAGCGGCCGATCCGGGCGTCAGGAGGGGAGTAAATCAACAAGGAGAGAGAGGTTCCATCCTGATGGTCCACGACTGCGCTCCATTCTGACGCCTGGAGGGCATCAGAGACGGGGAAATGGGACTTGGTTCCCGACGACTCGATGGGGCACGGCCCTGCCAGAGCGAACGACCTCGTTAGCACATCCTGCCTCTGGCCTCTCGCTCGGATAGTCCTGGGGACAGTGCCTCTGGGGCCAGGGGAAGGACAATGCTCTTGTAGCTTCACCCCGTGTGAGCACTGCTCGAGAGACACTAGACCTAGGATGCAGCAGGGGCTATTTCAGCCTCCCACGGCACAGCACCCCTCACCCTTTGCAGACATGTCCCGCTGGCCCCGTTCTCCCTGCATTGGCTGTAGGTAGCTCCCCTTATTGAACCAGCTGAGGGTCAGGCCCAGTGTTGGCACCGCGTCTGCCTTCACTGGCCCCACAGCAGGGCAGAGGCTGGGGGCTGTGGTGTCCTGAGCAGACCAGCATGCGGAGGGCAGCTAAGTGGCTGGCGTGCTGTGTGCAGGGGGCTGCACCTCCTGCAGATGATTCTCTGCCCCCAGGACAGAGGAGCCACTCGATGGGCGATTCACGGGGGGACTGAATTCTCCTGATTCTTTCATCGGTGGCTGATGCACGTGAGGGACTTGCCAGTGTGGCAGGCAGACAATGGGGACCCCATTGCTCTGCTGGCTGGATTGGTATGTGATGTCCTGATTGCCTGCCTGCTATAATGGGGGGATGTCTTATGAGACACTGGCAGGCAGGGGCCCGTAGCCATGGTTAACATTCAGGCCCCAGGAGATGCATGGGACTGGAGTTTCCAAGCTATTTGGTGCCCTGTGTGCTTTACACTGGCTGCATGTGAAGTAGTAACTGCACGCTAATGGTGCCTGCAGCTGGGGGCCTAGGGGCCTTTCCAGTCGCTCCCCATCAGCCTTGCCCTGGTCTGTACACCCCTTTGGCTGTGATTCAGCCTGCTTCTGCTCCTGCGTGGTGTATGGGGGACCGGTTGGTTCATGCCCCCCACCCCACCCTTCTGTGGACACACCAATGGAGACTCTAAGGGACACAGCCTGGGGAGCCCAGTGTTCAGACTGGGGCACCCCAGTCTGTCCATGTAGTTGGGGGCCTTGTAAGCTCAAACTAACAGCTCCCCAAATAACCACTTCTGGGTCTGCAGTAAGTGCCAGGTGCAGCATCCAGATCCAGGACTGTGTGAAAGCATCTCTGCCAGCTACAGCCAAACATCCTATAGCAACACACCACAGCTGAGTATCACTAAGCCCCTGTTACACTGTGTTTCCACTCGCGGCCAAGCCCATCCAATCTCTCATTCCAAAGCCAGCCACTCTGGAACCGCAGGCGGGTTCCTGGGCGTACAATACACCCCCGTGAGATGAGAGCCCGTGTCCCTTTCACGGAGCCTGGGCCCCACCTAGCACTCTTCACTTCCAGCGTCTAGCAGTGACATCAGTGCTCCCTCGGAACAGCACGCAGCAGTGTGCACACAGCTGTCCTTTCATGCTGCTCGGAGTGTTACTCCTAGTACAAGGAGCCGTCCTGGAGCCAAACACTGCTCCTCCCAGAAACAGAGAGAACAGCTCGGACCTGGCCCTCCCCTGTGACTGCGCCCTGTGTCCAGGCAGCTGCAGTGACTGGCAGATTTCATTTCAAGTGATGTTCTGTGTGCAGGCTTCCCTCCCACACTGGGAACTCTGTGTTATGCTGGTCCTGGGCCCACACTCCACCGCTCCAGCGCCCTGCCCTTGTTGGGGAGTAGAACTTCATGACCAGAAATACACATGAACTAATGAGAGTGACACACTTTCTCCTCCTCGCTCCATCTGCGAGGCCCGGGGAGAGCTGACCTGGCTTCTTCAGATGCAGTTGGCTGAGCAGTTTCCCTTTTCAGCCCTGCTCCTTACTCATGTTCCCAAGGAATCCCCCTCCCCAGACAGGCGGCGGGAAACTGCTTCCTTCCCTTGCTCTCCTCTGCCCCCAAACCATTCCGGAAAAGAGCCAGGGGAAAGCTCTGCTTCCTCTGCACAGAGATGCTCATTCAGTGTTGTGAAGAGCAGTGGGGTGGGGACATAGGGCTGTTACTGGATCTGTCCACACAAGGTACCCACCTGGAACTGTCCAAACATCTCTGCTTAAAAATAGACACTGTCTGTTTGCACTGAAATAACACCCCTTCTTTGCAGGACAGGGCTATTAGCAAGAACTCAGTGTGGGGATGACTTGGTGGCAAAGGCTCAGGTTTGGACTACATGGACTGCCTGGAACCCTAGGTTTGAAGCTGGCAAGGTAGAGACAGCTCTGTCCTGCTAGCCAGGCAGGTAAATTGAGGTCCGTGCAGTTTAGGCCCCCAACCGCTGAGCCCTTACCTGCTCTGTGCAGATTTTAAAGAACCTCTAGCACTTTTCTGCAAGAGTAGACATGTTCGTCTCTGTGGCCAAAATTTCAGTTGCCTGCCACCCTCCACCCCAGAGGTAACTGCATTCAGTTGTGCTCTATGGACACACTGTCGCTTGGAACACCCTTTGGGATCACTTGGGGTGAAGGCAGCGAGCAGCACGTCAGTGGTTGCTGCATCTGTGTCCAGAATGGCCTGGGTCACTCTGACAGGAAACATGTCTTTCCGCATACATTTACTGACGGCACACAGCAGGTGTGTATTGCCTGTGTGGCTGCAGGGAGCGAGTAGAGACCAGATGGGCAATTTGGGGGGGAGGGGGAAATTCCCTCCTGGCCCCTGCAGAATGTCAGTTTGTGCCCTGAAGCCTGATGGTTGATTATCTGGAACTCTGAGACAGGCCTGCACCAAAGCCCCAGCTCCAAACACCCTGGAACTGTACATCAGGATCCAAACTTTGCAGCTGGTGCCTTTTTCTATCCAGGGCTGAAACAAACCTGCACTCTTTCCCCTGCTCCGTGGGGGCACCCTTAAAAGCTATGTTAGTCACAGCCCTGGTTTGATGGGACACAGAGGTGCGGCCCATCCACCCATAACCCATAGTCACCATCACGATTGCGTCTAGCCCCTGAACCTGACTCAGTGGCCTTCTGTATCCTTGGATTGCACAAGCTGACTGGGGTAGGGTTTCTTATTTGTTCTACACTGATCGGCTGTTTGATTTTGATGAGGCCCAGTGGGTGTAGCTAGGACACTGCTCTGAAAGTCACAGACCACAAACTCCCCTCCTCCAGCGCTGCTCAGAAACGTTCTGTCCAGGGCTGCTCTCCCTTAAATGAAATCCAGCAAATGCAGGGACACTAACCTTCCTCACCTGGAGTTTCAGGATGTGTCTCAAAAAACAAAAACCCTCCCCCAAGGATCTGTTCCCAAATGCAGCAGGAAGACAAACTCCCTGGGGATTCTTCCTTCTCTCCAAGCCAAGGGCAGAACTCCCAATGACCTCAGAGGAGCCAGGATTCCACCATCTGTGCCTAACTCCAGGGCTAATATTGGCTTGCTAGCGAGCCCTTCCTTTTGGAGGCTCTAGATTCAATGACTTCTCTGGAGCATTTAGGGTTTCCCCCCCTAGGGAAATGCCATTACTTACAGGTGTAGATCTCGCCCTAGTTTTGCATCTGAGCTCTGGGATCTAACTCGTCAGACACATAAAATGGGTCATGTGTCCTCTAGGCATCCACCCATGGGAATGCCTGGTTCTTGTATTCCAAGATGGGGTAACACAAAAAGTCTGGTCATTTTTATTCATTACATTTTCATTCAAGATGATTGACATTTTTTGTTGAAGCTTTTTTTTTCTGACCAAAAGGTTTTTTTGTTGTTGTTGACAGAATGGAAATGTTCATGAAAAGATTTCCATTTTCACTGAAAACATTCTGGCTTTTGTTGCCAACCCCTTTTCCCTTTCCCTCCTCTCCCCACATCTCTAGTTTTAGTTTTTTTGTTGCAAATCTGAAAAACGTCTATGAGAATTTTAAACAAAACCAAGTTTTAATGTTTTTGTTGCAACTTCTCATTGGGAAAAATAAATTCCCGGCCAACTCTATGATTCATGATTTTGAGTGTCAGTCATGAGCTCTCCTGTCCTAGGCCCTGGCACAGGACATCCTGTTTAGAACCCTCCACCATGGAAGAGGACCTGCAGGAGGCTGGTAAAACTGCTTGAGACAAGACCAGGCTGGAGCAAAGGCATGATTTATTCTCAGAAGTGTCACACTTTAGCCAGTTGTAGGGCAGATTTTCCCAATTCCTCCAACCAAAGTCCCTCTGCACTGTCCTGGTGGGACCTGCTGTGCAGGAGAGGGTAGCTTATGTGCCTGGAGAGTTCAGCCTCTCTTCGGAAGCTGCCGACAAGTCAAATCTCGTATGCTAGACAGCGCAACGGCGTTGTGATGTGGACACAAGTGACTGGATGGAGTCTCACCAAACCAGCCAGGCCAGCACGTGGTAATGCCTCCTCCTCTGGGGCAGATATGAAGCTGGAGCAGAAGGCCCCAGAGCTCATTCCCAATCCCATGGGCCAACTGGTGTCCCTCCGGGTAAAAGTTTGTCAGTACAAAGGATTGGAAAGACATAAAGTGGCTGAAACTATTAATAGAATCTGTGCTGCATTGCAGGGAGCTGTCTCATCCCCCCTGCCCTTGGCAGCTCTTCTGGGCTGCAGGAGGATGGCTCTCTGCTTGGAGGTGGGAGGGACTGGGAGTCAGGGAAGGCACACAGGTTGCATCCGCAAGTCAGAAATACCCTGTGAGTCTCGTGAGTCTAGGGACTAGGTCACCTGGCTTGGGCTCGTCCTGCTGGGCTAAAAATGGCAGCGTAGCATTTCAGGCACAGACTGGAGCCTGGGCTCTGAAACTCGGCAAGGGGGGTGGGTCTCAGAGCCCAGGATCCAGCCTGAGTCTGAACGTCTACATGGCTATTTATAGCCCTGCAGCACAAGTCTTGCGAGTCCAAGTCATTTAACCCGGGCTCTGAGACTTTTTGTGCTGTATGGATGTACCCATTGTGACTAACTCCCTGAGAAATTCCATGTACATACTTGGGGAGATTGGGACCTTTTCTTCCTTGATACTGTATTGCTAAGGAAGGTGGGTGTTGGCCCGCCTGCAAGCTTCCTTGTTTTGTTCCCCTCCCCAGCCCTCTTTGGTTGTCCTTGGCGGGAAACAGCTGCCTGATTTTCAGAGATAACACGGGGAGCCAAGATCTAAGTATCTTTCTCTCCCTCACCCACCCAGGCCTGGAGCAGCCCAGATCTTGAATAAATAACCCTAGTGTGACACTGAAGGTGGGGCAGTGTTTGAGATAAACCTGGGTGGGAATATTCAGGCAGGAATTAAAGCCCCCAAATCCATGCAGGCTGCTATAACCACGGACAGCTAAAGGAGTCCTCCAGCCCCTGAAATGCTGTGGGGGTGGCGGGAAGTTCCGTTCTTGTGTGGTGGGAAGTTCCGTTCCATCCTAACTTTGTTCTGCGAGCATGTGAATATAATGTAACTAGAATATGCTTCATGCAAAAGGTCTCTTGTAAGGTATCATTACAAAGCTTATAATCTATTGAGTGTGGTCATCCTATTTGTATTCTTGTATCTGAAACTAGAAATATGAAATATAACTCTGAGGGCCTATTGTAATTATGCAAAGTGTGGGCCATAAATGGTGGCTTGGAATCTTGATGGCTCCCGTTAACCAGGACAATTGTTGTGAATGGCTCTGTTTACTTGTAAGTCTTCCTGTACACCTGTGGGCTGGCAAGTGGGTAATGAAGTCTTACAGTGACATGTGATCATGTCACCTGAACTGGAATCCATCTTTAACCTGGTGCTTTTCCATTTAGAAGGAGGGGTGGGAACCCAGAGAGGGATAAAGGATTCCTGCCTTGTGCAAAAGCTATATAAGCAGGTGGAACAAAACAGAGGGGGTTGCATTCATGAGAAATCCCCTAGCTACCACCTGAGCTGGAACAAGAGCTGTACCAGGGGAAAGGATTGGGCCCAGACTAGGAAGGTGTCCAGTCTGGGAAAAAAGCTTATTGAAACATCTCTGAGGGTGAGATTTTATCTGTATTCAGTTTTCTTACTGTATTAGGCTTAGACTTGCGTGTTTTATTTTATTTTGCTTGGTAGTTCACTTTGTTCTGTCTGTTATTACTTGGAACCCCTTAAATCCTACTTTTTGTATTTAATAAAATTGCTTTTTACTTATTAATTAACCCAGAGTAAGTATTAATACCTGGGGGGGGGCAAACAGCTGTGCATACCTCTCTATCAGTAAAAAGAAAAGGAGTACTTGTGGCACCTTAGAGACTAACAAATTTATTTGAGCATAAGCTTTCGTGAGCTAAAGCTCACTTCATAGGATGCATATGAAGTTGAGCTGTAGTTCACGAAAGCTTATGCTCAAAGAAATTTGTTAGTCTCTAAGGTGCCACAAGTCCTCCTTTTCTTTTTGCGAATACAGACTAACACGGCTGCTACTCTGAAACCTCTCTATCAGTGTTATAGAGGGCGAACGATCTATGAGTTTACCCTGTATAAGCTTTATACAGAGTAAAATGGATTTATTTGGAGTTTGGATCCCATTGGAAACTGGGCATCTGGGTGCTGGAGACAGGAGCATTTCTTAAGCTGTTTTCAGTTAAACCTGCAGCTTTTGGGGGACGTGGTTCAGACCTGGGTCTGTGTTTGTAGCAGGCTAGCATGTCATAGCACACAACCAGGCAGGGCACTGAAGTCCCAAGATGGCAGGGAAAATGCACTCAGAGGTAGTCCCAGCACATCAGGTGGCAGTCCCAGGGGGGTTTCTCTGATCTAACCCGTCACAGCAGCATCTTAGCTGCGTTCTCCCCCGATAGCCCCTGCAGGACTGGATTAGTGGCGTACACAGCTGGTGGAAGTATGATCTAGTGTGGGTAGCGGGATGAGTAGTGGAGTTGGCCCATCCCAAGCACTGACAGTGGGGCTGGGTCTTTCTTACTGGGTTATATGGTCACCTGGGCAGGACCGAGATAAATAAAACTTCTGCCAGGCGGTTCCTTTGCTGGGCTTCCATACGGTGTTCTGTCCCTGGACAGACCTGGGGCTCATGCTCTACTGTGCTGGGAAAGGAGTTTGGTCTGGCTAACCTTGACCCACCCAACACTACTGCACCAGCACACCTGGCCTCTCTTGGTGACATCCCTCTCTTTGGAGGTCTAATTTTACTTAGCAATTGAAAGATGGAAATTCCCCAGACATTGGCCCAACCCCAAGAGAAAAAACGTGCCCAGACTTTGGGACGGTTCATAGCCAAAGCCTCAGAACCAAACCCACATCTTTCTGGGCTGGGTCCACTACTATTGTTCCTGCATGTCTGATTTCTCCCAAGATGGAGAATAGCTGTACCTTGACCCTGAGCAGAGGGTATCTCCTTACCCATTCACTAGAAGGGAATTGGGATCTTTGCACAGAATCAGCCTTGACCCACACACAAAGTTAGACCAGTTTAATTAAAAGTGTGATTTTTATACGGATTTGGTTAAAATGGTACAGTTTTGTGTGCGGACACACTTGTATCAATTTGAACCTGGCTTATATCAGTTTAGCTTGCACTGGTAAATGTACAGGTGCAAGCTAAAGGCATAGAATCAGTTTTAAATCATTTTATGAGAGTCCACACGTACAAGTTGTAGGAATTAACTAAACTGATTTATATTAAACAGTTACAGCTTCCGAGTGCAAACAAGCCGTTAGTCTATGGAGGGTGGAAGCAGGAATTGGGAGTTTTGTGCTACATTCCTGATTCTACCACAGACTCTCTGTGTGACTGTGGACTCTCACTTAAGCTCCCTTCTGTGCCTCAGTTTCCTATCTGTAAAATGGGGATAATTTTACTACCTTTTGTCATGGTGGTGACATGATGCTCAGTTAATTAATATTTAGTAGGTACTTAAGATTCTCAAGTGGAAGGTACTATGTGCATGTACAGAGGGTCCATGCCACTAAGGAATATGACTTTATTTTATACTTGCTATCCTTATTATTTTATTCTGAATTCCTTGAGCTGAAACCTTAGAGTACCATAAAAATAGCTTGTGGATGAAACTCTTATTTGGCTTCTGAAACCTTCTGCCTAAAGTACCTCTTATTATTCCTAATAGTAGTTTGTTTTTCTAGTTATGGTAATGCAAATCCCAGGTGTGAAAGTGACTGCTTGGATTTTTGGAATGCTGCATTAGGAGCCTACCGATGTTATGGATTCCAACTCAGACTTTCCAAGGTAATAGCTGGGCAAAGCGCAACCCTGTCAGCTCGTCTGAAATAATCCTTCGCACGGACTGATTGACTTGTCTTCATGCCCAAACACTTAAGACGTGTGGAATGTGGCAATAATGAACATTGTTGGCTATGGGGAGTTAGTGTTACACTCAAGCAAATAACATTCACAAGTGCTGGGGCTTTCTTTCAATTATTATTATATTGTGGAGCCTTTGTTTTTATATCTTTCTGTCCGGGACTGTGAGGAAAAACCACCTATGACATCAGGATCAGTGCCAGGGAAATTTTACTTTAATGTTGGAAATAACATGACTGAGATAACAGGCTCCTGACAGGAAGAGGAAGCCGTCCTCTCAGATCCCACAATGTATAACAAATAAAAAAAAGTTTGGACCAAGGGCTTTTAGATTCATTTTGTGAGTTGTAAAAACAAGCAAAGATAAGCCATGGGGAAAGCACTTAGTTTTCTTGAACAAAAATGTGAGGGCCATTCATGTGGTAGTGCTTGCTTATCTGGATGAAAAAAGAAAAGGAGTACTTGTGGCACCTTAGAGACTAACAAATTTATTAGAGCATAAGCTTTCGTGAGCTACAGCTCACTTCATCGGATGGGTTTTTTCCACCAAATGCATCCGATGAAGTGAGCTGTAGCTCACGAAAGCTTATGCTCTAATAAATTTGTTAGTCTCTAAGGTGCCACAAGTACTCCTTTTCTTTTTGAGAATACAGACTAACACGGCTGCTACTCTGAAACTTATCTGGATGGTGACAGACCCTGGAGGGACTGTTTGCTGGTGAATGGGGCGGGGTTAGCCTTTTACTGTGGTGAGGGGTGGGGAGGTGGGGTGATGGGGGGTGGAAATTGAGGACTACTTGCCTATAAAATGATGGAGGGAGAGGGGGAATCTGTATACGAGTGACAAGTTTGGAAAGTGCTTTTTTGAATGGGCTGGGGCAGGGATGGCTCTCTCCGTGATGACTGGGGTAGAAAGTGCCCCTCCTGGATGTGACAGTGCTGAGGTGGCTTAGCTGGGCATGGCCTCTCTCTGATGGGAGGGTGGGTGAATAGGTCTGTCTCTGACATGAAGGGTAGGACGGCTCATCTCCGAGGTGATGTGATACGGGTGGATATTGTGTGTGTCTCTGAATGAGGGGATGGAGGTGGCTCCTCTCCAAGCTGACCACAGCTGAGTTTAGTGAAAAGCTCTGGACTTACCTGTCTCTACGTTGAGAGCAAGTTTATCCACTCCTTCCTCATAACCCCTTCCAGTGAAGAGCAGCGTGATGGTGAAAGACTGTCCCCTCCTCACAACAAGCTGCTGGTTGCCCATGTCAGCCGTCATGTGGTTCTGATTGTTGCTCTCACACTCCAGGTTGCATGATTCAAGCACCAGATCTGCAAAACCAACAGCATCTAAAGCTCTCTTTCAGGAAGGCAGCAAAGACACAGCACAAACTGACCCAGACTCCACCCTCTCTTCCTTTGAATCCATTTAAAAAGAACAGGAGTACTTGTGGCACCTTAGAGACTAACAAATTTATTAGAGCATAAGCTTTCGTGGGCTACAACCTACTTCATCGGATGCATAGAATGGAACATATAGTACGAAGATATATATATGATATATATACACAAACAGAGAAGGTGGAAGTTGCCATACAAACTGTAAGAGGCTAATTAGTTAAGATGTGCTATTATCAGCAGGAGAAAAACTTTTGTAGTGACAATCAAGATGGCCCATTTAGACACTTGACAAGAAGGTGTGAGGATACTTAATTTAGGGAAATAGATTCAATATGTGTGATGACCATTTAGTGATCAGAGGCTGGGCACCAAACTCTGATGCTCCAACTGAGAAGAGATCAGTTTTACTCCTACAGAGCTCATGCATTTGGCTTCACTACCATGTGTTTCTCATGTGCATGCACACACGGCCAGGTTATTGTTCTGCTGCATTTAGGGAATGCAGGTTGCATCTCCATGCATGAGCAGGGAACACTGAGCCCCAGGGGATTCACTAGATGGGAATCTTTATCTTGGTGTATGTCGGTGTAACACAGGGCTGGATCTAGCCCCCTTCTCCCCTCACCACACCCCATACTCATGAATAGTCATCTACTAATAGTCAGTACAAGTTTAGTTGATAAAGGTTGATGTAATACACATAGACTTATGTAAGGCATTTTATTTGGTACCACATGATATTTTGATTAAAAAACTAGAATGATATAAAATTAACATGGCACACAATGAAATGGATTAAAAACTGGCTAACTGATAGGTCTCAAAAAGTAGCTTGTAAATGGGGAAACTTCATCAAGGAGTGTTTCCAGTGGGGTCTCACAGGGATCAGTTCTTGGCCATACACTATTTTTAATCTTTTTATCAATGACCTGGAAAAAACCATAAAATCATCCTTGCTAAAGTTTGCAGATGACACAAAAAATGGAGGAGTGGTAAATAATGAAGAGGACAGATCACAGATTCAGAGCGATCTAAATTGTTTGGTAAACTGGGTGAAAGCAAACTATATATGTTTTAATATGGCTAAATGTGAATAGACACATCTGGGAACAAAGAATGCAGGATGGGAGGACTCTATCCTGGGAAGCAGTTACTCTGAAAAAGATTTGGGGATCGTGGTGGATAATCAGATGAACATGTGCTCCCAGTGGGAAGCTGTGGCCAAAAGAGCCAATGCAATCCTGGGATGCATGAACAGGGAAATCTCGAGTAGGAGCAGAGAGGTTATTTTTCCTCTGTATTTGGCACATGTGTGACTGCTGCTGGAATCCTGTGTCCAGTTCTGGTGCCCATAATTCAAGAAGGAGGCTGATAAATTGGAGAGGATTCAGAGAAGAGCCACGAGAATGAATAGAAAACAAGCTGTATAATGATAGACTCAAGGAGCTCAACCTATTTAGGTTACCATAGAGAAAGTTAAGGGGTGGCTTGATTATTTTCTGTAAGTACCTACATGGGGAACAAAGTTGAAGCTAGATACATTCAGACTGGAAATAAGGTGTACGTGTTTGACAGTGAGGGTAATTTACCATTGGAACAACTTACCAAGTCACGGTGGATTCTCTATCACTGACCATTTTGGACATTTTTCTAAAAGACCTGCTCTAAGAATTATTTTGGGGAAGTTCTATGGCCTGTTCTGTGCGGGAAGTGAGACTAGGTGATCACAATGATCTGTTCTGGCCTTGGAATCTGTGAATCTGTGCACACACACAACGTACATACATGCACACACAGCATGCACACCTCTCCTCTGCATTCTAGCATGGAAATGGCTTCAGTAAAACCTGTCTGAAGTCCTGGGTTCTCTGTCCTTTTAGGGTGCCTGCCTAACCAGGGTCGATTGCCTCAGTGGTTAGGAAAATAGCTTCCCACCATGAATCATAGAATTATCAGGGTTGGAAGGGACCTCAGGAGGTATCTAGTCCAACCCCCTGCTCAAAGCAGGATCAACACCAACTAAATCATCCCAGCCAGGGCTTTGTCAAGCCGGGCCTTAAACACCTCTAAGAATGAAGATTCCACCACCTCCCTAGAGAACCCATTCCAGTGCTTCACCACCCTCTAGTGAAATAGTGTTCCCTAATGTCCAACCTAAACCTCCCCCACTGCAACTTGAGACCATTGCTTCTTGTTCTGTCATCTGCCACCATTGAGAACAGCCTCGCTCCATCCTCTTTGGAACCCCCCTTCAGGTAGCTGAAGTCTGCTATCAAATTCTCCCCGCCCCCACTCTTCTCTTCTGCAGACTAAATAACTTCGGTTCCCTCCGCTTCTCCTCATAAGTCATGTGTCCCAGCCCCCTGATAATTTCCATTGCCCTCTGCTGGACTCTCTCCAATTTGTCCATATCCCTTCTGTAGTGGGGGGACCAAAACTGGACTCAATACTCCAGGTGTGGCCTCACCAATGCCAAATAGAGGGGAATAATCACTTCCCTCAATCTGCTGGCAATGTTCCCACTAATACATCCCAAAATGCCATTGGCCTTCTTGGCAACAAGGGCACACTGCTGACTCATATCCAGCTTCTCGTCCACTGTAATCCCCAGGTCCTTTTCTGCAGAACTGCTGCTTAGCCAGTCAGTCCCCAGCCTGTAGCAGTGCATGGGATTCTTCCGTCCTAAGTGCAGGACTCTGCACTTGTCCTTGTTGAACCTCATCAGATTTCTTTTGTCCCAATCCTCCGATTTGTCTAAGTCACTTTGGACCCTATCCTTACCCTCCAGCATATCTACCTCCCCCCGCAGTTTAGTGTCAAACTTGCTGAGGGTTCAATTAATCCCATCATCCAGATCATTAATAAAGATGTTGAACAAAACCGGCCCCAGGACTGACCCCTGGGGCACTCCGCTTGATACTGGCTGCCAACTAGACATCGAGCCGTTGATCATTACCTGTTGAGCCTGACAATCTAACCAGCTTTCTATCCATCTTATAGTCCATTCATCCAGTCCATACTTCTTTAACTTGTGGCAAGAATACCGTGGGAGACTGTAGCAAAAACTTTGCTAAAGTCAAGATATATCACATCCACCGCTTTCCTCATATCCACAGAGCCAGTTATCTCATCATAGTAGGCAATCAGTTTGGTCAGGCATGACTTGCCCCTGGTGAATCCATGTTGACTGTTCCAATCACCTTCCTCTCCTCCAAGTGCTTCAAAATGGATTCCTTGAGGACCTGCTCCATGATTTTGCCGGGAACTGAAGTGAGGCTGACTGGTCTGTAGTTCCCCGGGTTCTCTTTCTTCCCTTTTTAAAATCTGGACGCTATATTTGCCTTTTTCCAATCGTCCGGGACCTCTCCCGATCGCTACGAATTTTGAAAGATAGTGGCCAATGGCTCTGCAATCACATCCGCCAACTCCCTCAGCACCCTTGGATGCATTAGATACAGCCCCATGGACTTATGCATGTCCAGCTTTTCTAAATAGTCCTTGTCAAGGTTCCTTCCCCACTCTGAACTCTAGGGTACAGATGTGGGGACATGCATGAAAGACCTCCTAGCTTATTCTTACCAGCTTAGGTTAAAAACTTCCTCGAGGTACAAACTTTGCCTTGTCCTTGAACCCTATGCTGCCACCACCAAGCATGTTAAACAAAGAACAGGGAAAGAGCCCACTTGGAGACGTCTTCCCCCAAAATATCCCCCCAAGCCCTACACCCCCTTTCTTGGGGAAGGCTTGATAAAAATCCTACCAATTTGCATAGGTGAACCAAGACCCAAACCCTTGGATCTTAAGAACAATGAAAATAATCAGGTTCTTAAAAGAAGAATTTTAATTAAAGAAAAAGTAAAAGAATCATCTCTATAAAATCAGGATGGTAAATACCTTACAGGGTAATCAGATTCAAAACATAGAGAATCCCTCTAGGCAAAACCTTAAGTTACAAAAAGACACAAAAACAGGAATATACATTCCATTCAGCACAGCTATTTTACCAGCCATTAAACAAAAGAAAATCTAACGCATTTCTAGCTAGATTGCTTACTAACTATTTACAGGAGTTCTGGAGAGCATTCCTGACATGGTCCCGGCAAAAGCATCACACAGACAGACAGACCCTTTGTTCCCCCCCACCCCTGCAGCTTTGAAAGTATCTTGTCTCCTCATTGGTCATTTTGGTCAGGTGCCAGCGAGGTTATCTTAGCTTCTTAACTTTTTACAGGTGAAGGGGTTTTGCTTCTGGCCTGGAGGGATTTTATAGTTCTGTATACAGAAAGGTGGTTACCCTTCCCTTTATATTTATGACAGTCCTTAACCTGTTCCTCCACCACTGTTCTTTCACCATGGCCAAAGCTCCCAGGAGCAAACTGAAACTAATTAATAATTTAAGCAACCTGCTTGTGTGGGAGAGAGAAGCAGCATCCTGGCTGTCTCTGGGCTAAAATCTCTCTTGGATCATCACTGGGGCCAGGGGATGTGTTTGCTAATCTCCTCCCCACTCTCCCTTCTCCCAAGATACAGACAAGTGTGACACTGTTTACAGTCGCTGTGGCTCTGAATGCTGAAGGCAGCCCCAGTTTGATTGCACCCATAGAACTTATACAGCACTCTTTGTGCGTCGATCTCAAAGAGCTTTACAGAGCTGATGCACATTAAGTTCCCCGTTCCACCAGGGAGGAAACTGAGGCGCACAGAGAGAAAACATTGTGCCTAATGTCACGCAGCTAGTCAGCGGTAGAGCTTCCCATGCTCAGTTCTGTGCCAGACCCCTTGCACTAGGCGTCTGTTCTTAATGATACAACGGCGGCGAGGCCTGAGGCCAGGCCTAAGGTGTGTCTCAGAGCGGCGCTAGGTCCATCAGGATTTAAGGGCAGGAGAGGCTTGCAGAGGGGCAGCAGCAGAGAAGGCCAGCGCTTATCCTTCCTACCTCTGGAGGAGTTTGGCTTCAGGCTTCTGCTGCCAAGTTGTTTTGGTTGTTCCCTTCCAAGAGAGAGAAGCATTTCTGAGCTCAGGGAATGCTTGGCTTTAAATGTTCCCTGTGCCCTCCGTCAGGCTGACAGGAAGTTTCCTATTTCCCATGCCTTGACAAATCGGAGAGACTGACCATAAACGTGCTGAGAAAAGGGATGTCTGATGGGGTGGCCTGAGGCATTCTGCAGGGCATGCTCTTGTGGCAGTAGGGCAGAGAGACACTGATGTAAGCAGGGCCTGTGTAGGCAGCCGGTGATAATCAGACAGCACCATTACCCGTTGTTTCAGCATGGTTTCCTGGGGCAATGTGATATCATTCATCATTGTTCAAGGCTAGCGACCCGTGAATGCATTGCAGTCAGGCAGATTAGTTGCCAGAATAGGTGAAAGTATTTAATGTAGGAGAACACATAGCAAGTTCAGTGCCAGAGTACTTGAGCTGGAAAACGAGGGCCTAATTTATGGAGCAAGTGCTGACAGGGCTGGGGCTGCTCAGCTCACTGCTGCTTCGGTCCCATCCTCTCTCAGTCATCCGTCACCTAGAGCCGTGGTTCTCAACCGGGGGTATGCCTACCCCAGGGGGGACGCACACAGAGCTCCTCCAGAGGGTACATCCCCTCATCTAGAGATTTGCCTAGTTTTACAACAGGCTACAGATACAGCACTAGCGAAGTCAGAACAAACTAAAATTTCATACAGACAATGACTTGTTTATACAGCTTGTGATACAGGAGGGCCAGGGAGCAGTGGGAGAGGGGAAATATATAATCCCTAGGCTAATTAAGGCATGGTTCCCTGTGGACTAGGGAGGGTTGCTATAGGTCAATGGTTCCCAGACTTTAACAGCCCGCCAACCCCTTTCACTAAGTTGTGAAATCTCGTGAACCCCCTCCTGAAAATGAATATTTCCAGGGATTTAAGTTAGTTGGTGGGAGGGATAGCTCAGTGGTTTGAGCATTGGCCTGCTAATCTCAGGGTTGTGAGTTCAATCCTTGAGGGGGCCATTTAGGGATCCGGGGCAAAAATTGGGGATTGGTCCTGCTTTGAGCAGGGGGTTGGACTAGATGACCTCCTGAGGTCCCTTCCAACCCTGATCTTCTATGATTCTATGAAATTTCCTCTGCACTCCGTGAGGCTCCTGCTGCTGGACCCTGTTGACCGCCCCAGTCAACTGAGCTCCACTGAGCTTGGGCTGCAGGTCCCGCTGACCGCCGGGGCCTCAGGCTGCCAGCCCCAACTGCCCAGCCCCACTGTCCCTGGGGCTTGGGCTGCCAGCCGCACGCAGAGCACTGGGGTTCGGGCTGCCGGCTCCCCCGCTGATGGGGGCAGGGCTCGGGCTGCCAGCCCCAACTGCCTGGCCCCACTCTCCCTGGGGCTCGGCCTGTCTGCCCTGCAACTGGGTCCCACCTGCTGCCGCCAACGCCCGGGGTCCTCTGGTCGCCATTAATGAAAATTTTCTGGCAAACTCCCTGTAACATTCTGCGAATCCCCAGGGGTTCACGAACCCGAGTTTGGGAACCACTGCTATAGGTTAATTGAAGCACCTGTAGTCAATTAAGGCCCTGACAGGAACCTAATAAAACCCCCTGCTTCAGGTATTCAGAGAAGGAGGAGGAAGGAGAGAGGATTGGAGCTTGGAGGTATGCTGTGAGATTTGAAAGACCAGAGAACCGAAGTAAGGGAGACTCTGCCCCAGTGTCTAAGGACTGAAGGCTCCCCACCCAAGGGGGAAGAGGATAAGAACCCGCAGGGGTTGAGAGGGTCTGGGGCTCAGTGAGGAGCAAACCCTGACTCCTTCCCTCCTCTACCACCTTCCCGGGCCATTAGTGGGGACCTTGGTGGCCCAAGAGCAGGAGCATGGTGGCGTCTTAGCCCCCTGCCAAAAAAAAGCTCAGGACTCACCATACTAACATCAAAGGAGTACTTGTGGCACCTTAGAGACTAACAAATTTATTAGAGCATAAGCTTTCGTGAGCTACAGCTCACTTCATCGGATGCATTTGGTGGAAAAAACAGAGGAGAGATTTATACACACACACAGAGAACATGAAACAATGGGTTTATCATACACACTGTAAGGAGAGTGATCACTTAAGATAAGCCATCACCAACAGCAGGGGGGGGAAGGAGGAAAACCTTCCATGGTGACAAGCAGGTAGGCTAATTCCAGCAGTTAACAAGAATATCAGAGGAACAGTGGGGGGTGGGGTGGGAGGGAGAAATACCATGGGGAAATAGTTTTACTTTGTGTAATGACTCATCCATTCCCAGTCTCTATTCAAGCCTAAGTTAATTGTATCCAGTTTGCAAATTAATTCCAATTCAGCAGTCTCTCGTTGGAGTCTGTTTTTGAAGCTTTTTTGTTGAAGTATAGCCACTCTTAGGTCTGTGATCGAGTGACCAGAGAGATTGAAGTGTTCTCCAACTGGTTTTTGAATGTTATAATTCTTGACGTCTGATTTGTGTCCATTCATTCTTTTACGTAGAGACTGTCCAGTTTGGCCAATGTACATGGCAGAGGGGCATTGCTGGCACATGATGGCATATATCACATTGGTAGATGCGCAGGTGAACGAGCCTCTGATAGTGTGGCTGATGTGATTAGGCCCTATGATGGTATCCCCTGAATAGATATGTGGACAGAGTTGGCAACGGGCTTTGTTGCAAGGATAGGATAGTCTCTAAGGTGCCACAAGTACTCCTTTTCTGTTTGCGAATACAGACTAACACGGCTGCTACTCTGAAACCATACTAACATCGGCTATCTTGTCACAAGCTCTCTACACTATACACTGAAATGTAAGTACAGTACCGGTATTTATATTCCAATTGATTTATTTTATAATTCTGTGGTAACAATGAGAAAGTTAGCCATTTTTCACTACTAGTGCGTGGTGACCCCTTTGTATTCTTGTGTCTGATTTTGTTAGCAAGTCATTTAAGTGAGGTGAAACCTGGGGGTGCGCAAGACAAATCAGCCTCCTGAAAGGGGTACAGTAGTCTGGAAGGGTTGAGAGCCACTGCCCTAGGGAAGGGGCTGAATGTTGGCCAGAAGGAGGAAGGGAGGGAGTTGCAGAAACCCTTTGCTATAGGAATGATGCTAGGTGAAAAAAGGAAGACCACTGACCTTGCCGCATCCAGAGCGAAGGGCTTTCTTGCAATAGTGCCCTCACGTTTGTGCTTATGGATATGCCCTCAAAACCTCACCACAAAGTCAGCCCTGTTGCTTGCCAGAAGGGAAGGATGTGTGAGAGAGAAATAATTGCTTTCACTGGTGAGGGTCTATTGCGGTAAGACCTAAGAGATCTAGATAGATGGAGTTATGGAGAAAGCATAGTTTACCCATAATCAAAATGATTCCATTGGGCTGCCGAGCTGCAGGGGTGTGACCAACATATAACAAACTGAAGAGAGATGGGAGGCTTCCATTTTACACATCTCACCCCTGATTTAGCAAAAACTGTACCCAATTACATGTGTATGATCTTATATCAAGCTAGACTCTGCCAGAAAATTTGGGCCAAGTCAGAAAAAGTGTGTTTGAGAGAGGAATTCTAAAAAATGATTTTTGGCTCAAAAAACCAGCCCGAGCTGGTAACTCCAAACTTCTTGTATTCTGTTGGCCTCTTTGATCAGTAACAACTAGTTTATTCCTTAGTTATTAAATTGATGAAAACATATAGTAGGATGTTTGCAGAGCTCTTCCTGGAAGTCTGCATGCTAGTCACTGCAGGTATTAAAATGTTCACAAGGCCACGAGTGGAATGAAATATCTTAACGTTCCATTTCCATTTTTCCTGTGTTTTAAAATCGTTTAATGTAACAGGGACACCAGTTTAATTGTCACATTTCTGTCTGCCAGACTTCTCTTTCCTATTGTTATAACTACCCCCTAGGACAGCTGCCATGAAAGAGATTAGAAGGGTTTTTCTCTTCTGGTTTTTTGAGTTGTCTTTGCTTTGTGCATTGGAGAGTCAGACCTAGACTCTGGTGCTCACTCCTGCGAGAGATAAGAATGGCCACAGGCCTTGCTGCATTCACAACAAAATATGTTTCAGAGTAGCAGTCATGTTAGTCTGTATTCGCAAAAAGAAAAGGAGTGCTTGTGGCACCTTAGAGACTAACAAATTTATTTGAGCATAAGCTTTCATGAGCTACAGCTCACTTCATCAGATGCTCAAATAAATTTGTTAGTCTCTAAGGTGTCACAAGTACTCCTTGTCTTCTTACAACAAAACATGTAACTCCCCTTTTCACCCTTGCTTCCCCTAGACATACTTGCACTTTAAACATACACAAACCAGCTCTAAACTAAGCTCTTCCTGGCATCTAGCAGCAGGAGACGCAGAGAGAGATGTCAGTGTTTGTTTCTATTTTGAAAGATGTGGGAGTGCTTGGAAGTTGGACACACCATGGGAGGGCCCTGTGAGATCAAAGACAGAGGAAGAGGAGCTCATGGAAAACTTTAGTTCCATCTTCTCCTAGGAACAGCCCAAACCAAAGGCCCAAGTGAGGGACCTCATGGAAGAGAAATGCCAGAAGCAACATTCCCTGGCGATGGCAGTGAGCACCATGCATCGACCTCAGTGGAGTTTTCCCCATTTACGTGTGCATATAATTTGGTTCAATCTCTGTTGTAAGGGATCCTGCTTTTTATCACCCTGACGGGAAATGAAGGATAAGGGTCTTCCGACTCCTCTCAAAGTCCTACTGCCGCCCTATAGTGATGAGCAGTCAGAGGGGTGCTATGAAGACTCAGCGTCACCGTGAGTTCTGGCAGCCAGCAGAGGGACCCTGTTTTCTCTAGGATGCAGTCATTGCAATGCCATTGCTTGCACCTCCTCTTTCATTCATTTTGATTTCGTCTTGGAACTTGATTTAATAAAACCTGGTCTTGTCACTGAGATCCCAGGTGGCTGAACTGAATTAACTTCCCTGTCTGTTTTTGTCACTGTTGTGGATTTGGCATGTCTCTCAGCTGCCTATCTGCACCTCCACACTCAGCCATAGGACACAGTCACTTGCTTTAGGATGGGCTATGAGGCCATATAATGCTGAGACTATATTGCCTTGGCTCACTGACCATAGACTGAACAAAGAGGGCTACACACTGATCAGAATCTGACATGGGAAATATTATTTCATCAGAACGGCCACACTGGGTCAGACAAATGGTCCATCTAGCCCAGTATCCTGTCTCCCAACAGTGGCTGATGCCAAGTGCTTCAGAGGGAATGAACAGAACAATTATCAAGTGATCCATCCCCTGTTGTCCAATCCCAGCTTCTGGCTGTCGAGGTTTAGGGACACCCAGAACATGGGGCTACATCCCTGGCCATCTTCATTAATAGCCATTGATGGACCTATCCTCCATGAACTTTCTTGAGCCCAGTTATACTTTTGGCCTTCGCAACATCCCCTGGCAGTGAGTTCCACAGGTTGACTGTCTGTTGCGTAAAAAAGTACTTCCTTATATTAGTTTTAAACCTGCTGCTTATTAGTTTCATTGGGTGACCCCTGGTTCTTGTCTTACGCAAAGGGGTAAATAACACTTCCTATCTACTTTCTCCTCACTAGTCATGATTTTATCGACCTCTATCCCCCCTCAGTTATCTCTTTTCAAAACTGAACAGTCCCAGTGTTTTAATCTCCCCGTGTATGGAAGCTGTTCCGTACCCCTAACCATTTTTGTTGCCCTTCCCTGCACTTTTTCCAATTCTACTATATCTTTGTTGAGATGGAGTGGCCAGAATGGCACTCAGTATTCAAGGTGGGGTGTACTATAATATGATGTTTTCTTCTGTCCCTTTCTCAATGGTTCCTAACATTCTGTTCGCTTTTTTGTCTGCCACTGCACATTGATCAGTGAACTATGTACAATGACTCCAAGATCTTTCTTGAGTGGTAACAGCTAATTTAGACTCCATTGTTTTGTATGTATAGTTGGGATTATGTTTTCCGATGTGTATTGCTTTACACTTATCCACATTGAATTTCATCTGCCATTTTGTTGCCCAGTCACCCAGTTTAGTGAGATTCCTTTGTAACTCTTCACAGTCAGCTTTGGGCTTCACTATCTTGAATAAATTTGTATCATCTGCAAACTTTGCCACCTCACTGTTTACCCCCTTTTCCAGATCATTTTTGGGTAGGTTAAACAGCACTGGTCTCAGTACAGATCCTTGGGGGATGCCTCTATTTACCTCTCTCCACTGTGAAAGATCTAGAGAAGTGCTAATAAGCGACGGCCACGTAAACAACACCCTATACCGGAAATCTACCTACCCCTAAACTTACCTACATGCCTCCAGCTTTCATCCAGACCACATCACACAATCCATCGTCTACAGCCAAGCTCTAAGATACAACCACATTTGCTCCGATCCCTCAGACAGAGACAAACACCTACAGGATCTCTATCAAGCGTTCTTAAAACTACAATACCCACCTGGTGAAATGAAGAAACAGATTGACATAGCCAGAAAGGTACCCAGAAGTCACCTACAAGACAGGCCCAACAAAGAAAGTAACAGAACGCCACTAGCCGTCACCTTCAGCCCCCAACTAAAACCTCTCGAGCGCATCTTCAAGGATCTACAACCTATCCTGAAGGACCATCCCTCACTCTCACGCACCTTGGGAGACAGGCCAGTCCTCGCTTACAGACAGCCCCCCAACCTAAAGCAAATACTCACCAGCAACTATATACCACACAACAAAAACACCAACCCCAGAACCAAACCCTGCAACAAACCCCGGTGCCAACTCTGTTGACATATCTATTCAAGGTACACCATCATAGGACCCACACCATCAGGGGCTTGTTCACCTGCACATTTACCAATGTGATATATGCCAACATGTGCCAGCAATGCCCCTCTGCCATGTACATTGGCCAAACTGGATAGTCTCTACGCAAAAGAATAAATGGACACAGATCTGACATCAGGAATTATAACATTCAAAAACCAGTAGGAGAACACTTCAGTCTCCCTGGTCACTCAATAACAGACCTAAAAGTGGCAATTCTTCAACAAAAAACCTTCAAAAACAGACTCCAAAGTGAAACTGCAGAACTGGAATTAATTTGCAAAGTGGACACCATCAGATTAGGCCTGAATGAAGAGTGGGAGTGGTTGGGTCATTACAAAACCTAAACCTAATTTCCCCCTACTGTTACTCACACCTTCTTGTCCACTGTTTGAAATGGGCCACTCTTATTACCACTACGAAAGTTATTTTTCCTCCCTTGGTATCCTACTCTTAATTGAATTCTCATTAGACTGACCTCACACTTCCATCTTTTATACCTGCTCCTGTGTTTTCCACTCCATGCATCTGATGAAGTGGGTTCTAGCTCACAAAAGCTTATGCCCAAATAAATTTGTTAGTCTCTAAAGTGCCACAAGGACTCTTCGCTCTTTTTTCTAGAGAAGAAAGTATTCTTTCCCGAGTGAAAGACTGCACAGAAAAGCCAGCTATGTGTCAGAGGGATTTCTAAAGGCTTAAAAGGGTTTGTTTATGGCTTTATTTAGATAACTCTCTTTAAAAATAGGGTGAGACTTAGAACAAATATTTTTAGAGCAGCTTTCTGCCGAGTCCTGCTGAAAGGGAGCTTGCAATTTAAAACAGTATTTTAACATTTCACTCTTTACAGCATCGGTGTTACAACAATAGCAAATTACTGGGAGCTATGGTAAAGAAAAAAAATTAACTCAAAATAGTTTCCTCCTGATCAGAACTATCTTCTATTTTAATCTTCTGTGTGTCTGATTATTCTGCACGTGAGTCAAGGGTTTGCCATTCAGTTTCAATACGTTCCAGAAATACAAACAAGTGCAGCTGAGATAAAGAAGCTTACTTAGTGTTCCAGCCTGAGCTAAAGGAACCAACTGTAATGCTCCTCGACTTTCAAAGTAGAACTCACGCACACAGAGACATACCGTGACCCCCCCCCCGCTTCCATGTACATGCTGCAAAGTTTCCTGTAACCAAGCAAAACCTTCCTGATTTAGAAGAATATAAAAAAGTTGTCAAGTTTTGCTGAAATGCAGCCTGTAGCAATGTGCCATTCTGCAGCTTTACCTTCAGCCATGGTGTCCAGCCCTGGAATCCCTCTTACTCTGCTTGGAGTGCCTGCAGCTATGAAAAAAGAGCTGATGGTTTATCTCCTCCCACCCTCACTAGTTTTTTTTTTCTCCCTTTATAGAGGCAGACACAGCACACACCCCCTCATCTGAGTGGATGGAGCAACCTTAGCAAGAACTGGAAAAACCCCACTGTTTCCAGGAAAAACTAAATTGACTTTTTTTTTTCCCAACTTTGAGCATGGATCTGTGGCACAAGCAGGTCTTGAATAGCTCACTGCCCCCCACACACGCTAAAAATATACGAATAAGGGACACGTACAGAAAAGGCCAATGCAGGGACACTGCAGTTAAATAACGCCTCTAGCTGGTCACTACTGTGAAATTCCTTCCCCCGTTTCAGGGAAGGGAATTTCTAATGTCATCCTCTGAAAGGGGGGCTCTGTGTGCAGTGCCTGAGGAGGATCGTCACACACCTGGGTGGGTGGGACGTACTCTTTTAGTTAGCTGGCCTGGAGATTGGGTCACCCCTTATCTTCACAGGCCATTAAAGGGAAAGGCAGAGTTCTTGGAAACCCCCTTCCTGTCAGCACACTGGGAGGAGATGTGCTCTCCTCAGGAAGACCATGGCGGACACCTTGTATGCCTCACGTCAGACCCTCCTCCACCCACCACCCCACAGGCTAACTGGGAGAATGGGTCAGCAGAATGAAGTGCTGGGGCTGTGCCCTTTTCAGACTGGACCCCACATTCTCCCCCCCACCCCCCAAGCCACAACCCAGAATCCTTTGGGCCAGTTGCTGTGGCCTTTGACTGTGGGAATTGGCAGCCTTTGGTACCTCAGGAAAACCATTTGCAAGTAGTGGGCAAATCTGTGGGGGGGGAGGGGAGCTTGTGACCAATGTATGGTGCTGAGCTCTTGGGGAAGGGAGGGAACGCCCCGCAGAGTTGAGTCCTCGCCAGGAGGGGGTGAAGGTTAAACATTCGGTGATTCCCCAGGATGGGAGGCGTTGCCGCTTCTGCGCTTTGGTGCTGAATGTCAATCACAAGTGGCAGCTCCAGAATCCGTCCATGAAATGAGATGGTTGGACTCCCTCACTGATGGGAATTTTACACCCCTTTCTGAATCCTCTCCAGATCTGGCCCTCCATGAACATGGGTCCAGGACCATTCATAACCAATCAGCGCTTTGGGGCATTTTGCTCACAAGCCGCCTGGGACCAGATAACCATATTTTATGTATTGTTGTCTCCCTCTCATTTGGGCAATCCCAGCACTGGGAAGCGGTTCATGGGAGCCCGGCGGGAAGGGGCCTGCTTCATGCCACTGGAACTGGAAGATGTTCATGAAAAATGTGTCCCATGTTTTTAGTTGAGAGGTTTTGACATTTGACACTTTTGCTATCGTCCATAATGTCTGAACTGCCCTGCAATGGAAACCGACCAAAATGCCATCTAGTTCTGCTGTAACTTCCACCAGCTCCTCTGTGCGCTTGGCTGATAGGCCCCTTTCTAAGCAGAATGGCAGATAGCCATGGGCCTCCTGCAGAAGCTATGCAATAGAGGGACTATTTTCCTCATTCTCCAGTGGTGGAAGAACCCCCCTCTCACAAAAGTTGTGCTGAGTCAGTGCCCTGGCCTTTTTTACATTGGTGCCGACAGCTAATTGCATTGTCACTGCAAAACTGAAAAATGACTTTGCAGCCCCTGTGGCCCATGAATTGATCTGGCTGCAGCACTGGCATCCAGTCTCTCCCCACTAAATGGCTACTCTGCTAGGCACCAGGTGGACGGAGGCTGGGCATGCTCTCCATTGATGATAGGAGGAAAGCGCTCCAGCAGAGAGAGAACAAAATGACTGACTGATTTGGTAACACACAAGGAACTGGGTTGTTTTCATGTCCGTGTGTGCGATTCTGCAAACATAAGAATGGCCATACTGGGTGAGACCAAAGGTCCATCCAGCCCAGTAGCCTGTCTACCAACAATGGCCAATGCCAGGTGTCCCAGAGGGCGTGAACCTAACAGGTAATGATCAAGTGATCTCTCTCCTGCCATCCATCTCCACCTTCTGACAAACAGAGGCTAGGGACACCTTTCCTTACCCATCCTGGCTAATAGCCGTTAATGGACTTAACCTCCATGACTTTATCCTGTTCTCTTTTTCTGCAGAAAGAAATCCTTGCTCTAGTGGTCAAGACCACGTTCTGGCACATGCAATGGAGGGAGGAGCAGCCACTGGGAAATGGACTCTGATGGATTTAGGGCTCAGCCAGTTGAGTTTTTCGTATTCACAAATTCTTTGCAGTTGATTGTCCTAGAGATACGGCCCCTGCTCTGTCTTGTATGGCAGAGAGCCGGCTGGGGTCTCTGGAAACAAAATATCTCCCAGCGCATGAAATGAAGCAGGCAAGCAGAGCCTAGCATTGATTTAATGTTCCAGCTGTGGCTGGGAAGAGCCAGGCCATTCATCATAACCCAGAGGAGGGGAGGCAGGGAACAAAGTTAAATGTGCAATAAATCCTGGCTGAGTGGAAGCCTTGTGGTTAGGACCTGATGTGGTTAGTTCCAGCATCCTGGTGAATCAAGTGGGGGAGCCATGTCTTGAGCTGCACTGCCGATGGACCCGAGGAGGAACACATGGCATATGGTCTGCACTTTTCATCCTGTGTAATGTAAATCAGCTGCCTCAAGAATATTTGCCTTATCTTCCCATCTCTCAATGTACGAAGGGATAGCTCAGTGGTTTGAGCCTGCTAAACCCAGGGTTGTGAGTTCAATCCTTGAGGGGGCCATTTAGGGGTCTGGGGAAAAATTGGGGATTGGTCCTGCTTTGAGAAGGGGGTTGGACTAGATACCTCCTGAGGTCCTTTCCAACCCTGATATTCTATGAAATAAAAATGATACAGGAGCCCTTAGGCTGCAGAGCTTGTTTAGTGCACATGAAATGACAATACAGGATGTCCTGAGGGAGCAAGGAGAGCTGGCGGTATTTTAAAGAAGCCTTATTAAGGGCACAGGAACAAACCATCCTGAAGTGCAGAAAGATTAGCAAATATGGCAGGCGTCTCCAAGGGCATGGTGGTAGCATAGGGCCATTGCGGGAGCTGTTTTCTGGGATGCAGTTGGGATTAGAGACCAGACTGATAATTAAATCCTATTTTTGGATGGTCAACTGCCTCAGAGTTTGAGCACGTGCCTATACAGTGTTGATGGGATTTACTAGAGGTTTGAAATGTCTCACATTGCACTTTATCTTTTCGCTAGGGCTCGCATTTTGTCTCCACTCTGTACTTTCCTTGGTTGCTGAGCTTTTTTTAGTTACCCTCCTAGGTAAGAGAATCCACACCTGCGTGATCTTCAATCTTGCACATATTGTAACATCAGGCCAACTTTTCAAAGCCTCTCCAAAAATATGCCCCAAATGTGCAAGTGGAACCAGTTCATAAAGTATTTGTGTCTGAAAGCGGCCAGCTTCTCTTGTACATGCTGATTTGAGCACACACCAATGCAGGCTTTTGCACCTGCCAGGGTGTGGGGCACCCCCCAGGTTTTTAGGCACATTTTTGAAAATGTCTCTTCAAATCAGATTGAGAATGCAGCTCACTATGGTTGTTGCATCAGTGCAGCCCACATACTTCATGTCTGTTCTCAGGCAAAGTCCTGTTGACTTTGCTGTTTTGCCTCAAGGGGAATATAAGAAATATCAGAGCGGGGTAGTCAATAGGTGGACCACAGGCCAAATCTGGACCACCAGGAGCTTTTGAACAGACTACAACATCTTTTTATTATTATTTAATTTCTGTATTATTCTCTGGAGTCTGGACCTTGACTATACTTTGACCAAGAAATGTGTACCTTGATAAAAAATAATTGATTACCCCTGTACCAGAGTCATAAGGCAGGAGTTGGCCCTGTCTGCTGCAGAGCATGACAGGCAATCCTTACTGCCATGGCATTTCAATCCTGCTCCCTGTCACTGAACTTTACTCATGCTCATAGTGTTGAGATGCTGTGCTCGGGATGTGCTTTTTGTAATGTACAGCAAATAGACCAGTAATGAGCATCTCAGCAAAGCAAATCTAAAACACATCAAACGGATTTTTCTCACTCTGCTTTCATGTTGCTCAGAAACCCAAACTATTCATTACCCCATAATGTGTGTGTATTTGTGCATCTGCTTAAAGGAAAACAAATTAGGAGGACTGGATGGTGGTGAGGATGATTCACTGACTACAGTGAATTTCATCTTTATTTCGATTATTGGGTCAAACATCGCCTCAGTCAGCAATGCCCAACAGTCTCTACCCTCTGGCCGTCTATGGCCATCATCATTGCCGTATCTGAGCACCTCACAGTCGTGACTAGATTTGTCCTTGCACACCTGTGTGAGGCGTGACAGAGCTATTATCACCATTGTACAGAGGGGGAACTGAGCCCCAGAGAGATCAAGTGACTTGTCCCCGGTTGCACAGGAAGGCTGTGGCAGGGCTGGGACTTGAGCCCCTAGCTCCCAATTCCTATGCTAGTGCCTTAACCACTGGGCCCTCCTTCCTGTTTGGATGCCAACTGGTGGCCTTTATGAAATGAGTTTACTAGCGTCAGTCCATGTCCACACTCCATCAACCGCTGTCACTGATTCAGACAAATGAAGCGGATTGGCAACCTAGGGACTGCATGGGTGGGACTCTGAGCTACTCTCTCATGCCTAGTAGGGGAGCCTTTTAATTTTGGCATAAACTTGAGTTTTTAGGGACATTTATGGGCACTAAATTCACCCACAGGACACCAGGCATTGAGTGTAAAGCCAGCTATGTCAGTTTTGCGGCATCTGAGGCTTTGCCCATGTTCCTTGAGTTTTTTGAGTACCTAATGAAAGTTTTGACAGCCTTATGTTCCAACACTGGTAAAAAATTGAGTTTGGGAAGAGTTCCCAAGGGACTCTGAAAAGTCCTCGGCTGTGGGAAGAAAGTAAGGAATATTGGGGGAAGTGAATGTGATCAAAGTATCTCAGGAAAGAAGAAAATCTTCATGTTAGTGTCCTCTTCATCCAGGCTTTTGCTGCATGCTATAGTGGTGTCTGCCATTCACTGGAAAGGCCCACAGGCATGGAAAGCAAACCACATCCTGCTTATTTTTACTTTGCTTAGCAAGCCCAGGGCTTTTAGGAGGCATTTGTGCTGCTGGGTGCTAGGAATTTGCTCAAGGTGGATAGCATACAATTGTGTTTTCCTCTCACACCCGTCTTTGAATCTGGCACCTCTTCAAGGCATGCACATTCCTGGCCCTTCCAAATCACTGTACTGTCAGGTCAAATATTGGATGCGTGTACACTAGACAAACAGCTCCCCTCTACACTAACTCCGTTGTAGCAGTAGATCCTGACTCAGCCTCCAATGCAGACAGGATAGCAAGCCCATGAGAAGAGGCAGTAGTACATTAGTCATTTGTCTAAGTTATCCACCCTCAGTTAAAAGTCACTCTGTTTCCTTAGATTATTTCATATTACGTGCAGGTGCCATTAAATATGTTGAGTGAGTAGGGTCAGAAAAATGTCAACTCCCACTTTGCAAATCAACATGTAGAGTGTCTCTGGAAAACCACAGCGACTGAATAACTTGAGCACTGTTCAGCAAAAAGAAACAGCTGTTCCAATGGGTAACAGGGGAAAGGCAGCTTTAAAGGCAGCCATGTTTCCTCAGGTTTCAGTTAGTGTCAATACTTGGCCTGGAAATCTTCAAAACATAAGAATAGTCATACTTGGTCAGATCAGTGGTCTATCTAGCTCAGTGTCCTGTCTTCTGACAGTGGCCAATGCCAGGTGCCCCAGAGGGAATGAACAGAACAGGTAGTCATCACGTGATCCATCCCCTGTTGTCCACTCCCAGCTTCTGGCAAATGAAAGCCAGGAGGAGATGGTGTTGGTGATTTAGTAAGTGGCAGTTGCAGTCTTATGCTGCGCTCATCACCCTAGTATCTGAGCATCTTCATTAAGCAACATCACTGCACCTGTGTCAGGTGTTTGTTCTCTCATTCTCTCCCTGGGGGGAGAAGTGCATAAAGTGCAGTATCTGGTTTGGTAGGGTTGGTTTGTTTCATATCCATATTGCTGTGTATTTATTTGCGAGAAGGCTGGTCAAAGAAATGCCCCTTGCACTTGGAGTGGGAGATGATGAGGTTTGTGATGGTCCTTAGTTCCTGGGGGAGTTTGTTCCACAGTCTGGGGCTAGGCCCTGAGGAAGCACTGTCTCCTGCACAGACAAGCCTTACACTTACTGTGGAGCATTCCACAGTGTCAGAGGAGCAGAGCTGTTGACCACTGTCTTTATCCCGAAGCTTTAGGCTGTTTTAAATACCTGGGCCCAGGCCATGGAGCGTCTTGAAGATAAGGACTGAGACATTGAGCTTGATTCAGATTTCTATGGGAAGAGGCGGGGGGAGGGTTCTGGAGATGCTGAGCAAAGCCCAAGTGAAAGGGTTTGACTTTAGCTTTCATGAAAATGTGCTAAGCCCTGGCAGGGCTGAAGGAAAGAATCTGCAGCCTCTGGGGAATCTGAGAAGAGCTGAGGTTCCCTGATAGACGGCGTCTTTGCTCAGTCAGGTCCCCTCTCAGGTCCATTCCTATCATGGTTTAAGCACTTTTACATTTGTTCTTTATCAGTTCTAAAGCATTTCCATAGGCATATGAATCAGAGGTTGCATCCATAACGGCACTGTTTTAAGGATGAATGTAATGGAATCCATTGGGCATGGGGCTGCAATGGTCGGATACATATATTCCCTGCCTGCTCCATCTTCAGGAACCTAGGAATCCTAATCGGTGACTGTGAAATGCCATGGGAGATTAGACAGCTACGGAAAACTCAGTAATAATGGGGGGTGCCACTTATACGCATATTGACGGGGAACATGTCACCTCAGGGTGGGAGGTAGACATAAAATTTCTAGACACCATTCATGGCTGCTTCTTGGAGCAGATAGTCCTGGAACCCACAAGAGGAAAGGCAATTCTTGACTGGCTCCTAAGTAGCACACAGGATCTGGTCCAAGAAGTGAATATAGCTGAACCGTTTGGTAATACTGACCATACCGTAATTAAATTTAGCATTCTTGTAGGGAAGAAAATACCAAAGAAACCTATCACAGTAGCATTTCACTTCCAAAAGGGGAACTACACAAAAATGAGGAAACTAGTTAAATGGAATTAAAAGGAAGAGTCACAAGATTGAAATGCCTGCAAGCTGCGTGGCAAACCCCAAACTACACATGTAAGAGGGTTACATGTGGCCCAGCCTCATCTCCTCAGCTGGCTCCATCCCTCCACAGAAATGCTGTTGCCTGTGTCCAGGGCTTAAATTCTTATAGAGGATTTCCTGGAACCCCTCACACACCTCCCCACAACATGGTATAAAAATTCCAGGGGGGCTGATCATATTTACCAGAGCTCTGCTCAGGACAGCTGTGGCCAAATTTAAGCCCACCTCAAACATGGGATCTACTCTCATCTCCTTTGAAACTAAGGGAGGTCAGTGAGTATTGCATCACACCCCTCGTATTTAAATACTCTCCCAGGACTTTGGGCTGTGGACCAGGAAGGGAGGGGGCCATACAGCAAGATATTGGCACAGGTAGGTGGTAGGGGCCTCTGGCTGTTTCAACACTTGGGAAGGCTATTTCTGCTTTATACAGTCATCCCAGCACAGGCCACAGAGCAGCACCATAGGTGCTCTGGTCACCTGATCCCACAAGGCGACAGCATGAAAGAAGCAGCTGGGCAACAAACTCTCCCAGGCCTGACCCCATTAGGACTCCACAGTGTTGCCCTAGGCAGGGCGGCAGAAGTTCTGTGCTGGGTGGGGCCATTCGGGATGAGTTTGGAATACAGGGCATGAGGAGTGTATAATGTTAGGGTGCAAAGGAGTCTCCTCCGTTTGGCCCGAGAACAGCAGAGACAAGTTCCTGTGAACTGGAGCCATATTTGGAGTTGCCTCCATTTCTGAGGAAGCAGGAAGCATGGTAATCGAATTTTGGGAAAACCTTGGGGCAAAGACTCTGGGACCTTTTTAAAAAGAGATTTAAAGGGGAATTTGTTGTTTCATGGTCTCTGTTCCCAGGCCCAAGGTCTGCAGATTTTATTTAAATAAGAAGAAGCACAAACCTTTGCTTCCAAATGATTTCCAAATTTTTTCAAGAAGAGGTGGGGGGTTAGAGTGTGTTATCTGGGTCACAGGCCACTGCATCCTCTACTGGGCTGCCGCGGGGTGGTCCTTGTAAAGGTGCCAGACACGGTAACAGGTTAGGAGGGGGATGTCAAGGAGGATTCTTGCAGCTGAGGTAGGGAGCACACAGCTGACTCCTAGAGCAGCACCAGCCCAGCCACCCTCACTCCCTCCAAACCCGCTTGTGTCGCCCCAGTACAGCTCTATGCCCATCAGGCCAGGCAGTAACAGGACACATTGAGATCCCCCTTTAGTTCCCAGGACATCAGCTGTCACCTGACTGAGCCCCACATGCTGGGTGCTTTGCATTTTAAAAAGTAATTTCCCCATCATCCCCAAACCTTGCCAGTAAAATTAAGTGTTTAGCTGTTCTAATAATACCTCATCTCCTGCTGCTCTTGCTCTGAGCCTCGATCAAATCACAGATATAACCACACAGGAACTGCAAATAAAATGGTTACAACCCCTGCTGCCTCTCTGCTGTTCTCGGGCCAAACGGAGGGGCAGGGGGTGTAACCATTTTATTTGCAGTTCCTGTGTGGTTATATCTGTGATTTGATCTAGGCTCAGAGCAAGGGCAGCAGGAGATGAGGTATTATTAGAACAGCTAAACACTTAATTTTACTGGCAAGGTTTGGGGATGATGGGGAAATTACTTTTTAAAATGCAAAGCACCCAGCATGTGGGGCTCAGTCAGGTGACAGCTGATGTCCTGGGAACTAAAGGGGGATCTCAATGTGTCCTGTTACTGCCTGGCCTGATGGGCATAGAGCTGTACTGGGGCGACACAAGCGGGTTTGGAGGGAGTGAGGGTGGCTGGGCTGGTGCTGCTCTAGGAGTCAGCTGTGTGCTCCCTACCTCAGCTGCAAGAATCCTCCTTGACATCCCCCTCCTAACCTGTTACCGTGTCTGGCATCTTTACAAGGACCACCCCGCGGCAGCCCAGTAGAGGATGCAGTGGCCTGTGACCCAGATAACACACAGAAATCCTGTGAAGTGCTGTGGAATACGAGAGACTTCCAAGCAATGTGACCTCCTCCTGCGTCCCACCGGGCACGGCTCTCTGCAGTCCATTCAGAAGATCTCATGCCAAGGCTCCTCCTTAAAATGCCCAAACCCAAACTCTCATTGGCCATACCTGGGCAGTGATATAGGGAGAACTCGGTAGTTTCCTAGTTAAATGGCTGCAGTATTGTTTGTTGGGCACTTGCATTTCTAAGCTATCTCCGTGTGTGCAGACGGTAACAGCCATTTTGTGATGGGCACTCAGCACAGGGGTCACACACACACACACACACACACACACAGAGTGTGCTCGCTCCTGGAGACTTCACTTTTATTCTTTAATTCTTTTATTCTTTAAGATAAAGTTGAGCCTGCTTGGGAGTCGCTGTTAATTTCTGGTTGTACAGCAAAACCTGTTGTCTTCTAAATGTAGGGCCAGTTACTTCAATGAACGTGAAATCTTCTATCTCAGGGAGTTGGGAATCAGTGGGCCTATGTGCAGGGCCCTTCTCCTATTGCAGTAGGAGAGCCTCTCCCCTTGGTGCAGCTAGTGTCTTCACTGCAGTGCTGCAGCTGCAGCCTTTTAAGTGTAGACGAGCCCTTGGAGTCATTAGCAAACTCCCCCTCCCCTGCAGGGTAACTGCATTGTCTAAATACAACCCCCCGCCTCAGCTGTGGCTGCATTTCAGTGGCTGGTGAAAGAATTTCTTGGCTGTGTGCACATTGCTCTCTGGTTTGCATTTGATGATACAGTATCCTTGGGGATTTTAATTGTTCACAGAATCATAGAATATCAGGGTTGGAAAGGACCTCAGGAGGTCATCTAGTCCAACCCCCTGCTCAAAGCAGGACCAATCGCCAACTAAATCATTGGCTTGGTAATCTGCTAAATTCAGCCTATTGCCATGGGTTTTCCAGTTATTAGTGTGATCTAGTGAGGCTCTGTGGCATCTTTGTAAATCCCAAGTGCCCAACAGTAATATTTTGCCAGGGAGTTGGCTTTGACCTAAAAGATGCTGATTACTGAAGTACTGGCCCCAGTGACAGAAGTCAGCTCTTCTTTAATCCTAGATGAGGAACCTGCAGCAGCGTTGGCTCTCAGCACCCCAAAAACCCACTCTCTATCCCCCCGCATACACACAACACATTCCCTGTCACACTCCACCCCCGCCATTTGAAAAGCACGTTGCAGTCACTTGCATGCTGGGATAGCTGCCCATAATGCACCGCTCCCAATGCCGCTGCAAATGTGGCCACGCCAGTGCGCTGTCCGCTGTCAATGTGGACAGACTGCAGCGCTTTCCCTACTGTGCTCTGCGAAGGTGGATTTAACTCTCAGCGCTCTACATCTGCAAATGTAGCCATGCCCTGAGTGTCTTTGAACCTTTTATTCCTGAGGAATTTGACACTTCTGTGATATTTGAAAGTAAGTCCCCAAGGTCTGCTAGAGGAAACAAAAGGCCTCTATTTGCCTGTTAGTTACTTTGATTTGTAACGATACCTTTGCACCTATCCTCCAAGGATCTCAGTGTTTTCAAACATGAGTGAATTGAGCCTCACAACTTCAGCAGGAGAGGTACATAATTTATTAGCCACATGTTTCATTAGCTAAACAGAAATAGAGAGAGGTTAAAATGACTTTCCCTCTTCCTTTAGTCCCTGAAATTTCAAAAAATGCCTTCAAACAATGGCCTTTGTGTTTACCAGCAAGGTGGTCAGTGTAATAACTGTACAATTCAAACTTTTCAGCAGGCAGCCAGAGAATGGAGCTTTCCCTGGCTCAGCTGATTTTGAAACCCAAACCTTGGCTTTCCCTCACTGGCTGAGCTCAGACTGTGTCTGATTTTTGGACCTTTGACCCTGCTGCAGCTGCCCTGTTGTCCCAACTAATCTGAAGCTGCTCTACAGTTTTCCCCCAGATCTTTGCTGTCTGCCTTTTTTTGTGGGGGGAGAGAAGTGGGGGTGGTGGAGATTCCTCTCTGTTCTTGAGGGGAAATAGCATCTAACAAAGTCTGCTCCAGTGCCAGAGGCCCCATCTTGGCCTGTAATTTAAAAAAAAAAAGATCCCTGAAGCAGATTTAAATGCCATTGGAAGCTACTTGAGCCAAGGTGGTTTTCTGATCACAGTTTAACTGGCCACTGTGTTGAAGGTTCCTTTGTCTATTCATTCATTTGCCCAAATGAAATCCATACATGTGAATGGTGAGTTTCAGACCAGATCTGGATGTGAACTCTGTGACTAGCTGCTCTCTTTATCATGAGCTGAATCTAGATCCTGGGTCCGAACCGGTCCAGGCAGCCGTCTGACTGTGTGTGCCAGCCATGTGGCCCCTAGGACATGCTGGAGGTCACAGCATAAATTATTGCAACTCCCAGCTGCTTCAGCTTAAAACGAGGGCCAGGCAAGTCCCTGGCTACCCTAAGGAGATGGGGAACGATTTGCCCCCACTCCATTACTGCACCAAATGCAGGACTAGAGCTACAGAGAACTTGGCCCGTTCTCACCACTGTTGGCCAAGGGATGGGCCTGTTCTGTCCCCTTCCTCTGGCCCTATGTGTGCGCAGCAAGTCGTTACAATTCCGAGAAGCAGAGCCGGAGTTCTGTTCCCGAAGCACAAACGTCACAGAGCAGCAGAACGTCAACATTTCTCAGTCTCGCCTGCAGTGTCCCTGGGGATGATTCTCTTCCATTTGTCACAATGCTGTGGGTGCGTCTACCACCGGTGCTGAGTCAGCACTCCCCACAGGAGCAGGGCAGAACAGAAGCAGCTAGAGAACTTTATCAGCTTTTGGGAAAACAAAAGGAGGAACATACATGGTGACCTTGATTCACCTCAGATAGCTGTCCACGTGGTTTCTTGCAACAGGTTCAGAGCTGGGCGTTTATTGGCGATAAACTTCGGAATTTCCACAGGACATCTTACACAGCTTTCTTGTTTGAAAAATTCTCTGAGTGGGGTTTGTCAGGTCAGTAGATGTTGTTATTAAAAAGTCACCAAGTATCCACAACTGCCACACAAGGCTATTTGAGAGAGTGCAGTATTTCCTATTGGATGGGTATATTGGACCAGGAAGAGAATCATCACTCCGCCAGATTCTAAACTCAGATACATGCACCAGCATAAATCTAGTGCAACTCTGTTGATTCCAGTGGTGCTATTCCAGACATAAACTTGTGCAAAAGAGATCTGAATCCGTCCCCCCCAATATATAATATCACACAAACACGCGCGCACACACATTCCTTGTGTGGCCACATCTGGAATATTGTGTTCACTTCTGGAGGGAATTCAGAGAAGAGCAACAAATATGATTAAGGGGAGTGGGAGGGATTGATGCAGGAGGAAAAAGATCAAGTGAGCTAAACATGCACATTGTGGCTAAGCAACAACGAAGCCATGATAGCAATCCATGGGTATTTGAAGGGCATCCAGTGGGAGAAGAGTTTATACAGCAGAAATGAGTGGGGAGAATATAGCGAGGCATAATGGAATGAACTGAAGAAAGGGAAAATGTAGGTTGAATAAGTAATTCAAATACTCATGAAGCTGCCTGCCAGCAAGGTCCATTAGGCTGTGGAGTAGTGTCCCAAGGGAAAGGGTTGGAACTCCCTTTGCTGGGGACAACTGAAGCTAGACAGGATAAGGCATTTATCAACATGAATCAGGGAACAATCCTTAATTGGCTGGGGGATGCACCAGGCCGTTCAACAGAGTCTTTTTTCCATTTCCAACTCTGATGATTCTATTAAATAAGTCTGGGAGCCTCCCCCAGCTCATGTGGGCTTTGGGGTGTAGTTATCTCTGTGATGACTTATATTTTGTGCTGCTCTGGCTCCAGTCATTGCTGACTCATTTCCTCCATCCTGAGTGTATATTGCTGGCTAATGAATTCCTATTTTGTGTCTTGTTTCAGGACCTTAGGTCAAGTGGCTTCTTGCTGACACACACTAGAAAGCTGCTTGTAGAGACCATCACACTTTCTGTAGCAGCAGAGAGCTGGTGGCATGTTTGCAATGTAGTCCGGTGTGGTGAACGAAGACTGGTGCTTTTGTGCTCGTCCAAGCTATTGCACTATTTGAAGGGGGCCTGCTGTTTGGTTAGCACAATTCTTCAGTAATCTCATTAGACATCAAAACGATCACCTCTGCCAGGCAGAGTAAGCTCTGCACTAGTCTGCTGTTGACTCAGCTGTGGGAACTGGAAACATTCCCTGTATTGTTGTCAGGGTCCCCCCCCCGTGAACTCTGGGGTACAGATGTGGGCACCCTCATGAAAGACTCCCTAAGCTTATATTGCACCAGCTTAGTTCAAAACTTCCCCAAGGCACAAATTCCTTTCCTTGTCCTTGGACGGTATTGCTGCCACCACCAAGTGATTTACACAAAAATTCAGGGAAGGGTGACTTGAAATCCCTATTCCCCCAAAATATCCCCCCAAGGCCTTCACCTCCTTTCCTGGGAAGGCTTGAGAATAACATACCAACTAATTGCCTTAGCAATGTGAGCACAGACCAGACCCTTTGTCTTCAGGACACTAAAATCAATCAGGTTCTTAAAAGAAGAACTTTATTATAAAGAAAGTAAAAGAATTAGAATTGCAAAATCAGGATGGAAGGTAACTTTACACGGTAATAAAAAGATTTAAAACACAGAGGATTTTCCTCTGGGCTCAGTTTCACAGTTACAAAAACAGGAATAAAACTACCTTTGTAGCATAGGTTATCTTTTGTTTTAACTTTTGAATTTTTCCTAACGCATTTTCTTGCAATTTCTGTTTTGGATGGATTATTCCAGGTATATTTTCAGGAGATGTTGTACCTGCTTGAAAAACAAACAAATCCTTCCCTCTCCACCCCATCCCCTGCCAGATTTGAAAGTATCTTCTTTCCTCATTGGTCCTTCTCGTCAGGTGCCAACTAGGTTATTTGAGCTATTTAACCCCTTACTGGTAAGATGATCCAGTACAGCTGCCAAGGAGGGATTTTATGCTACTGTGTACATAAAGGTTGTTACTCTTTCCTCTATATTTATGACAATTGTGCTTCATTCCCTGTAGCCGGTTTGGAACCATCCCCAAGATTGTGGCTTCTTTTCTATAACTATAGAGCTAAGTAGCCCACCTGGTGTCTCCACTTCAGCAAAGCACATGTGGTCCTTGCATCCACTGCCTCTTCGCTTTGTGTAGCAATTTTCTAAGCTTCCACCCTTCTGCAGTGTGGCTTGATGAGAAATTCACCTCCATGGCCATTTCACTGCTGTGGGCTTGCCCTAATTCCCTGGACAGATTCCCACCAAGAAGACTTTAAAAGAACTGAACTGCAGGCACTTCCCAGATAATCCATCTCAGGCTTTCACAAGTGCGTGTGTTACACTGCTCAGCTTTCAAAGGAGAACCTTTATTCTGGGAATCCCAACCTTTTTCTTTAAGACCGTCTTGCAGCCAGAGATCTCCTCCGTGCCTAGCTACAGTCCAGCTTTCACTTGTGGCAGCCTGCCGGCCACACAAGTCTCTAACGCCTGGTGCCCACACCCTGTTCTTAGAGAGGCAGCTCCCGTTTCTGTTGTAATATAATTCATATCACTATTACCAAAACAACAAATACAGTGATGAATAGGCACTCAAGATGATGACTAAATATAAACAATATGAGTCTGTCTAAAACATCTCTTCCAGGGTCCATGTGCATATGGGGTGGGGAACGTGGAGAGTGTTCGCTTGGGAGGGCAATGTAGACTCTCTGCAGTGAGAGTTGTTGCTGGACCTGGTAATTGAAGGCTCTCAGTCACGTGGGTGGACCTTGGCAGCCCCAGAACAGCACTTAAATTTTGGACAGTGCCTCATGCTGGTTTAAGCTAATGTCAGACATCTCTCTACTGTCATCCAAGTGTGGGCTGGCCTGTGTTACATCAAAGGTACTGACTGTGTAGCGATGAATGAGGCACTGTGTTGGTAGTGGAATGGTGAGTGCTGGAGATGCAGTGCTAACAGACACTCCCCGAGGAAAGTGGAGGAATGAGCTAAGATCTTTTCCAGTTATCTACATAGCCAGGGTTAGTCCATGGTTCTTTACAACACCTATGGAGACTGGAACCTACTGAACTAATACATTGGTATTTTATTTACATGCAGTGAATTTTGTTCAGTCTAAAGCAACTCCTTACTGGAGACAATGATGGGCTCTCTCTCTCCCATGGAAAGAGCCTTGGGGGTGTGGGGAGGAGAAGACACTCCCTCCACCCGCCAGATTGTCCTATAAAGGAGAAGCGCAGGCTTTGCCCACCATGGGATAAGGAGGGAATTCCATGGCCAGAACCTGCATAACCTCCAAGATCTGCTACGCAAAGTAGGTCATCAGCACTGCACTGGCTCTGGGCCACCTGACCTCACCTCAGCTCCTGGGCAGCACCGTCCTGCAGTGCCAGGGATGTGCCCATGGTATCTATCCATTGAGAGCGTTGTTGAAGGGAGAGGGAGTCTGGAAAATGGGGCAGGTGAGAGGCTGTACAAAAGTGAATACAGATTCCCTTCTGGGGGAACAACATAGCTCTCCACTAGCTTCATCCCTTCACTTCCCACCTGTCTCTCCTGCTTCAATCGCTGATATTAGAGAGAGCTCTCCACAGAGCCTGGATGTTGTTGCTGTGGAAGCAACGGACGCTTCCCCTTTCCCTAGAGATCAGGTGAGATGCAGGCACAATGGACACAAGCTGGGTTACTTAGCTCTGTTATAGAAAAGAAGACACAATCTTAGAGATTGTTTCAAACAATACCTGGATCTTGCCGGGGAATGAGGACCCTGCTAATGCTTGTAAATTGTGACCACAGTTTTGTTTCTTAGTTTCAGTGGGTCAGTTTCTGTCTGTTGCTCCTTCTCTCTTCTCTTTTACATCTAAGATTGATTAGCTTTTCCCTTGGAAAGAGAATCATTTTCTCAAAGCCTCTGGGGGCCACCAGTCTTTGGACTGCAACCCCTCCCCCCCCATCTCAGCCTTAAAATAATTGTTCACTTGAAATACTTCAAGCCCAACTCGCCTCACACTTCCAGGACTCTCTGCAGAGCTGTTGGAGATCTCTTGACAAAGATTTTGCCATTTCAGGGATGGGGAAGAAACATTCATTAACTCCTGCACTTGGCTTCCAGAAAGGTTGCAGCTTAATTGGTCAGACTGTCAGCTATAAATCAAGTACTGAAAGGGAAGGAGACACAGGAAAGGTTTTACAAGAGGATGCAAAGGCTTTTCTTTGGAGCATCCATCCAAATGAGTGCAGAAAACCGAAGGCAGGCAGGAAAGCTGAGACTCTGAGAGCATGGAGCTCTTCTTAGAACAATATTGTACCTTCCCTGGCTTGCCGGCGGCTCTCCAGTCTGGTCTCAGTTACTGGCTGGGCAGCAAGACGAACATTTTTGAAAGAAAAGAAAATCAGTAATTTTATCCAAAATTTTCCATGAGTTTTTTAAATAAAAATGATAACATGAGAATTGTTTGAGAAAATATTCATGTCGGTTGAGTGGAGGAAACCCCCACCGTTCCTCTGTGTTTTTTTCATCTATAAAGACAGCAGCATAAAATCCAGATGCCTTTTCATGGCGTAGATGCCACCCATAAAGCATTCCCAGGCAGATGTACCTTAAACACTAATGGGCCCAATTCTCCTTTGCACAGAAGCCCCTGACACAGTGCTGGCCGTGCAAAGGAGCCTTGAAGTGGGTCTGAGACTGCTGAGTTCAGAGTTTCTGGACTCACTGACATTCCCATTGGTGGAGCTTCAGCTGGTGCATTTGTGGGAAAAGGGAGAAGCGAAGTGATTTCCAGGAACATGCAGGTTTCCCTAGAGATCCCAGCTGGTTGTGCATTCTCATTGCTCTGATGCTTGAGTGCGCATTCCCACAGAACACAGGAACTGGGATTAGGGAAACCCCCTGCTTCCCCAGATGTGGCTGTCTCTTGCCAGGGTTCCATGACACCCCTCTTCCCACCCAAAGGTCAGGACTGGTCAGATTTCAGGGTTTGTGTCTGATTAGAAGCTGGGTGTGGTGAGTGATTCAGCAATAGATTTAAACAAAGTGAAAGGAGGCTGTGGATGGCCCAAGGGATAGGTAAGGGACAGGGTGGGTCTCTCTAGGTCTCTGGCTCAAATGCCAGCCAAGCTGCAGGTACTACACAGAATGGCACCTTCTTGGCGTGAGACTCCCATCACAGCCAGCTTCTTTGTTTGTGATTTCGGCAAAGGACTAAGTCGACCACGCAGCCTGACTGTTGCTTCACCCTAGACCAGGCTGTGGCGGGCCATTGTCAGGGGACAAGGAAAGGCAGATTGCCCTGCCAGTGACCTGTAGATAAATCAAGGCTGTCCCTGCCTAGCCCTGCCAATCAAGCACCTTTCACGAACACAGAGTTCACCAGGAACAAATAACCTCCCCACAAACGCTGTTCTCCAAGAAGGTTTTCTGCCAAAGTCTATTGTCAGACTAGTGCAGATGTCAGCTCATATATTTTGCCAACTGGCATATGCTAAACTGTGAACAATTAGCTTCTGGATGACATTGAGCAGGCAATGGCTGATTGGGCTGGGAGGCCTCTTTGCTACTCAAGTGTGTTGGAAATATTCATAACCCCCAACAAGGCAAAAACAACAGGCATTGTCCTTTGAAGGACACCGCAGCACCCTCACTGCCATTAGCCTGATCCATCGGGGAACAGGCCATTGAGAATGAAGGATAAGAGGGTTTACAAAACATTCCTAGGTAGAAATTGCACAGCACCTGTGCTTAGCGCCAGCCTCAGTGACTCTGACTATCCTCCTACTGAGGCTGGTATCACTAATACTGCCTACCTGATAGAGAAGCAGTACAGCACAGAGAGTGTCCTGCCCAGTGGCTGACATTCAGAGCCGTGATCAAGTGATACCTGTGCAGTCTGGTAGCCGGCAGGTCGATTGGTATTAGAGGGAGTCCAGGCAGCAGTCAGAGTTCTTGCAGCGGGTCGGTAGCCAGGAGATTCGGTCGAGGGGGCCAGGTTGGCAGAATAGGCAGGTGAGGTCAGGCCAGGTGGCAAGGCAGAATCAGGAGAGTCAGCAGTTCAGCAAGGCGGAGGCAGATGAGAGAGGTTACTGATTGCTTCTTAAATTGGGGAGGGTTGTGTGTCTTTCCCTCTCACATGCATTTTGTCAGTTCTGTTTAAATCGGTGGAGTGTTAGATATATTCTGTCTCTGAATCTTCACTCAGACATCCCTCCCACTTAAATACAGGCAATGAAAGCATGACACCAAGCCAGAGGCTTCCCTCTTGACCACAGGCTGATAGTGGTCTGATCTGAATCGGCTCATCTGTATTCACAATGTCCTGGTTCCAGAGGCTCCTCCAGACATCTGGTGTGCAGCCCTTTTTTGTTTCCTGGAGCATGTAGGTTTCCTCTGAGACACTCTTTGCTGCAACCAGGTCTCAGCACAGCCCCTTACCTGGCAAAGTTTGGATCATGCCAATCTGTGAGAACTGCACAGCAAAGGTGCATCCCTCAAAACCTAGAGATGGCAAACGCCTTCTGGAGCATCTGTTCCATTCCCTGCCAATCAGGTCATTGTGTAGCCAGAGCATGAGGGACTGCTGCAGTGGGGGAGACCAATGCTTCCCTGAAAGCCCCTTTTGCTGCCTTTGCCTTTCCTGATATCCAGTCTGACTTTTCTCACGTATCATCATCATCATCATCCATAATCGTTAGCCCTCTACCCTGACCAGCCCTAAGTAATTCTTCTCCTCCTTAATTTTGATGCTCTAGCTCTTCATGCATTTGCAGATAGTTCCTACTCATCTCTGAGCCAAACTGTTGTTCTTTCTGGCTTTCTGGGTGCTAACATTTAGAGATGAGCCAAAGTCATAAAGCTCTGATCCATTATTTTAATCTGCAAAATTCAGTGATGGGCGAGAGTTGGGGGCAGGGAGTGGTTTGCCTGCAAAATTTGGATGCAGATTCCAAACTTCCATCCCAACGTTTAGGGATGGTTAGAGACAGACACTTTGATCCATTCCAGATCATGATAAATAATACATTTGTATAGCCGCCTTTCAAAGGATTCCCAGGATATTGTACACAGTTAAAATCAATGAAAGATAAAGGGCTCCTTTTTCAAATTTTGTTTAGAAATTAAAAGAGACTCAGTTTGCCCAGGTAAGTAAGGGGAGAGGACAGAATATCCAAGGCTCTATCTCCCAAATTCTGCCAGATCCTGTATCAAGGGCACTTCAGTAAACAACACATCCAGACCTCCATATAACAACAGTGAACATAAGAAAATAGCAAAGCATAAAAGTCTTCTGGGGCGTTGTTGTTGTCCTTTTAAACAAGTAAAGCACTTTTAAAATCAGTATGAAATTTTATTTATGGCCACTAGAGAGATTTCATCTTCTGAATTATCTGATTGGATAAACTAGATCCCGATCGGGCCGGCACCTTCCCTAACAGCTGTTGTCTTTTAGCAGCCTGGCTGAGAAACCCAGAGAATTAATTAGAATAATCAATCCTAAAAATGACAAAAATATTGATTAGCATCTCTGTCTCCTCACTGTTGAGCAGTGCTCCGAGTCTAACAGGATTGCAAAGGTAATCAAAAGCAGCCCTGGCTATGGATAGAAGATGCTTATCAAATGACATGCTGTGAAAATGTAACATTCAGTGGTTTTATATCCAAAGGTGGCATCCTTCTAACACTGCTATACCATCACAATACTTTCAGCAATAATCATATTTTTCCTCTTTGAGGCACTTGGGGTTGGTGTGTAATTGTCCCAGGTCACTGGTTGGGGGCTTGAGCCAATTTTGTGTTGTGTTGTATGGTTGAAAAGGAACCCCTAAATACTGAACCCAGCCCTTGTTGCTACCAACTCTGATTGGCAGAAGGGTTACACAAGAAAGTCATTGTGTGCATTCCTAGAAAGAATAAATCACGCTTATTCCTTCCTTGGCCTTAGCACGGGTCAGGAACTGCTGTGCAACACAAGCCTTCAGTTGGTATTGGGGATTTAGCACATGGAGGTGGAGGTCAGTGGCTGCATCTTGAATTTAATGGCTTCGGAAATGCTCTTTTGTGGCCTCCTTCATTTTCCTTTGTCAGAAAGCTGTGCAGAGGACATGGCAGATGACTACGATGGTCTGGGAGACTGCCCCACCTAGTCTTCGCTAAGAGCCAGGGTACTGCTGCTAAGGTGTCCAGCTCCTTCAGAAAGACCCATAGGAAGAAAGTTTCCTCACTTCATGCACACCCACAACCACATTCCCCTTCCCAGGACACCCACGTGCCTAAGGAAGCAGAATTCTGGACAGATGCTGCTCCAGTGCTCGTCTGACTCCCATAAGAAACGGGGTCTAAGAAACCAGGGCAGTTTCTCTAAGTTTCCAAACGTATATGCTCCAGCTCAACCAGACATGATGGGCTTGATGCAGGAATCCCTGAATGAAATTATGTGGCCTGCGGTGGTTTGTGATGTTATTTTGGATCTCATTATGACTGATAAAGAGGATTTAATCACTAGACTGCAAGTTGGTGGTTGCCTAGGGACTAGTGATCATGACCTGATTACATTCAATCTGGAAAAAAAGAGGGCAGTCCCAACCAGTAATAAAAAGGTTTGGTGCTTCAAAGCAGTCAATGTCCCAAACCTGAGGAAAACTATGAAAGAAATTGATTAGGAGGAAAATTTTACATAAAAAAATGCAAATGAAAATAGGGAGTTGTTTAAGCAGAGTTTATTAGGAGTCCCAAAAGCCAGGATTCTACCTCAAGGAAGAAAATATTTGGCTAAAAACCTTCCTCGTCCAGTGGAGTAGTGAACGCAGCAATTAGAAATAAAAAAGCCACATATAACAGGTGGGGGCGGGAATGGATAGCTCATGATATAAATTAGAAGTTGTGAAGTATAGAAAATTGATAAAGGAAGCTAAAGATATTACAGAAAAATCAACATCTGGGAGAGCTAAGGACAATACTAAGGAGTTTATTAAAGTATATTAGGAACAAAAGAAATCCTAGCAATGATATAGGCCAATTACTAGAAGGAAATGGTAAAACAATTAATAGTGCAGAAAAGGTAGAAATAAATGTTCAATAAATATTTCTGTTCTGTATTTGGAAAGAAGCAGGGTGATATTTTTGTATCACATGATGAATGGAGTACTTTCCAGTCTATTAGTAACCAAGGAGTATGTTACACAACATGTACTAGGGATAAACATTTTTATATCAGCAGCCTGGATAACTTGCACACAAGAGTCAGAAAAGAGGTGGCTGAGACTATCTCTGTCTCACTGATTTTCATTTTTAATAAAACGTGGGATATCGGGGAAATTCCAGAAGACTGGAAGAGTGCTAATTTTGTCACAATGTTCAAAAAGGGCAAGCAGGATGACTGGCCAGTTAGCCTGACATCAATCCTGGGCAAAATAATAGAAAATCTGATATAGGATTCAATTAATAAAGAATTAAAGGAATATAATTAATGCCAGGCAGCAAGTGTTACAGAAAATAAGTCTTGTCCAACAAACCTGATTTCATTCTTTGATGAGGTTACAAGTTTGGTTGCTAAAGATAACTGTATGGATGTAATATACTTGGACTTTTGTAAGGAATTTGATTTAGTACTGCATGACATTCGGATTAAAAATTAGTGCTATACAATATCAATAAAGCGCCCATTAAATGGATTACAAATTGGCAAACTGACAGATCTCAAGTAGTTGTCAATGGGGAATCACCATCAAATGGGGGTATTTCTAGTGGGGTTCCGCAGGGATCAGTGCTGGTCCCAATGCTATTTGACATTTTCATCAGTTACCTGGAAGCAAATATAAAATCACTGCTGATAAAATTTGCGGATGACACAAAGATTCGCTGAGTGGTAGAAAATGATGAGGACAGGACTGTCAGACAGAGCAGTCCGGGTTACTTGGTATTCTGGGGCCATTTGAATAAAATATGTTTTAATACAGTCAAATGCACCGTTATACGTCTCGGGACGGGAGTGAAGAGCATCCCTACAGCCTGGGGGACTGTCCTGGAAAGCAGGGACTCTGAAAAGGATCTAGTGGTCACAGCACACCAGCAACTCACCAGGAGCTCCCAGAGTTACAGACTGCATGTGCAGTCTCTGTAACAGTGCATGCAAGTTATGGACATCCCTGCATGAGTTTTGTACACACAACTGTGGGTCCCACGTGCTTGAAAGTCTGTCCAGGAGCCAACTGAAATTTCCACCGTTGGATTAAGGAGAATAAATGGCTGTCCGCTGGGGATGGATTATGGGAACAGCCTCAGAGGAGTAGAATCTGACATTTCTTTTTTGGCCCACTTAGAGTATACTGAGCACAGCTGCTAGGAGAAGATGAATCAGGACTGGATTTTGGTGCTCACCTTGAATTTATTCCTCTAGCTTCTCCTGCAGGAGTAGTAGCACCCGAGAAGAATTTCTGTTCGTAGTTGGAACATACTCTGGGCGCTGTCTGACTGCAGGCTGGAATGTAGTTTCCTCTGCACTGCTCTACACTGAGAGCTCTGCATTTGGGGTTTATTATTGTTAATAAAATTAGCCTTGTTTTAACAGGGACAAAATATTGCAAAACAAGCTGCAGTAGCCCCATAGATGAGGAGGAAAAGGAGACAGTAATAACATGTGGGCAGGAGGGAAATTCCACTGGGAAGACAGGGGAGTTGGGAGGAGGAAGGAGGGATTTGGTGATAACTCTGTTGTGGTAACAATTTACACATCGAGGCCTGGCAGCTCTGGACAGGGGAAGATTCAGCAGTGAGGAACATCCTATAGTGAGATGCATGATCAGTGCAGCAGTTTGCTCCTGCAGAGGATCAGGGGATGACTGGTATGCCTGAGGGAATACTTGCGTTGCTAGAAGAGAAGTGACCAAAGTGTCTCCATTTACCCTAGGTTTTTCTTCTGTAGTTACTGAGTGTGAATAATACCAGGAGAACATTATTGTTAACTCGACCAGTACCCTTCACTTACCCAGCTGGATGCCTTTCATAGGAGGACCACAAAGCACTTCATGATTATTAACTGAGCCTCACAACCCCCCATGAGGTAGGTAAGTATTGTTATCCCCATTTTGCAGATGGGTAGAAGTTAGGCACAGAGGAGTGAAGTAACCTGCCTAAGGCCAATAAATGATTCAATGGCAGGGTAAGGAGTAGAGCCCAGTAGGTCTGATGCCCAGTCGTGTGCTCTAACCACTAGACAGCACATCCACTCCATGGCCAAAGTTGCCAGGACTGGAAAGACAAAGCCAACTTAGTTTCGAAAGAGCTGGTTTTACTCGGCATTTGTTTTTGAATGGCTATTTGTGTGGTGGTTTTCCAGATATATGATTCCCAGGGGCTTTCCCAAAGGCCCTGGCAGTCTAGGACTCACGAGTTCCATGGGCAAAAGGAGACTGGTTGTTGAAGGGTCTTGGGCCGAGTTCTGTGCCTCTGTATCTTCAGACGAAAAGCTGCCGTGCCTGGATATCTGGAAGTATTGGGCTGCTTCCGGCACCTTACCCCAGTGCTGCTGAGCACCTGTGCTGGGGGCTGAGCAAGGTGGATCACCCAGGGACTCGCTCGCACTGTCCTGAGGAAACTGGCCACTGTCTGGGCAGCAGGCTTGGGACGGAAGAGTCAGAGGTGGCTTCTGAGAGGGTGCCACTTGGAGGCTTTCTAAAGCCTCCTTGCTGGGATTCTGAGCCAGGGCTCCTCTCTGTTCAAGATCAGCTCCACATGCAGCACTCAGGGGAGACTCTTCAGCTGCTATCAAGCCTTGATAAGTACATCTGCCCTCCTGAACAGCCTTGCAGTCCAAGGATTCCTGCTGAGAACACCTGGGGTCCCTGGGATCTATGTCTAGGTCAGAGTCTGTGGACAGATGTGGTTTTAATTCTTTCTCACTCCTTGCTCTGCATCCTGATTCTTGAACTTGTGTCTTGCTTTCTGCTGATGCTTGGGCAGGGTTGGAAGCTGCTTTGCAAACATGAGAAACTTTACCTTGGACTTTGGGGCCTGATTTAGTAGCAGCTGAGCTGAAAGAATCTTCCTCCCCGCTACAGTCTGGCTCAACACTTTGGGCCTCCTTGAATTTTTCCAGTATCTCCTCAAGGATCTGCCTCGTTTCTTGACACTTCTGCCATGCCTTGTTCCATACCTCTAGTCCTCTGCAGCTGTGCATGGTGTAGGCTTGTACCTTCATCTCCTGGAACCTCTCTGCTGAAAACTCCACAGATAGCTTCTGTAATGATTTCTCTAGGCATTGTAGGGCCTCCCGACTTGCTGGCTGTCCCTCTCCAAGCTTCACACAAGCCACGTGAATTTTGCAGTCAAGGTTAAGCAATGTTATCTAGAAAACAGAGCAATAGTTTTTTGTTTTTCTTTGTCGCTCATCTAGTACCTGCTGTCTCTCTTCCCCCAGAATCCCGCTTGCTGCTGGTGCAAGAACCTTCTCTTATACCTTCAGCCAACTGCAACATCCTTCCCATGCTCTCCATCTAGTGAACTTTTCTCTCTCTCTCCAAACCTCATTTCCCACTTGTTTATTTATTCCTCTGTAACATCTCTCATCCCCTGTTCTGCTGCAACCCCTCCACACCGATTTCCTTCAGGAGTCCTACAGAAACTCCATCATAATCACCAGCCTTGAGTTTCTTCACTAGTTTGTCTCTACCAGTGTCAGGAGAGCACATCCTCTAGGGAGAGCCGAGGCTGGGGGGGCGCTCCATTTCCTTGCTATGCAATCAGCACTGGGGGTCTCAAACTATTTCACTGCTCATACATTTCACACTCTGCCCTACAGATTCCCATCTCCTGGCTGAGAGCAATGTTGTCTAGTTCCAGTTTGCTGCAGTGAAACTATATGGAACAGTTAGCTTAGCACAATCACCTTGTCATAGAACCTGCAGAGGTTGAGCAGAGTTTCCAGCTCAGCCTGCTGCCTCTCCAAGTTCGTGTAGAAATGCCTCAGTTTGGCCTGCACAGTACCTCTGGCTACCTCGAAGGCTTGTGCCTCTGGGAACATGGAGCCTTGGAACTCAGCAGCTTCCTTACACAACACAAGTCCATTGTTGTAGTGAGCCTAAAGGAGGATACAAGGAAAACTATATATTCCTAAACAGGCTCGGCTGTCTTTATCCTGGGGGCCTTGTTTGCTGAGGGCCAGGAGCTCTGCAGCTGGAAGATTTCAGCATCAAAGTCAGAGGAATGGTCTCCATTTGGGCACAAACCATGTCTGGGTGTGCAAGGAAGCAGAAGAGAATCATTCTGTCTTGGGAGGAAATAAGAGTGGACGGTCTCATTCTACACTCCCCATGCTTTGACATCATTTAATTCAGTGCATTGCATGGAGCTTCTTGTCTGGGTTGATTAAACAGAAGCCTCAGTCTCCACAGAACCCTCTCCTGGACTTCCCCAGAGCACTGGACCCCCCCTAGGAACAGAATGACTGTCCTCCGGAGCTGGAGGCTGGGAGAGGGATGAGGAGGCAGGAGTGTTAGGTGTCGGAGCCCATACATGGTCCAGAAGTATGAGGATTGTCTCACATTTGGGACTAGGGCTGTGCAACAGTGGGAACCTCCTTGCAAAAATTTGACCTGACAATTAAATGTTGATCATACCCGCCCTTTAGATGGGCCCATTATTGCTCAAACAAGCAAAAATGGCATTTTCTGCAGATCTGTAACAATATTGGGCCATTTGTAACGAAATTGCAATGAAATGTGAGAAGCTCTAAGTCTGGGGTTTTCGTGTTTCATTCTGAATATCTGGCAAAGAGCCCTAGCAAGGACCATGTTCCAGACACAGACAATATAGCTATAGCCAGGACACAGGTTACAGAAAAGCATCCGCAAACGTACTGTAGCCTGAATAAAGAATTCCTTAAACTGCTGGTAGGATCTCTCTGGGCTGTCTGGGCTCCATTCCTCAGTGCTCAGCTCGTGGAGGCGAGAATCTCCTTCATCAATCCAGCAAGTGAGCTATGAGAAGAAATAAATAGGGTTCCCATGAGATCTCAGTTATTTAACAGCTGCCACTTCCCTGGGAATTTCCCCTCCTTCCCTTGGATCATCCAGATTTCACAGAGTTTGTGAACATATTTTTCCCAGTAACCTAGTAATTAAAATCAGGGCTTCAAGAAAATCTTGTTGTTCTCCATGTTCCCTTGGTATCAGTAGCCCAGACTATGGGCAGAGAAGTTTATTTGCTTCACTCAACTCAGAGCTGAAGCAAAGAAATCTTTTGCTCTGTCACATAGTGACTGGGTCCTGGATTTGATGAATGAGATTCAGCAAATGTTGCCATGGTATCCAAGGTGCAAGCTGTCTTTTCCGGCAGCATGTCTTGGGGAGAACACTCACCTTGCTGAATTCTGCCTCAAATTCCTGGATCTTTTGGAGAAACTCCAGGCGCTCCAGGCAGCTGTTGGATTTTGTCACCAAAGTGTGAACTTCTTCTTCCACTTGGTTGTAGAGGCCCATGGCTGAGTCCATGCTGTTCCTTAAGAATAAAAAGGGTGATAAGTATATCTGGCCCGTCTCTGTTCACCTACAACATATCAGCCGCTGGTGTGCAAGAAGACCATCCACCCCTCCTAGAATTAGAGCTGAACGCACAATTCAGATTTTTCCCTTCTGATTCCTGGTAAAGAAACCAACAGAGGGAGTCCTCTGAGCAACACAATCCCTTTAATGGGCACATGGGAGCCCTAGCCTTTGTCCGTACGCTCCCTGGAGCTGGGTTCTAGTTATGACCCTGATGCACACTTTTGGGACTGAGAAAGACCATGTGCAAAGATTGCTCTGCTTATTAGCACAGTGGCACTGTAGGATGGCATATGCAGAGTGGAAGAGCAGCAGTTCTGTTCCTCCGCACCATAGGCCAGCTTGGGAGCCAGAGCGGAGGTCACAGAGGGGCTGTAACTTGTAGGTGATGCTTTGCCACAAGTTGAGCCATGCTGCAAATGTTTCCAATCCCATTAACACACCAGGGGACTCACTGGATTTGTACCTGTCCAGAAAACCTCATTGTATTGCTCTGTGTGGGACCAGTTTGTGCCCACAGACTGGCCAGCTCTGGGGCAAGGTACATGTTACTCTCCAGGTGTTTGGAGCCTGAATAGCTGCAGGTGTAATGTCAGGTGATTGCACATGTCCAGCAATCTCCCAGTTACACTGAGCAGGTTGGAGTTGGATGCTGGATACCAGAGGGATGGCGCTTGCTAACTCTGCTCTCTATCACCTTGGAAATATCCTCCACCCCACCTGACACTGTCACACCTTGTGCACGAAAGCGAGGCAGAGGAGCTCAGGCAAAGGAGTGGGGGAAGAGTGGAGTGAACTGAGGGAAAAGGAAACCGGCAGGTTTTGTGGCGGGCGGCTGACTGGAATCAATGTGATATTATTGGGAAGCAGTGCCATCTAGCAGCCACACTAGAAAATAAAATGAAGTAACATTGGATGACATCTGTTTATAGTTGCATCGAATTGAGCTCTGCAGGGGACACGAGCTCCTCTTCTTCCTAGTGACACGTGCACACGTTCTCCAGCAAAGCCCAGAGAGAAAATCCTCACCCTGCTCAAGCAAACAGTCCATGGCCACCTTCCAGACCTGGGCTGAAAGGGGCGGTGGAACCACTCTCTGGAGCTTGGGCCTGAAGGCTTAGTGGGAGCTGGCAGAGCTAGGCCTGGAGAAGCGGGTGGTGGGGGGAACACCTTGAAGGGCTGGCGAGAAGCCTGTGCTGGTGGGTAATGGGCTGCATTGTCCCCAGAGAATGGAAGAGGAGCAGGGGATCTGTAAGTGCAGCCAATGCCAAAGGCACAAGCATCCTGAAGCCAGAAGGGTGACAGCTCGGTGCACAGTGTCCCTCTTCTGGGGCAGGGATGGCTCCAGTCCTCCATACCTGATGTCCGGTGAGAAGCTAAGCCGGGATGCCTCCTTCCTCAGCCTGGCCAGCGTGGCCCCACCCTCTCTCTGCAAGCTGACCAGCTGCACATTGCTGAGCACTGCCTTCATCAGCTCCCTGTATCTCTCCGTGCGCTCGGCTGCCTCCTGCCCAAGGATCAGAGACACACACGCTTGTCACTGGGATTGCCCTGCCCTTTGCCCCATCATCCTCTGAATCAACAGCACCAAGTCGGTGGTCAGGGGCGAAGGTAAGAGAGGGGACAGAGCCTGAGGTCAGAAAAGGCCAAGGGCACTTGATTTTACCCTGGGACAAAATGGAGTTAAATGCCACGTGCCATGGCAAACACACATTGTCCTGCAAATAGAGCCCTGGAGGAGCTATCTGAGTCACCGACTGCCTAGATCAGTTGTGGAAGCGCCTTCACTGGAGGGTTTCAAAAGGAGGCTGGAGCCGTTTGTCTTGGAGGGTTTAGACACAAGTCCTGCATCATGGCAGGGGGTTAGACTAGATGACCCTTGAGGTTCCTTCTAACCCTACGGTTCTGTGGTCCCTTGGCCAGGGGATCCCAACGTGCATTCTGGGCATGAGACAGGAACAAAATCTATGCAGAGATCACCTCATCCACCACTGACTGCAGCCACCTTTGGGGTGCAACATGGCAGCTGTCTGTGTCCAATGGGACCTAAATAGGGGCTTCAGGCAGACACTTGGGAATGATATGGACTGGAATTTGACAGGGCACTAGAGTTGACGCTCCTCCTCTTGCAGACCTTCCCAGGGAATCTGCAGTGACCACAAGTAATCAGGGTATTGGTGTTAAGTCTTAGCCAATAAACAGCATCTTCAGCAGAACAGAGCATCACACCTTTCCAGGTCTCCAGTTCCAGTACAGATTCACTGTGACTGCTGCATGCAGTTCCTTGCAGGTCTCCTGTCCGAGCAGTGACACAGCCTGGCCTGACGCAGCTTGTGGGCTGTGCCAGCAGAACAGCACAAGTCTGGCTTAAAAATTGTTTTGCAATATAATAATTGCCTCTGTGCTCTTAAATACTGATTATGTAGCAAGCAAAGGCTGGGGGAGAGATTCACTGCTGCTTTTGATCAAATGCACCTAGAGAGTTCCTCTGGCTCTCCCAGTAGGCAGGAATTGCCCAGGGCTGGATTGCCATTGGGTAGCAGGAGATGATGGGCCTCTGTGCCATGGCAGCACAGTGCATATACTGATGTTTGGGGGGATAACTGCACCCAGAGCTGGTTGCAGGCTGTCCTATTTGGAACTCGGCACCATGGCTGTTACCTGCATATCCTCTGGGAAGTTGCCCTTCTCCAGTTCCTGGATGGAGCTCTGCAGTAGCTTGGAGGCTTGCTTGAGATCAGCCACAAAGGGATGCAGCTTCTGCAGGGAAGGAAACACAAGTGGGTTGGCCTGTCCTGGGCCAGGAAGGCTGGTGGATGGATGGCAAAATAGGCTTAGGGTAGAGAAGGGGAAAAGGTTTAGACTGGATGGATGTATAAACAGCTGGACAGTAGTTTAATGGCTGATAGGGAAACAATCAGGTGGAAATATGGATGAATAGCAGTGCAGCCAATAAGCAGGGTGGGAAGGTTAATTGCAGAGAGACATCGTAGATAATAAATTTCTAAGCAGAACTGAGGTAGCTATTGATATTTAGCTAAAGTTCTGGGCCTTCTTGTTCATTTTTTGAACTTGTGTGTAATACACGTGAAAACCGCTGCTTGCTTCAGGGCATCCCATGGGAATTCTCTCTCTCTCTCTCACACACACACACACACACACACACACACACACACACACAAACAATTTTTGTGATACATTGAAACATGGATGTACTTATTGTGCTGCAACCAGTTGGCATAACCTGCAACCAAATTCACTCTCCCCGCAGTCGGGTGTTATGCTGTTATTGCAGTACCAGTAGCCTGTGCATTCTTGTACATTGTCTTCCTGCATTACCAAGGTACCAGAGATTTGCCAGTGATCTTCACTTTCAGTTTTATGCCCCATGAGAATCAAGTCCCTTGCTGAGGGACAAGGGCTGCAGCAAACACAAGGAGAAAGCTATAGGCCATGATAATAGACACCTGGAAGAACTGAACCCACTCGCCGTGGCTGTAAGGGAAAGTACCATCCAAGTCTGGCGTCAGCTGGGTGCTGTCGACATATCGGCCCAGAGCTCTGAGGGAAGTCAGCACCTCCACCTGCAGGAGGGAGGGACACCGCTTGTAAATATTATGGTGAGCTCTTACAGGGGCATGTAAGCAGTGATGAGCTGCCAGAAGCTCAAGAACCGGTTCCTTCACTCGCTCCGAGTCTTCGGCGGCACTGAAGGACCTGCTGCCGAAATGCCACCGAAGACCTGGAGCGAGTGAAGGACGCGCTGCCGAAGTGCTGCTGAAGGCTCGGAGTGCCGCCGGGTCAGTAAAAATTCACATCGGAGCCTCCCCAGCCGAGAGCTCAGGCGGGATGGACAGGACGGTCCCACGGGCCACATCCTCTCCGTCCTGCCTGAGCTTCCCCACCCCTTTAACAACCGGTTCTAAACCGGCTTCAAAATTTAACAACCGGTTCGCGCGAAGCGGCTCCAGCTCACCACTGCATGTGAGAGTGATGGGTAAGAGTTTGGTTTGGCAAGGCTTCCCCAAGGGGATCCTGAAGCCTTTGTTCATGAAAATCCCTCTCTCCTTCTCCAAATGATCCCTGCTGCCTGAATCTGCAAAATGTGGCTGGAAGAGTCAGAAGGAGAGGCTGCTGGTTGAGATTCCCAGCTGTCCGCTCCTGCCTGGCTATGCTGTAAATCCTGAATCCCACATGCAATATGCTGGCTCAGTGCGTGCAGCTGTGTCTCCCTCTAGCGAGCAGAACTGCCTGCTAGTTACTGACAGCAAATGAGTCAGTTCCTCTGTTGGCTCAAGAGGTAGAGGGGCTTGTTTCATCCGCATGCAAGACCTTGGGGTCTGTGTGCAGCTGCGGTTTCTTACACTCAGTCTTTATTCAGGCAAACGCCCGCTGAGTACAGACCTCAGGGTGTTGCCCACTGGGGACTCGACCCAAAGCCCATTGAAGCGGCTTCAACAGGCTTTGCATGGGGCCTGGTAAGAAAAGGTGTTGGCCCTGGCATTTTAGCAGTTCTGGTTGCTTCCCGAGACCCTGACCCCAGCGCTGGCTCAGAAGAAGTCACTATCTCTAGCTGGAGCTCCCTGAGGCTCTGTGGTTTTCGAATGCACAGCAGAACGCTGGCATTTTACTAAATCTGCCAGGACAGCCAAGCTGGGTAATCGAACTCATTAATATTTCACATTATATTAATTAAACAGAGCAGCATTAAAAGAACAATAAACTCTTTCAAGTTCTGAGTTATTATGCTAATGCCCGTGTCCAGCATGTGGAAGTAATTGGGAAAGTACTCGGCTTCCCCTGGGTGACTGCAGTCCATTACTGCCGTCAGACAATGCGAGGGTGGCAAGAATTACCTGCCTGGGAGACAAACAATAGGATAAAGGCCCCACAGACAGAGAGAAGGGCACCTCTCCCTGCTCCTCATCCGAGACAGGGTCCAGGTATTTCATAACTAGGGAGAGGACTGTGCACATGGGCAGGCTCTACTGATGATGTCATGGGAATAGTGGAACCTGAGCTCTAGCAACACGACCAAGGCAGACACACAGACAGAGAGAATCCATCTAGTCACTGCTCTTGCTGGCACAGATGGAGCCCTGGTGAGCTAGGCCAAGGTGGAGATGAGGTGGGGGAGCACATCAGTCCAGCTCCATCCCCCTGTTTGCAGAGACGAGGGAGGAAAGAAAGGGACCATCCATCAATACCTTGCAGGAGAAGGTGCAAATAGTATAGAGACGAGGCCAGGGAGCAGCTGCAGAAGACGCTGCTCCAGCCCTCACCTGCATTCCAGGTAACTTCTCCAGGTGTGCAGCCACCTCCTTCTCTGCCAACAGCAACACACCATGGATGGAGGCAGGTGAAGATCTCTGCAGGGGAGGGCAGAGTAAATGTCACTCCTTGCAATACGCAGGACATCCTCTGCTTACTCTGCATGCAATGAGAATTGTCGTGGCAACTTTGAGACCCCACAACCAGGAAAGTGCTAGAGTGTAGCAGCACAGCATTGATCTCGCAGACGGCTGGGGCCAGATGCACTGACGGTCCCCGGGAGATCGGTAACTGGGACTGTGGAGGAGGAGCTTGGGCAGGTGTCCCAGGGAGAGCAGGGGCTACGCAGTGTTTCCTAGATAAATATATTCCACTCCAACAGAGGGCAACTGAGACCTGCCTGAATAAATGATCTTGGGGATGCTTAGGGCAAAGAGTGTGGATGAGATCAAAATCTTGGCCTCAGAGCATTGTAAACAAAGGGACTGTCAAAGGATCAGCTCTAGGCCAGCAGGGACCTGCTCACAGGTCTTCACCCAACGCAATACGCTCCAGAGGAAATTCAAGAGGTGCTTTAGGGACAACACTGCCGAGCTTTACTGATTAGCAGGACAGAAGATCTCGCACACCCAAGCCTGTGTGCCGACTGTGCTTACCTGGGCCCCCTTATCCCTCTAAGCTCACTACTGAACAGAGACCAGCGTGTACCTGGACTGATCTGAATGCTGTGTGCAGGATCGGGGAGGGAGGCAGTCTCCTGGCATCCACCACAATGGTCAGCCCTCTGTCCCTTGCTTCCCTCCTAGAGAACGAAATAAACCACAGTGAGCTCTGACTGGAGGAAGAAAACGGCATTAATTAAGAGTGGCAGACCCTCAGCAGCTGATTTGGGGTTTCCCCATCCGCGCTGGAGAGGAAATGCCCCCCCTTTTCTGAAGGCACCGTCCTGGGGTCTGTGTGCTTGCACTGCAGTGGGGATTGAATCTTCCAGCTCGGGCAGACAGACTCGTGCTAGCAGAGCTCGCGCTAGAGCACCAACAATAGCAATGCGGGCAGTGGAGGCAGCAGCCTGGGCGCTCAGCCCATCTCAGAGCCATCAGAGCCTGAGCTTCAGCCCACACCGGAACCTCTGTATTTCTGGTTTTACTGCGCTCACTTGAGCCCGCTGGCATGAGTCTGTCTGCCAGGCTGGGAGCTCGTTTGTCACTTCCGGCCTCAGTGCGGACGTGCGCCTGCTGATGTCTGGTGAGGGAAACTCTAAGGGCCTCTTTTCCCCTGAGAGCTTCTGTCCCACTTCCTTCTCCTCCACACTTCAAGTTGGCACCTCTGTCCTCGCCCTCCCAGCCATGCAATAAGTCAGCACCCGTGTGAGAGCCCAGACTGAGGCCAAAAGGTAACGTGATTTCTTCAAAGCTGCAGCACTACTTTAAACCAACCAACAGGAGGTGCTGTGGCCCATCTCCCTACCCTTCTTCATTCCAGACCAAAGCTGAGGGAGATACCTGCTGGATTTAATGGTACTGAACCCTTGAATACATGGCTTGGATTACCCCAGGCCTTCTCCTGCATGGAGACAGTGAACAGTTCATCACTTCACACCTACCCCTCTAGGGGTTATTCTACCATCAGTAGCGTAGGTGGCTTTGGGAGTGGTGGGGGTATGCATGTTTTTCTCGCAAACAGGGAAGGACTGAAGCAATCCGAAGACCCCAGAAGCAGAGCCTGATTTACCAGTTAAGTCAAGGTTTCAGTGGACTGTAGAACTCTAATTTTCTCTTCTGTGAAGAGTAGGTGGCCTTGCCTATGGCTGGCCCTGGTTTCTAGCCTTGATTACTTCACTCTCATGCACAATGGCTAATGACATTGACAAAGAGGCACGTAGTGTGTACATTATCCTCTGAATTAGTTACATATTTCAGTGACTCTTCCTGGGATTGTCTCTCAGGCTGAAACCCTGGGACATGAACATAAACTGTTCCCTTTCCTCCGGAAGATCTTCTGGGCTTTTGGCCCTGGCCAGCCTTCTCCCCCATGGCAAGAGCCCCACCTCTGCTCCTTCTCTGCCTGCTCCCCTCAGAAATGCCTGCACACCCCCAACATCAGACATCCTATTTATCTTCACATCGAACAGCTGCCATAGGATTTTGAAGGATGGGTGGAAAGAACGTCTGAACTACCAATGCAATGTCCAACGTGCTCCAGTAGGGGACAGTGGAACACATTCCAGCACGTGGCGGGTGGAATCCATGCAGCTACACACAGAGGGTTAAAAGCCCCAAACCACCACAGTGAGCAGTTCCAGAAATAATGCCTTTCACAATAATTGACTGGGCTCCCGGAGAGTTGCCAGCAGCCTAGAGCCATCTGACTCCCTTTTGCCAGGCAGCAGGATGGGGACACAAAGCAGGCAAAGGAGAGAGTATAGATGTCCAGCTCCCAGGCAGAACCCGTCCCCCTAAACTCCATATTCCCCAAATTCCATTAACCCGTGTTTACCCTCGACTATGCTGCTGCCTGAAAGGAATTGGAATGGGGTATGCAAGCCTCCATATATGGCAGGAAGGAGTTAATGGGCTGCTGGAGGCCTAGTCAGCCAAACTGAGATACTTGGAACAGAAGTCTGGCTTCCAGGGAAAAAGGCAGAGCCCTGCTCAGTTGCAGGGAGCAGGCAGAGAGAGAGCCGAGGTTGGAGAAGGCTGGTCAGGGCCCCGGGCCTAGCAGATCTTCCCGAGGAAAAGGAAGAATTTAAATTCATGTTGTTTCCTCCTTGTTTTGGAATTGGAGTGCCCTGCAAGGGGTAGAACTGTAAGAGACCTGCTGCAACCCAGAAGGTGTTGGAGGCTGGGCAGAGCAGTGGAAGACTGCTGGGAAACTGAGGCTGAGTGGCTGCTGCACCGGGCAATGCTGCATGGAGGTGCTCTGCTAGGGTCATGCTATAACATGGATGTTGTGGGAAGGGTGCTGTGTTCTCCCCTTACCTGGGGATGGAGCAGAGGTAAAGGAGGAGCTGGGCTACCTCTCTGGTGGAGCACCAGGTGGCTTCCCATGCTCTGCTGCTTGTGGTCACCTGGATCAGGGCCCTGCCAAGCTTATCTGTGCTCCCTGCAGCCAGGAAAAATCAAACATTGCGTTACCAGTTCACAGTATTGCCAAGCCCCTGTGTTCAGGAGACCCCCAAAGACATCAGATTGACTTAAAAATGATGAGATTGTTCAAAAAACAAAGATTGGGCTCTTTTATTTGTCTTCTCTTTTTGAGCCTTTAAGAGTCACATTTTCAAGCTGTTTTCTCTCTGCAACCATGAAGGCTAGAGACATGCTTTTTCTTAAAAACAAAACAAAGAAAAAAAAAAGCAGCATTTCAACCTATTCCATGATTCCAGGAATTGAGGCTTCAAGGAAAACACCAAGTATCAGGAGACTGGGCAATGTTATGTTTGCTGTGGAGTGGGAGACCACAGACAATCCAAATGTCATCCACTGCATGCTCCCTTGAACTGCTCTGTCCCATGGCCGCATGGCTTCCCTGAAAGCCCTTAGGGACTGCTGCTTGCATGGTATAGCACCTCCAGTATGTCTCCTGGGGGACTTCATGGAACAGCTACAGCAAATACTATTGGCCTAAACTCCCGCATGACCTCACTTTCTCCTTGATGACTGCTAACGCCTCAGGTTCCCACCTGCTCTGAGTAACTGGGGTGGAGGCTCTTGTCAGAGGGTCTGGAGTCTGGAGGAATGAGTGCAGTGTCGGGATCTCTAATTCTGGCTCTGGGGGGCTTTCATCTGTGTCTCAGAGTTCACAGGAGAACTCAGGGGAGAATGTTTCCCTGCCTTCCTGGGGGGGCTGTGCGTACTCGTAAGTTAATGGCTGTGCTGTGCCTTAAGAAGAAAAGAACTGGTTGGGAAAAGTCTGGGTTTTCCCTACAGCATTTTTTATTTCTGTCAAAAATGTTCAGGTTTTCATTGTAAATCCCCCCACACACACTCTCCCCCTCCAAATATTCAGTTAAAAATTAGTTCTCAGCCACTTCAAAAAAAATTTCAGCTGACCCGGCAAATAATTTTAGTTTTATTGAAATGAACAGCTGAAATTTGTGCCATTTTGATGCTTTTCATTTTGCAACAAACCCCCTAAAAAACATAGGCCATTGGACATTCCCTGCAGAAATTTTCATTTTGACCACAAAAGCTTTCATTGAAAAAAACATTTTGAATGAAGAAATGTGAGTAGGTCTAATCATGATCCTATCACTGAGTTCAGTACCTGGCAAACAAGCTATGCCCGAGTGCAAGAGCTCAACGCAGAGATCCTGCCATTGGGGTGGCCGTTGAGGGCTGGACTCTGCAGACAGCGGTTCCTGGGCAGGAGAGCTCAGGGTTGCGGCACAAAGACCATTCTTACAGTTGGTGTCTTGGAGAGAGTTGATGTCGAAGAGAGACGCATCCATCTGATCGGTACCTGGCCAGGAAAACAAATCAAAGATGTGGCAGACTTTTTAGTTGAAAGGAGGCAAAGCTGCACAACTTACTACCATGATTGCTTTATACCAGTATTGTACAACCCTTTATTGGCTATTACCTTTCCCAGCCAGCTTAGCTCTGTTCATCCTGGGAGAGTAAATAGCCGACATCCTTTTCCGAGGCCCTTCATATTGGCTGGTACCAGACAAACTGTCCCCTGGGGATGCTGGTTGTCGTTGGCCTTTGAAGAAGGAGAATTTATGGCTGGCAGGGGGAGACTGTGACCGAGGGAGGTTTCTCATTGCACCAGCAGGAGACTTGAGAAGCTTTAAGTATCCCTGTTTTGTCACCTCCTCGGCTTTCGTTTCCTGAGTCGCTACCTTCTGAAGACAGCCAGAGAGGAGTCTGGGAGCGGCTGCCTGGCCTGGCCTCTGTCTGGGGTGAGCTGGACTCTCTGGAGCTGGGCTTGCTGAAGGGAACTCCGGTTTGGGCACATCAGACTCCTCCAATATGGCTGCCATCAGCCCAGAGCCAAAGCTCACAGGGTTCTGAAGGGCGGCCACGTAGGACTCACGGTATCGACACCTCGGCCCGTGGAATTTTGGGTCTCTGTTCAGTTTTCTCCTCAGACACGGTGTGCAGGGACCCTCCTCTGAGCTCTGCCCTTTCCCACAGGTCCATTTTTCTGCTTCTGACTCTCTGTTCACCCTTGGAAGACGTGATTTACGCTCTGACGGCACCTTTATTTCTCTAGAAGGTCTAGGTTGCTCAGCAGATGGTTCTGACTTGGCCAGAAGATCCAGCTTCATTTCTTCAGAAAACTCCAGCAGGTCAACGTAGTCACCATCCAGATCCTGGCTGATGATATCGCACAGGCTTGGCACAACAAACACACTGGGCTTCTTCCACGATCCTGCTTGATCCACCTTAATGAGTCCTGGATACTTGCCCTGGCTGGCCCTCCAGGGAACATCTTTGCCGTCTTGGACATTACCCATGCTGCTACCATGTGGCACCTGAGCATCAGTCATGCAAAAAGACATTGTGCAGCTCTGTGATGCTGGCTCTACAATCCCTTTAGAGCTGCCCAGGTCCAGTGCATGTGCTGGAAGGGACACTCCGACCTGGGTGGGACTTGGTGCTGCTTTGGGTTTGCTGATGAATTCTGGCGTGGCTATCTTACTCCAAGGCACAGGGGCAATTCCCTTTTCTGTGGCTACCAGGCACGTGTGCAGAGGTGCTCTCTCCAGGTCTCGGTTGATTTCCTCCAGCCACTCCTTGGTGAATAGCAGCGTATAGGAGGATTCAGGAACTGTTCTTTCTTCCACAGTGCGCAAGTCCTGAGAGAGGCACTTTACAGTGATGCAGGCAGATTGCTCTCCGCAGGGCTCTGCTTGGAGGTAGAAGTCTCCTGGGCGTAGTAAGAGGGGGTTGAGTGGTGCAAGGTGAATGACCACTTTCTCGTGAAGACACAAGGGCCAGCCTTCATGGAGAAAGATGCACTTAAAGTAAGGTGCCTAAGAGAAGAAAAAACCACTATGTTAATGAAATGGTATCTGACCAGCTTATTGTGGCCTAGTGGATGGAGTGCCGGACAGGGACTCAGGAGACGGCTCTCCCACAGGCTTGCCAGGTGATCTTGGGCAAGCCACTCCCCTCCCCTGGCCTCAGTTTCCCTATCTGTAAAGTGGGGATAATGAGCCTGTTCTCCTTTGTAAAGTGCTTTGATAAGAGCTGTGTAAGAGCTCAGGATTATTAGGATTATATGGCCTTTGTTCCACTGTATGCGAGAACCTTGCAACCCGTACTGGACAATTTGTCCCAGTCCCGGTGTGCGGCTGGGCCAAGCCATTATTCCCGTTTGGGGTGGGGATAATGATGTACAGACCAAGTCTGCAGTGCCACAAGATGCCTCACAATGATTAATAAACCCAGCAACCTGAGGGGCTTGGGGAAGTGTCACCATCCCATTTTATAGATGAGAAAATGAGACCCCGATAAGGTGATTTGCTGCCCCACAGAGAGAATCCAGGCGTCCTGTTCTGTTCCTTGCTTCACTGCCAGACTGCATTGCCCCTAGGTGGGATCACACAGCTTTTAGCATCTACACGGAAAGCTTAGAATCATAGAATCATAGAATCATAGAATATCAGGGTTGGAAGGGACCCCAGAAGGTCATCTAGTCCAACCCCCTGCTCAAAGCAGGACCAAGTCCCAGTTAAATCATCCCAGCCAGGGCTTTGTCGAGCCTGATCTTAAAAACCTCTAAGGAAGGAGATTCTACCACCTCCCTAGGTAACGCATTCCAGTGTTTCACCACCCTCTTAGTGAAAAAGTTTTTCCTAATATCCAATCTAAACCTCCCCCATTGCAACTTGAGACCATTACTCCTCGTTCTGTCATCTGCTACCATTGAGAACAGTCTAGAGCCATCCTCTTTGAAACCCCCTTTCAGGTAGTTGAAAGCAGCTATCAAATCCCCCCTCATTCTTCTCTTCTGCAGACTAAACAATCCCAGCTCCCTCAGCCTCTCCTCAGTTTGCTTCAGTGGGGGCAGCCTGCCTGCCCCACGCACCCACGGCAGGCCTGGGGCTGAGAGCCGGGCTCTGGGGAAGCTTGGGGGAGGTGGAGGCTGGAGTTGTTATCCATGGACTCACACAGGCCGCCTGCCGCACATGCTCAAAGAGGCGCTTGGCAGGAATCAGGAAATCAAGGAGGCAGCACCACCCGTCACCATGGTAGTTGCTGTCTAGCAGGCGGAAGAGCTGGCTGAGGACAGTTGGGGCTGTGACTTCAAATGGCGGGTAGAGGGCTAGCAGGGCATTCTGCACCGCAGCATCCAGAGACCTGGGATCCTGCCAGGGAAATGCATCATCCATTAGACAGATCAACACTAGCAATGGGCCAGCTTCCACCCCCATTGGGGACCTGTCCCACCTCCCCCAGTTTAATATACCCCATCCATCACTTGCTTTCCCAGCCTTCTCCCAGAGCCTCCAGACCGGCCCTCCAGCTTGGTGGGAGTGTGGAAGTGTCTGTAAAGGAAGAACACTGATTTAAATACACCAGCGTGGCTGGCAGAGCCACGTGCAACAGACGTATTTCCTTGGGAGTAACCGTGCTTTTCTGGGACGCAGTGTACATTAGTTGTGACACTGCTGAAATGAGGAACGGTCTAAAGGTTTGAGCCAACTGGGGAGATGCCACTAGCAACACAAGGACTGTCTTTTGAACAGACCTGTTAAGGGGCTTTTGATTTAAAGGGTCACCAGTATGCCTAGGTTTATACTAGTTTGATTTGTGGTGGGCCTGAGTTTCCAAGTGCAGGCTCCAAATTCTAAACTCCTCAGATTCAGGAGTATTCACACCTGGTGATCTCTCAGCCCATTATAGGGAGATTAGATCCGGTCCCAACTTCCTCCTAGTTCAGAGCTGTTCAGAGCTAAGCTCTTTCCCAGACACTGGCAGGTGTTTTAGAAATACAATTGCGTGGAGGGCTGACAATGCATGAGGCCAGGCACCTTGATCGCTCTGGTTCAGCCTCATCCCTACATTTCACTGATTCCCAACCAATCACTGGAGAATCTGTTAGGAAATATCCTACATATTCTACAGCCCCATTCCTTGCAAAACAAAACCTGCCAGACTAAAACAAGAGCTACCATTTGTGTAAGGCCCATTCAATGATATTTCCAATTTGCTGACCTGACTCTGCAGAAGCAGTTAATTAAACAAACCCTCTTTCCCAGGCTGTGCTAATCTGACCGACATAACTGGTGCACAAAGGGAAGCAATCATGATGAGTTCATGTTAAATTTCAGCTGTAATGGGATGGGGGGAAATAAAAATTGTTGTCAAATAGAAAAACCACATAACTAGTAGGGACAGACATTGGCTTTTCAAGCCTTTAGGATGGGCTTTCAAGCCATTCATGGAGAGTAAATACTAATGCAGCTATAATAGCCTGAGATAGCACTCCCAGCGCTAGTATTTGTGAAGGAAGTGGACAGGTGGACAAATAAAGATTTGACTGGATTTGCATATACAGAGGCCCATAGACACACACAAATGGAGGTTTCTGAGCATGCAAGCCAATGTTTCTGCAAAATCTGGGCTGATGGAAGCTGGTGGAAGAATTAACCCCAATGTACACTTTAACTAGGATGTGTTGAGTTTTTATAGATCTGTAAAATCTCCTGATCTGTCTCTGTTCAATCCCTAGATAACACAGAGAGTGTGTTTATCTCCTGCTGTCAAGCTTGACCTGCTACAGATCTGAGCTTCTTGACCTGGTAGGAAGGTCAGTCTCCAAATTTAACTCTACTTGATATGAAGGAATTCCAAAGCTCTGAGCACACTGTCAAGCCGAGAGGAGCTTTAGTTAGCAACCACCCATTGATCCAGCCAAGAGCTGTATCAGCAATGGCTTTCTGGTACTTGAACGAGCCCAGCCACTTGCCCCGCAGGGTCTGTAGCTGTCACACGGGGACTGAAGGGGTGAGACTGTCACACACATGTCGACATGGGGACACTGGGGGAAGTTAAGTGGAATCATCCCAAGGTGTGAATTTAGAGTGCACTAGTTAAAGCACATTAAACCCCTGTGTGGATATGCTGCTTCAGAAGTAAAGTTGCCTTTGTTCAGCTTAGCTTAATTAGGTTTAATGGGTTTTAGCTAATGCACTTTAACGGCACACCTTTTAGCTAATTCTGAGGAGCTTTCCTGAGTGTCCCCAGATAGACACACCCTGCCATTAAATTCTCACTTCTCAGTGAGGCAGATTTCAGCCTGGTTGCAGAGCTCTCTGTTTACCATTTTAAAGTGAAGGCTGTGTCAGACTTGCCAGCCTTAGGCCTGTAAAAATAAGTTCAACATAGTTGTGGTGTTCAGGGGTGTGAAAAATTCACACCCTCTAAGCACCGTGGTCAAGCCAAGCTCGCCCTGGTGTACACGTGGCTTGCTCGATGGACAAATTATTCTGTCAGCCTGGCTACCGCAATGTGGGGAGGTGGAGTCCCTACAGCTGTGGAAAAACTCCTTCCGTCAATGCAGTAAGCATCTACTACGCTAAGGCCGCACAGCATGGTGCAGGGCTGCGAAGCAAGCTTGTGTCAATCTGCTTCTGCCCTGACCTGCAGGGACCTCCTCTAGAGAGGATGGGGGAGGCAAGGAGCTATGTCCATGTGAGCCCATACAGTGCTGGCCCCCTCACCTCCGCTGAGATCTGGCGTCTCCTGCAAACAGACACTTGCACAATACTGGGTTTTCTCCCCCAGTCAGATTTGTCGCAAGGGGTCTAGTTGGGTGGCTTTGGGGCATGGGGATCCTACTCTTTTGTAGACTGTCTTACAAGTCAGCTTCATCTCTCCGTTCTGTCCTGCTGTCTGGGTACCAGGACACTTCAAACCCCTGTCTGCTGGTTCTCATGCCCTTCCTTGGTCTGTTGACTGGGACAGTGAACGGAGCAGCTGGTGCTGTTACTCCCAAATCTCAAAGGAGAGCTCGGTAATTTAGCCACCTCCCACCAGCTGGTGAGGTACTGAATTCACTGGGTGTCCTGTTGTTGTAATAAACAGAGATGAAGAAGTCCAAATCCCCTCCCCAATCCCCCAATGAACCAGGGTTCAGATTAATGCTGTAATTTGTAAAGCAGCAGGGCCCTCTTAAACCAGAGTTAAAGAAAATTGTCAACTGAATTTGGGGCCCCCATGTAGAGACAGAGAGAGAGAGAGAAGAGGAGAGTGGGATTTTACAAATCCTAATGACCCAACTTTATTCTTGGTGTAATCCCACCAAGGTCAATTCCACCAGGGATGATTTGACCTAAGATGACAAAACGACTTAATGAAATGTTACCAAAAAACCTCCCATCAGTAAATGAGACTGATTTGACTGTGAATAGAGAGCAGCAGCCGCGTGCAAATGCGAGGCAAAAAGGGACACTAACTAGGGAGTGATTAGGAACCAAAGGGAACTGACCAGTCGACTTTCTTCGACCAATTTAAGTGAGGTGCAAAAAGAAAACAAAAGTCACTAAGAGCATAAAGAGACTGAGATTTTATAAGTTATTTCCATTTCAATAACCTAAAGTGTAGTTAAAATGGAGACAATGATGTTTCCCCAAAATCCCCATCTGTTTTTATAAAGCTGTCTGTCTGGATCTCTGGGAAGGGTTAGATCTTCACAATAAATAGAGTTTTGGCACAGTAAGGTTGTTCATTTAACTCTCAAGTCACCAAGCATACCACTCGCTCTCCCTCACACAGAGGTTTGAGAGCACTAACCAGCAGCCAATAACAATTCCACTCCCGCTGCTGCAGCTCTTACATCAGGGGAGTTTAGCTTGAGCAAGGACTACAGGATCCAAATTTTAAAGGTGGGTCAAAGCATCAGGGAAGGCAAGAGACAAGGTCTGTACAGCACATCCCAGCCGCTCAAGGCGGCACAGTGTGCCACTAACAATAATGCAGCTCTTGAGAGCCCTAGCATAGGGACCGACGGAGTAAGGAATATCATCCCTGAATAGCAAAGGGAGAAGGAGTGAAGTTATTAACACACAGTTTCTGGCTCTATTTCCCTGCAGCCATAACAAGGGAGTGCAGGGAGGTTTAAACCACAATGTTTTACAGCCCCACACGCTTCCATCCAAACAGCTGCTAGTGATCTTTGTACCCTTCTTTCTACTTGGTGCCAAACGTCTGCTCAGTCTGCTGGAGACACGGTCACTGCGTGAGAAGGGAATTCTCCCAGGCACAAATGGTTTTAGAAGTGAGCTCTGTCGTCAATCTGTCCCCCCATTCCCACTCGGCAAGGAGCAGCGTTACACCTGAGCGTTAGCATTTCGGGGCTGGCAGCCGCGCCCAGTGTGGCGCAAAGCACACAGGAAGACAGGGCCTTGGAAAGGACGCCACCCACCATGCACTGAGAGCGTTAAAGCAGCAGGCTACTGCTAGAACTTTGCTGCAGGGCCAGGTGTGCGGTCTGTGTTGGCAGCAGAGGACAGAGGAGAGAAGCAGACAGGGAAAGCTAGTGGGAAAAGTCATTAGAAAGGTACAAAAGCAGAAGGCATTACCATGGTTTGCTAGGAAGTGGCAGGGAGGCTGGCGGGAGCAAGGAGGTAACTGTCCCTTCTCCCTGGATGCTAGAAGTTTTCCTAGTGCATCTAGTTGCCCTGCCACTCTCTCCAGTCCATGCAAGCAGCTCTTTTTTCTTCTGGCGGATCCTCAATTAAATCCAGGTGCCCTAGAAAAGTTGCAGTGAAGCCAGACAAGGGGCAGAGGTGGCTCTGCCTGCGTCAGGCCAGCCTCTGCCTCCGTACCTCCATCCCGTTCCCGACCAGAGTAAGGCAGAGAGGATCCCTCCCACCCAGCCACCCACCTCTCATCTCTTGTATAAAAGAGCAAGCCCTGCTTGTGAAGGGGAGGGGGAGGGAGTGGAAAGGGGGAAGGAGGGAGGGGGCTGTCTGGGAAAGACGTCTTAAACTCAGTCTAGCTCACGGCTGTGCTGCTTCATCTGCAAAACATTCACAGAGCAAGCCAGGCCCCAGGAACAGCAGCTCCCATTGTGCACATAGACAGGCTTTTCTCATGCCCACACAGCACAAGAACTGGGGTGCGAGCAAAACTGGCAGGGGAAGCATCTTAGAACCAAGTGGCCAAATCCATCCTTGGTGCATGCCCGTAGAATTCAGTGCAGTTCCCACCAGGGTGAATCTGGCCCATGATGCCTGCCAAGATGAACACAAGACGCCCACACAGGCTTGTTTTTCTAACTGTTCTATTTCCCTCTGAAGTGGTTTTTTTCTCTGTCTCTTCCTGAAAGGGGTGTGCCAGCCAGTGCCTTGAAATCTCCCCTCCTGCCTGTGTGAAATAGCTTTGCTTAACTGGCCACTCATTTCCTTTGTAATGTGGCAAAATCCACTTCCGGGCTCAGGGCTGTCCAAGCTGTGACTCAGATGATAGGGAAGGAAAGCAAGAGTGAAGCAAGGCAATTAAAGGAGACACTCCTGCATACAGGCAGGACACTACCCTGTCTCTGCCCTGCACATTGTCCAGGTCTCCGTCTCTAACTGAGCATTTTCAGAAGAAAAGTTTTTTTGGGAAAAATACATCATAAAACTGTACTAGGAGAAAACCACTGCAGAATCCTAATACAGAATGCTGCTGCAGCTCTGCAATGAGCTGGGTTATAGAGAAATCTGTCTGTCTGTCCATTCTTAGCACTTTCCAGCCACTGATCACAAAGAAGGTGAGTGTCATTATCCCCATTTACTGGTGGGGAAATCCAGGCACAGAGACTTGCCCTAGATTACATGGTGAGTCAGTGGCTGGAATAGAGACCAGGTCTCCTGATTCCCATCCCAGTCCTATTGTCTCTCCATTGGACCATGCTGCCTGTCTGTCTTATCAATCGTCTGTCATGTATATCTGTACAAGAGATGGACTGGCTACAGACCTTACTTGTACACACCAGAGGTGTTCATCATAAGATCCTTCACTGCTCTCCCAGGGCTAGCGGAGGTGAGCTCACAGAAGATATTTTACACACTGTCACCTAGTGGCTGACTAGTGTCACCCAGTGTCCATCACATCTCCCCCTTCAAGTTCGACAATCCTACCCTTTACAGTATTTCACTATCAGGCTGTCATCGAAGTTCAGTATGGATCCGTTTGTGAAGTGTCTCTGAATTGTCCCAGTTTTCTAATTCCACAGTCTGAACCCATAACAACTGGCTCATCTGACTGTCCATTAATTGCAGTGACTGGCTGTGATTGGTTTGGAATCTGTCAGGCGTCGGCGTCTTGTTCTGCATCTGCTGTCTGTTGAGTTTGCTCTGTTGATTGTTCTCTCTGAGGAACAAACTGTAGATGTCAACGGCTTCTGGTGAACTCTCCACTGTCAGTCGCTTATCATATACCATCTGAGCACTGAATTCTTTTTCTTTATGACAGCTGGAGTTGTCCATCTTTTTTCTCCATGTATGTGGTCACCAGGTTCTAGAACTGGCCATTCTCTGACTGAGTGATGTCTATTATATAAGAGTCCATAAGCTCTTTTAAGCCTTTTTAATGGATTGGGCTACTCTCTTCATATCTGGTCATTATGGACATAGGTTCTTTTCCAAAGTTGGAACAGTAGTTCTGAGTTGTCTTCCCCACAGGAGTTGTGCTGGACAGTATCCAGTAGCTGCTATTGATCATGCTCTGTAACTCAGGAGAGCAAGAAGTGGATCTTCCTGCTGTAGAATTTTCCTGGCTGTCTATACAGCTCTCTCAGCCTCTCCATTTGCTTGTGGGTGATGTGGGCTGCTAGTAATATGATCAAAATCCTATTTCATTTAGAGTGATTTAAATTCTGTTGCAGTGAATTGTGGTCCATTGTCCATCACTATTGGTTCTGGAATATCAAAGTGAGCAATGGTGCACTTCAGTTTCTTGGTAACACAGCCACATATTACATCTTTCAGGTACATTACTTCTATATGCCTGGAAAAACAGTCCACAATCACCAGGTAATGATGCCCTCTGAAAGTGCATATAGCTGCAGCTAGTCTCTTCCACCTCTGGTAGAGGTGTTTTACACTGTATGGCTCAGCATTGTCTTATAAGTTGATTTGTACTGGATCTCCTGTCAAAAGTCCAATATAATCAAAAACTCTGTTGAATTCTTCCTGCTTTCTCACTAGCCCAATCATGGCTGCCATTCTGCAGCTGAGAAGTCTGTTGGTCTGTGATCCTTTGGTCATATACACTCTGAATGCAAAGCTTTTGTCTTTGTAAGTTGTTTCAGTGGTGAACTGGCCCATGCAGTTCAGAAAACCTGCAGGGCTAGTCAGAGCGGAGTCAGGTGACTTCAACCCTGGGAGGGGTTGAAGGTGATTGTAAGCCCCTTCTGAGAGGACTGTGATGTCAACTCCTGAGTCAGTTTTAAAATCAATAGTCTTGCCATAAATATTCAGTTTCACTCTCCCGGGGAGGCTGTGTGGCATCATAAGCGATAGATTCCAGAAACAACAGCTCTTGATTGTCTAGAATATGTGTCAACTCCTGACTGCTTTGGTGCAGCAAACAGCTGCAAAATGTCCATATTTCGTGCATGTATTACACTGTGCATCTCCGGCTAGACATGCATCATCTCTTGGGATATGACTTTTTCCATACCTTGTGCATGTAGGCTGGAATTTGTCCCTCTTAGCCTGGGAGTTCTTTCTCCTTGCCTCTGGGGTCTCATGGTAAGTACTTTTAACACTCCTGCTGCATCTGTTAACAGCATCTAGGCTCGTTTTTTGGTTTTCAAGTTTGACAAGTTGCTCTTAGTTTTGCTGTCTCACTAGCACAGACTGCTTTGCTTTCTGTAATATGTGGCTAGGGTTAAATCTCTCATCAATTTTAGCTGGTCTGAAAAGTTTTTATCTGTTAACCCAATAACCAGCCTGTCTCAGATATTTTCATGTTTTGCATTCCCAAAATCACAGTTTTCAGCCAATGTACGCAGAGCTCCTATAAAACACTCAACATTTTCCCCTGTTCTTGAATTCTCTGGTGGAAACATGCTCTTTCATAAACCACATTTCTCTGAGGTATAAAGTATGCAACTTTCCAGTAGTCTTTGTGATTGTATTCAGTAAAGTCAAAGGATTTAAAGATATGCTCTGCCTTCTTCCCCATACTATGTAAATTAAAGAAGATACCTGTATATCTCCAGTTTCTTTGTGGAGTTTGTTTGCAATTCAGAATCTTGCAAAACACAGTCATGTGACCCTCCCCAGCAGTATGCTTCCACTCTGTCCATTGGGAAGGTTTGTCAAAGCTCAAGTTCCCAGGGCCATCAAAGAGTGGCATGTTGATGAGATCCTGCAACCTTTGTCACTGTTCCTTCTGTCTGCAGCCTTTGTCGGCCTTTTGTGTCTGTCCTTAATTTACTCCTGATACCATGTCATGTATTTCTGTACCAGAGATGGACTGGTCACTGAGCTTACTTATACACACTAGATGGTTTTGTCATAAGATCCTTTAATGTTCTGCCAAGCAGGGCCGTCCCTAAGGGGTGCGGAGCCTGGGGCGGAGGTCACATCACTTCCTGGACCGACTGCGGCGGGGACAGTTAGAAGAGGCTGGGGGAGGTCAAACAGCCAGGTGTGGTCCAGCCCACACTCCGCCCCCCACCCCAGGCCCCACTTCGGCAGCACCACTGGGCTAGAGGGGGCTGGGGCTACGCTGCCCACCTCCCCAGGACTGGGGAGTCTGCAGCGGCGTTGCTCTCCCTCGGGTGGAAGGGGCTGCCCATGCGGTGACGGCCAGTCATGTCGGCCTGCTGGGCCCACCAAATCACGGGGCCTGGAGCGGTCGCCCCAATTTTCCATCCCCTAGGGACGGCTCTGCTGCCAGGTATGGCTGAGTTCGCTCAAATAAGGTATTTTACATAAAGTGCGACCTAGTGGATGAACAACATAATACAGTTTTGCATTCCATTATATCTTCTAAGGCAGGGGTGGGCAAACTTTTTGGGCCGAGGGCTACATCTGGGTGCGAAAATTGTATGCAGGGCTGGAGCAGGGGGTTGGGGTGCAGGAGGGAGTGCAGGGTGTGGGAGTGGGTGCGGTGTGCAGGAACGGGCTCAGGGCAAGGGATTGGGGCAGAGGAGAGATGTAGGATGTATGAAGGGGCTCAGGGCGCCATGCGCTGCCCTTGCCATGCCTCCAGGTACCTGCGGTTCCCCGTTCCTGGCCAACGGGAGTTGCAGGGAGCGGTGCCTGGAGATAAGGGCAATGCACGGAGCCCTCTGTCCCCCTCCCACTCCCCCGGGCCCCAGGGACGTGGTGCCGGCCACTTCTGAGAGCGGCGCGGGGCCTGCGGCACCACGGGGGGCAATCCTGTGGGCCGTAGTTTGTCCACCCCTGTTCTAAGGCCAGACTTTCAAAGCTATTTGCCTAAAGATGCAGATAGGCCCTTTTGGAAATCCCATTAAGAGACTAAGTGTCTAGCGCCCTACATCTTAGGTGCCTAGCTATCTTTTAAAAATTGGCCTCTGGTCTCATTCAGCAACCTCATTCCCAGAAGTGTCTCAGGCTCTTTAACAAAGAAAAATAATGATTTCAAAGCTTAAACCATGATCTAAATGTCTAGAATTAAAAACCAAAAGCTGCAGAAGTGTCATGTTCCAAAGTGGAATAGACTCAGCCACTGCAGTGTTGCCAGTTCTTGCAATTTTACAGCTAGTCTCACCATATTTGGAATTTTCCTTAAAGCACCAGCTCCTGGAGTCAGCTGACTATGTGAGACTTTCAGCCTTCATTTTAAAAAAGTAAGTTTCTAGCCCTCATGAACATAAGAACATCAGAACAGCCATACTGGGTCAGAGCAAAGGTCCATCTAACCCAGTGTCCTGTCTGCCGACAGTGGCCAGTGCCAGGTGCCCCAGAGGGAATGAACAGAACAGGTAATCATCAAGTGATCCATCCCCTGTCCTCCATTCCCAGCTTCTGGCAAACAGAGGCTCGGGACACTATCTCTGCCCATCCTGGCTAATAGCCTTTGATAGACCTATCCTCCAGGAACTTATCTAGTTCCTTTTTGAAGAACTAGATAAATGGTCGCAGAGTAAAGCTGGAGAATGTGACCCATGTGTGTCCTAAAGGCTCAGAAACCCAAAAGCAAATGGAAAGAACCTCACATGTATGATTTTTTAAAAAAACTCTTATGATTTCTGAGTCCTCCCTTATGCCTTTTGAATCTGTGGGGCTGGCAGCATTGTAATTGTGGGGCTGGAGATCAAGAGTACAAGCGTGATGCTGACAGCGAGTGTCCAGGCAGCTCTGGGAAAGGGGCTCTAGCGCCAGAGCTCCGGGGATCCTGGAACAGCTGGCTGAGGGGGAGGCAGTTGCAATAACAAACTTTTGTCCAGGGATTAGGCCGGGGATGGACAGAACGCTACAGAAACAAACGGGTGGGAGGAGGGGTAAGGCTGCTCCGCTGGCAAGGGAAGCCTTTTGCAGGGACCGTGGCTTGCTGCGTTCCCCATTCACTTGCCAGTTGGTTAGCAGCTAGAGCCCCTTCTCCACAGCTGCAGCATGATCGTTCAGTGTCTGAGACCCCAGGGCTTCTGGTGCAGTGAGGTTGCCAGCTCCCTTCTCCAAGAGCTGCCTGGATGAGCCATCGGTCCCACTGGATTGGGCTGCATCAGGCTGCTGGATGGGTGCTAAAGGCAACGGGTGATGTGCAGCAATGCAGAGCTGGGCTTTCAAAACGCCTGGCCCAGGAGCATCTGAGCCCTGTGGCCCTGGCTAGGGCAGCTCCCTCCCCAGCAGCCGTTTCTCCCTGAACTGGTTAGTTTCTGTCTCTCCTTTCATCCTCTCCTGCTCGGGGTGAAGTCAGCCGCAGCTTCCCCTGAGCTGCAGTGTGGAGTTTGTCTCGTCAGGGGAGGAAATGAGGGTGGCTTCCCTGCAGAGTAAGCCTGGTGTTGCTCCTATTCCCTGTTCACACCCCAAACTCCTGTCACCTAAGCTTCGTGGTGCTTTCAGCCTGGCTGGGGCTGGGGTTCGAGCCCAGGCTCTGCTTTCACTCAGGCTGGTTTGCAGTGAGGACGCAGGTGAAAGCTCTTGGGTGCTGATGCTGCCATCCCACAATTCCCCCCAGGTGCCCAGGATAGACACATTATCCCACAATTCACTGGGAAAGAATCATAAAGTGGCTCAGCTTATCTCCCGGAGCCCTAGAGACATACACGCGGGCAGACTGACGTATGCAGTATCCACCGCTGCCCACTGGGGAGAGGAGAAACCCCAGATCTCAGTGGCTGGGTGTTGATCCCAGAGGTATTGGCTCTGCAGAATGGCACATCCCAGGAGAGCTGGGGTCACCAGCTGCACGGTGAGTCCAGTGTGAGGAGCACAGGTGCAGCTCCCCAAGGGGCTGCGCAAAACCTCGAGGGGGGATCGAGAGTAGTTACAGTCTTGCACATTGGAATAAGAGGGTCAAACCAGGGGCAGCCCAGGGCAGGAGGGGGCAAAGTGGTCAGCATGAAAGAACTCCCTGGTGAGACCAGGAGCAGCAGGTAGGAGTCCGCCGTAGCTCCCGGAGCCTGCCCAGCCACTCCAGTGCCGCAGCCAGGCTTTGGGCTGAGTGAGCCCCTGGCATGGGCCACTGGCATTGCCCGATTGGCAGTAAGTCTGCAGGTAAGAAGTGAGCAGACGCAGGAGGGAGTGATAGCAAAGCATGGTTCCCTTTCATACAGGCCACTACCAGCTTGGGCCATCTCCCCCCTGAACCCCCAGTGATGGAGTGGAAAGGAGGGATACTCTGCGGAAATCAGATGAGATCCAGCTGGAGACAGGCAGAGCGTCCCAGGAGCATCCAGAGTTTGCCTGCAGGGAGGGCATGGGGTGAGGGTCTCTGTGTGGGTCTCTCTGTTTCTCCCTCACTTTTATCTCACCCTCCCCCCCTTCTCTGTCTGGCTTTGCCCGAGCAGCTGTTGAGGGCCTGTATGTGGCTTTTCTCTCTGTGCTCCTCGCAGGCACAGAGCCGCCATTCAGGGCGAACGGGACGGTTGGAGCCCTCCCGCCAGGGTCTCCCTGAGGTCGTCATTCCTGCATTTTTATTTTTATTTCCGCAAAATCGTCCTTCCCAGCTCTGGGTTGTTATTGTCTCCTGAGTGGGGCCTGGGCATCCTGTCACTGAGTGGAAAGGAGTGTGTGTGTATGGGGCGGGGGGGGGGGGCAGCGCAGGGGCCATGTGCCACGTGGTAACAGAGTATTTTTCGGGGCATTATGTCACCACCGTGGTGTGTCTAGAATACGTCATTCGCTGCCGTGTGCTTGACCAGTGGGGAGCAGGCGTAAGACTCAGACATCGCAGCACTGCGGCCAAGGACTGGGGCGGGGGTGAGCTGGGTGGGGTGGATGTGAACCAACCCTAGAGCCAAGAGCCATGTTCCAGTCCCAGAGCTACAGCTTCTGCCTTTCTCTGTGTTGGACCCGAACTGTGAGACTCCTGAGCCCAGCCTTCCTGTAGCCGCATTGCATGATCCTTGTGGAATCTTCTGGGGTAGGCTGCAGCCCCAGCTCCTGCCCTGCCTGCGTATCTGGGCCCTGCTCCATCAGATCCACGGGACATAAGGCCAGAAGGGGCAGTTCTGATTGTGACACTGTATGGAATATGTGGGACACTTTGTGATACTGTTGATACCAATGTTATAAATTGCAAGGAATCTGACCCGATATGCCGTTTGAGGTATCTGCGAAAATGTTATAAATTGCCAAGTATGACTAGCTTGTTTATATGTTTGTATCACCTGTGTATTGTGAGTTATAGATATGTAGGGTATGTGTGTATTTCCATACTTGTGCTGTGTTTCTGGGTGACACCCCCAGACAGATTGGCATCCGCACTAGGCCTGCTTGATGGCCCATCAAGGGGCATCAGCTGTTCAATGAACCCACTGAAAAGAGCCAGGGGATACACCTTGTGACTCAGCAAGGCATGCTGGTGGACAGAAGGCAAAGGCCTTTCAATGCCATGTGCTGTGAAGCTTGTGTTTGGGACACAGGAAGTACAAACACATGGCAAAAGGAATATAAAGGGCAGCTGCATCATCTCCATTTTGTCTTCATTCCTGCTTCTTATCTCTGGAGTAACTTTTCTACAAACAGAGCTCTGAACAAAGGATTGAAAATGACCCATCCAAGCTGTGGATGTGTTCCAGAGGGACTTTCAAGCCAGCAAGCTCATCAGTACTGCTAAGAACCTGACATATGGACTCTGAGGTCTGTGTGTATGTGACTGCTTTACCATTTCACAGCTCTCTTCTTGTTCTTTTTTCTTTATAATAAACTGGCAGCGTGGTATTTTGGGTAAGATCCAACCTAATATTGATCTGGCAATGTGACTGGCCCTTTGGGGTTCAGAAGAACATTTTGTAGAGTGAGAAGAGTTTTTAAATAACTCCTCACCTTACTGCACCGAGCTGCTGACGGGGAGCCAGAGAACTGGAATGCAATAAGGGGGCTGTGTGATTTCTTTTCTAACGCCTTGATAACCAGCGTGGGGGATCAGGAGCACAGTTTGTGACTGGTTGGGGAGTTTAACTTCAGTATTACCCATCAGCCTTGGGAGTACCTGCTCTCCCTTTTGCAGCCTGCCCTGACCTTGGCATTTCCAGTGAGGGCTACTCCAGCCCCTTGGGTCACACTGAAATCTAGTCCGACCTCCTGCAGCGTACAGGCTCTTGACTCACACCCGACAGAGCTGCACCTGACTACATTCGGAGTAGGTGCTACTAAATCATCTCTAATGGGCCCAAAGCCGTTCCTTTGGTTATTGGCCCCAGAAATGTGCATCCTTAACTCTTGCCAGAAGCCAGGAACTCTGCCACTGATTTACCACGTAGCCTCAGCCAAGTCACGTTGCCTGGCTGTCTGTCTGTTTCCTCTTCTGTGAAATGACACACACTGGCCTGCCACACTCGGGCACAGTGAGGATTAATTGGCTGATGTGTGGCAGATGCCCCCTAACCCGGCCCTGAGAGGATGCCCTCTCCCTAGAGATGCCAGACACATGCAGGGGGAGCTGCAGCCTGGCAGAGCTCCCCAGAGGATGAGCCCAGCATTCTGGGACTATCCCTGCAGTTTGTGTAAGAGATGCAAACCTGCCCTGCCTCCAGTGCATGCTTTGTCCCAGCTGCTCTTTATTTATCATATCCCCAAGTGGTTCCTGATCTCTTGGAGTTCTGATGACCTGGCCAGCTGTTCTCGTCTCACTCTGTAACATCATCCCAACCCAGGGACATCCCCACCAGCTTCCAGGAACAGGCTGAACCCTGGTCATGCTAAGGAGACAGACTGATCCTGCAGCTGGGAAAACAATAGCAGAAAAGGACCCCAAGCCCCCCACCCCATCCTGCTAAGACTGTGTATTTTTAGACATCACCTGAATGGAGCTCAGTGGCTGTACTGGCAGCGACAGCTGATGGTGGCACTGGGGCTGGTAAATCAAACTTGGAAACAGCAGAGAGATAGAGCAAAATCAAGAGCAATGCGGCTACATTCTGACCCCGGGAGATTTTTTACTCCTGGGGGAATTTTGCACCACTGCGCATGCACAGAATTTATGTCCCCCGCAAATTTCTTTGCTTCCCTGCAGAAAAATGACTTTCTGATGGGGAAGCAAAGGGAAGCCACAAGAGTGGTCATGCGACCCTCCCCAGAAGTATGTTTCGGGTGCACAGGGCATCTGGTAGAGAGGTAAATCACTGTGGAGCAGGAGGCGGAACTGGGGAAGACCCTATGCTGGGCTCAGCTTCTAGACCAGGCTGGACTGGGGAGGACGGGACTTCCTCTTCCCTGGCATGGCATCCAGAGCTGGGTCAGACCCACCCCCAGATTTCTCTCCCTGCTGCAGGAAGCTCTGCAACCTCCCCACACCCTGCTTCCTGCACCCATCACTCCTCAGATGCAAGGGAAGGGATACTTGTACAGAGAACTGCTCCCCCATCCACCAACCCCCATGCATCCAGACCCTCTCGTACCCAGACCCTCCCGGCAAGCCTCACCCCCCAACACTCAGAACCCCCTCAATGAGCCACACTGCTCCTGCACCTGGACAACCCCGACAAGCCACCCACACCTAGATCCCCACCCCACCGAGCCCCAACCAGTTGAACCTGGATCCCCACCCCAATGAGCCCCACTCCCCTAGCATCTGGACCCCTCACTGATCCTCCCACACCCAAACCCCTCCCCCCACTGAGCCCCAAGCACCTTCACCTGGACCCCCCTGCAGAGCCCCATTTCCATTGCACCCAGAACACCCCAACAAGCCCCTGTGCATCCAGATCTCCATCGCATTCGGATCCCCCACTGAGCTGCCTGCACCCAGATTGCCGCACACAGAACCCTCTCAACCCACACCTGGTGCCCCCCACACACTAAGCCCCTCCACACTTGGATCTGCCTTGCTGAGCCTGCCTGCCCACACCTGATGCACATGGCATGGAGGGGCAGGGCCCTGGGGTGTTTCTGGGGCAGGACCTGTCCTTGCACTGGATCCAAGTTTGGTGCAGCCTCACTGCTGAGGCCGTGTCCGGGGAAGGGTGGGAGCTGCACAGTGATCTCCCACCTCTGTGTAACCAGTGGCCTGTGCTCCCCAATGCCACACTGGAGCCTCCACATTTATTTGAAAAATAAAATTTGCAGAATTTTAAAACGTGCAGGATTTAAATTTTTTTGGCACAGAATTTTTAATTTTTTGGCACAGAATGTCCTCAGGAGTAGATTTTTAACCAGGGGCCCAAACAGAAGGAGGTATGAGAAGAAGCTGGGCTGCTTCCCCCAGCTGTCGGGGTGCCCTGAGGACACCCGAGCGCTCTGAGCCTTGAGCCCAGGCCAGGGGAGCAGTTGCTGGGATGGATGTGGAGGCAGACCTATCCCCCAGATACTCTTCCCCAGTTCTTCTGGCTATTGGCCTGGGGAATGTAGGTCCCTCAGTCCTGCTGGAGGCCGGGGGACTGTCCCAGAGCTGCCACGTGGGCACAGCAGTTCTTTCCTCTCTTTAAATTCAGCCCCAAATGGCCTCTCCTGGGGTGGGGAGCATGAATGCAGCCTGCTCGGGGGGGTTCCCAATCAGTCAGCATCCTGCTCTCCAGGTAATGGGCAAGGCGTCTCAGTCCAGCTCATGCAGAGGCAGCTTGGCCCAGAAGTTGAATGCACCAGTCTTTCGTCTGCATCCAGCTGTGGTCACACAGGTGCTAGGCATTTGGGGGGCTCCATCTCATCTTGCACTTAGGAACCCCCCCCACCTACATGTGTCACCTCTCTGCATGGGGGACGGTGCCAGCCTGGGAAACACCAGCAAGGGGATGTGGCTGGGCGGGACACGCAGCATAGCAGAGGGGTGTGAGAGGGCAGCACTGGACCAATGCGGGGCCCAGAGGGGAGGACAGAGGTGGCAAGAAGATGCTTGCTGGCACTCTACCTCCCTTTAGCCAGTGGTCTCAGCACCCCTGGGATCCCTGTAACGCCCGCCAGGTGACCTTGGAAGAACGTGGTGGATCGATTCAGAGACTGGGAGGTGACACCCAGGACAATCTGGGCCATTTCCAGGGTCCTTTGTTAGATCAGCCTCTGTTATCAAGGGCTTTCTGCCTTATCTTTGCTAGGAGGTGCTTTGTGAGGCTCTCCTGAACTCCCACTCTGCTTCCCTGAGTCCAGCTGCCTTGTCAGGAGACAGGCCAAGACCTTTCCCTGGGATTTCTTTGTAGTGTGTCAGGGGGAGGGATAAGACATGGAAATCCCACCTCTAAATTGGCTGTGCCCTGACTGGAGGGACCAGATTAGCAGGCTCAGCGCATTGGGGGCTGAACCCTTTGGAAAGGTTCAGCTCTGGGTCTGTGAGCGTCCCAGCGAGGAACTTGTATGTGTCTGTGGCTGGGAGTATAAGAATAGTGTTATCCCTCTGCGAGTACCCCGGGAAAGGGTACCCCATCTCCCTGGAGGTTGGCAAGTATCCCTACGTTTGGAGTGACCTCCGTTGTCCCAGGGTTCCCTGTGAGATCTTTGCCCTGGCCGGCAGGGCCAGACAGACACTGTTTTATTCCTAGCTGCAGGCTTTTCTTATTCCCAGCTCCCTGTGAACCTGGCCCAGGTTTGCGGTTGCTCTGCGAGCCCGGTCCAGTTATTGATTGCACAGCACGAATCTGCCAGTTTGGAGATTAGCCGCGCAGCAGCAGATCTCATCCCCCCGACATCAACACACACAGCACAATCTGGGGGAATTCCCAGTCCTGGGTGGGTTGTCAGGGAGACCAGGCTTCAGTTTGCATCACCCCCTCACTCCTGACTTGCTTGGCTTGGCCTCAGTTAACGGCCTCAGACCAGGCCAGGGCCCAAGTGACTGAGAAAGCTACTTTCTATCACAGTTACCAGAGTCCCCAGTGTCTGAGTTGCGTCATCCCAGGGACTTCAGTGCCCAGTCAGCAGCTGGCTGCATCCCCCAGGGCAAAGAGGCGGGTGTTCCAGGAAAGCTCTCTTTGTCCTATTTTGAGAGGGAGCAGGAAGGAGGTTGAACCCCAGAAAGTGAACTGACCCAGGCTGTACTGTCGCCCTGAGCCTCTGACAGTGGCCTGGAGAATGAGCAAATAAAACACATAGAGCGTGATTCCCACGCAGAGAGAACAGGCAAATGCTCAGACCCCAGACTGTACAACAGAACATGCGTGGATTGCAGCGCCGCACCAGCAATGTGATTGCACCTTGCCAAGTCCACAGAGGAGAGTCGTAGCTGACATAGACCCATAGGGTTAGAAGGGACCACAAGGGTCAGCTAGTCTGACCCCAGCCAAGATGCAGGTTTGGTGGGTCTGACCATCCAACACAGATGGCTCCCGCCTCCCTTTGGAAACCTCCCGTGAAGGAGCCTTCACGACCTCCCCAAGCATCGTTCCATTGTCCCACTGTTCTTGCAGCGGGGAAGTTTTTCCTGAGATTTAATCTCAATTTGCCATGTGTAGTTTGATCCCATCGCCTCTTGGCCTGACCTGTGTGGCCAGAGAGAACGGCTTTTCTCCAGCTTCTCTATGGCAGCCTTTCAGGTATCTGAGGACCGCTATCATGTTCCCTTAATCTTCTTTTTTCCAAACTAAACATACCCAGTTACTTCAGCCTTTGCTCCTATGGCTTTGATTCCATCCCTTTGATCATCTTTGTCGCTCACCTCTGGATCCTTTCCAGTTTCTATACAGCCTTTCTATACACTGGTGACCAAAATTGGACACAGGACTCCGGTTAAGGCCTAACCAGTGCCGAGTTGAGTGGTACTGTCACCTCCTGTGAGTTGTATGCTTTCCTCTGTTCATGCCTGGGTGTGGATTAGAGCAAAAAGAAACCAAAAGTTGGGCTGGTCTAATCAGAGGACGGGCAAGGAAATAGGTTCCCGCTGCACCAGGCTGGCTGCAGTAATAATGCAGAGATCTGCCCGGCTGGGAACGGAGGCACTTTGTTGGCCCTGTTGGAGTCTGTGCCATGGGGGGCCACACGTACCCAGGAACCCCAGCAGGGGAAAGGTCTGAAAAAAGCCTGTTGTGAAAGCTTGGAAACGCTAGAGTGGTGTATGCTTCGAGCTGCCTGGACTCCCAGGTTCTAGTCCTAGGTCTGTTCTCTGTGTGAGCCTGGGTAAGCTGCTGAATTCCTACATGCCTCAGTTTCCCTGTATATAGCTCAGGGGACAGCAATACTCACCTTCCTCTCAGGGGTCGGAAGCTTAATTCATTGTCAGTAAAGGGCTTGGCCTTATCACCTTGCAGAGTGTTAGTGCCCATGTCTGAGCGCGCTGGGGCCAGGCAGTGGACGACTTCCCTGCAGCACAGCCAAGTGCTCACGAGGAATAAGGGAAGTGGAAGCCCATTGAGGCTGGGCTGCTCTCTGCAGGTCTCACACCCGCTAGGCCATTTTCTGGGGGTGGCACAAGGCCAGTCGCCGTTGTGTCGGCAGGGGAGTGAAGGGGGAGTTGCTCAGAAGGACTTTGCTGTGTTCCCGTGTTTGCGCAGGGTTGTTATCATGCTAGCAGTGAACAGACAGATACTTGGCAGGTTACAATCTGCTCTGGGTTGGGGCAGCCATTGCCGTCATAAGCAGAGGGAGAAGACGTGGTGGTGCATGGGAGAGATCACTATCTACTGGTGAAACCATACCCAGGCTTTTCACCCCAGGGATTGTTAGCAAAATGTTTTTCTTGCACGAGTCAGTGTCCTCGCTAGCACTTAGATCTGTGTAAGGACCACAGTCTTCTGCCCTAGGTGCTAGTGATGTCACCAGCTGTTGTGTGACAAACACAGGGATGTGGAAAGGTTCACAGTTCACCTTTAGAAAGCTCTTGAGTGCCAGTGGAAAATTGTCTATTTATACTTCCTCTATTTCTCTCCCCACTTTTCTGCATGAAGCAGGATCTCTGGTTCTTACGTGCTCCACTTCTGCATGTTTATTAAATTGTTACCAAACTGAACTCAAATGTCTGCAGTGCCACAAACTAAGGCCTTCAGTGGCATTTTGGAGAATTGCTCAATCTATAGCAAATTGTGGATCGGACCGAGAAATTACACCATGCAACAGCGCTCTCGCACCTCCTGGGACGGGGAGTGGGGGGGCAGTGGGTTATAGGAGTCATGACCTTCGGCTCTGAATTAACAGGCCTTGTCCACTTGAGCTACAAGAGAGAGGATCCCCCTTCCCCTCCCCAGGGTGACTTGTTGGCAGGGGCTTCGGAGAGCTGCTTGTTAGACATGTCACATGACATGTGGCTGATGAATGAAGTTTTATAGTTTGAGAGGCTTTGGGGTTCTCCTCGCTGGGGATCCCAAACCATCCCAGTGGGGTTTGCCCCCCTTTGAAGCACAGCTCTGTGCTGGCTCATCTGCCAGCTGCTCTAAAAGGAAACAGTTAACAGCTGCCTTTTTTGGTGGGTCTTTCATTGTGTTTCCTGCTGTTGTCTGCCAATCGCTGCTGACCCCAGGACTTCACAGTCAGACAGCAGGGATAAAACTCAAGTCCTTCTGCTCCAAAAGTGCAGGTGTCTCTCATGTCAAGCAAAGGAGAATCCCCTCTAGCTGCAGCAGGATGAAGGCCAGTGGCAGGGCAGCTCTCGCATTGTATCCAGCGTGCAGTAGTGATACCCACATTTGCACATCTTACTGGAGGTGCAGTTGGCCAAGTAGGCATGTAATTGGCTCTTTGCACCTTCAGTTACCACAACTGCACCCTGAAATACAATAATTCTGTATGCAAATTGTGCACGTTTGCACACATGTTCCTTGGGCACCCAACTGCATGGGCCTTTTTCTCAAAAGGTAGGAAAAATAGACTCTGGCTGAGGTTTCTGGCCTCTCAGGCACAAACCCTCAGAGTGCCAGACCCCCGCAGGAAGTGCACCCCATTTCTCAGGGCAGCACCACCAAAACATGCTAGTGAGCTGGATAATGCCGTTCATGCACTGTGTGTTTTGAGGGGCAATGGTAAATCAGCAGGTAGCTGGTCTCCAGCATGCACATACAAAATAGAGGCCGTTGGTCATTTAGAGCCACCAACTTTTGCGCAATTGGTTTGCTGTATGTCTTCCTTTGTTTGCAGTCGTAAGCTCAGGGGAGCTGCCTCTGGTCCCTGTTTGCTCCATGGGATTCACAGAATGTAGCAATGCACGTGTAGCAGTGCCCTCAGATTTCCTGTGCTCTGCCTGGAGCTCATCCCAAAAGGGGAACTGAAAGTTTCTGAAAAGATTTCTTCTTCCTTCGGTTGTGACTGTCAGTTCTGCGGAGGGGCAGGGCTGCTCAGGCCCCTGGAAATGTGCTTTGGCACAAAGCAAACCATGGCTGCTTCTGAAATGGGCGTAGAATCTTCCTATCTGCTGGACTTCAATGGCAGGGCCAAAGCACTGTGGTCTGCAGAAGGAGAGGAGCTGCCTCCAGGGCATAATTTAGGAGGACAGGGGGCTGAGGCAAACCCCCTGCTCTGAGCGCACCTCCGAGTCTGGGATCTTTGCAGCTTGGGTCTGCAGCTGGTTTCAAGGCTTCAGGCCCCACCTTTCCCAAGCGCGGCTGCTCTTGGACAGGGCTGGAATTCAGCCGTCAGGATTGAGAAGGGGCAGAGCAACTCTCATGCAGTCTTGCCCCCCATGCGAGGGGTAATAATTGTGCCCATTCTTGTTCCACCCCGTCTGAGCCCTCTCTGTTCCTATGTGATCACTTGTCCTTGCTGCAGGTGGGCTCTGCGGGACATGAGAACTGTGCATCCCTTTTTCTTTTACACCGTGCTGAGGTCATGTCCGGAGGCTGGTCTGAGGCTGATGTTGTACTTGGTGCCATTAAAGGGCCTGCATTGTGTTACTAGTGACTAAAACAAAGGGCATGGGAGGAGCTGAAGGTGGTTCCAGATGGTGGGCTGTTCAGAGCCCCAGGGCTGAGCGGGGATTGTGTTACTGCTGGCCCTACATACCCTCTCATGCTAACCAGCCTCTTTTCCACCCACCAGCTCTTCCGTGGAGGCTGGAAGCTGGAGAGATGCGTCTTGTTTGCAGCATGCTGTTATCACATGTTCTAGCTCGGTCTGGCTGCGCAGTGGACAAGGTGGTGCCACTGAAACGGGGCCGGAACCAGGGGTGAAGGTGAGCCGGTAGGGGCCAGTACGGTGTACCGGTAAGAACCCACTCCGGCCCATCCCCAGCCCACCCCTTTTGCCTCCCTTGTCGGCAGCCCTGCTGGTAGGGTCCGTGCCGGCAGGGCCGCTGATGAGGTGGGGCGTGGGGCACAGCGACATTAAAGGGCTGCCGCAGCAAAGTCAACGCTTTAACGTCGCTGCCCCTTCCCCGCATCAGCTGGTAGGATCTGTACCCGCACGGCCACCATCGGGCCTGGGGCGGGAGCAAAGGGAGCAACTGTCCTGGGGCCAGCGATTTAAAAGGGCCCGGGGCTCCGGATGCCGCTGCCAGTACCACAGCAGCGGCGTCTGGGGCCCCGGGCCCTTTATATCAATGGGAGCCCCAGATGGCACAGGCCACACAGCATGGAAGGGCTGGCTGGGGGATGCTGACCCCCCAGCCCCGCCCCTTCCGCCCGAGGGCCCCCCCTGCCCCGTACCAGTAAGTGTCCTCAGTTACTTTCAACCCTGGCCGGAACCCATTGTGACGGGTTCCCTCTGGGGTGCCACTTGGAACTGAGGTACCACTGAGCCCGCCTGACCCACCAGCCTGGGCTCCCCTCATGCTGTATTGCTGAGGCAAGACAGCCAAGCTTCAGACTGCACTTTACCAGCACACATATAGTTAGGGACACTCCCAGCTGCAGCTTTACACACCGAGGCTGAGATCAGATCTGCATGGGAAGACTCAGCCAAGGAATTGCCCAGTACTCAAGTGCACACCCCTCTCTAGAGGGTAGACCCAAAATTATACCATCTTGCACTGAACAGAGAATTGTACATCACAAGCTCATGAAATTCACCCTCTCCTTCAATATGGAGAGAGAGATGCAACGGCTTTTTGTCCCCCAGTTATGAATTCCACACACTGGGTTTTAGACAAAACAAAAACAAGCTTATTAACTACAAAAGATAGATTTTAAGGGATAGCAAACAGATCAAAGCAGATTACCCAGCAAATAAAACAAAACACAATCTAAGATTAATATACTAAAGAAACTAGTTACAAGTAGCAAATTCTCACCCTAAATGTTGTTGTTCTAGGCAGATTGCAGAGATTCTTGAAGGCAAGCTGCACTTGCCTACAGCTTAAAACTTCAGATATTTGAATCACAGACTAGACCAGGCGTGCTCACAAAAAAAATGCTGATGGCTGCTCTGACAATTTTTCCTAAAATATTTAATTAACTTTAGGAAAATCAAATAAATATGCAAATATCCATGTCCAAATCATTGTAATTTATTTATGTAGGGTTTTTTGCAGACTCAGTAGTAAAAATAATGTACAGTTGTCTCTATTCCTTATTGGATCTAAACAGAATAGAAACACAAATAAGGTGCTTTACACATTCTCATATTCTTATCTTTTTTCTTATTGTTTCTTTTGCCTTTTTTTTAATTGTTTTTCTTTTTTTAAGACTTGCTAGCTAGTAAGTCTGTTGTGAAAAGTGATATTAAGAAACGTACAAATATCACTTTTCACAGCAAACTTACCCAGGCCCAGCAGCCCAGGGACAAATTAAGCCCTGGTTGGGGAAGTAGTTATGGAGGCAGCGGGGCGATGGGGCACTGGGGGTGATTGGAGAGGTTGAGCCCGGGGCCAGAGCCCATCACCATACAGCCAGGAATGGAGCCCAAAACCCCTTGCCCAGGGAATGGAGCCCAAAGCCCCAGAGGTGGAGCCTGCCACCCACCACCCTAGGGCTGAAGTTGAACCCCACCATCCCGGGAAGGTTGGGAACACATACCAGCTGCCTGCTCATCCAGCTTTTCTGTCTCCAGAGGTGGCCAGGACCCAACCACTGCTGACAGCCCGAGGGGAGGGGCCACTGCTTTGTCCCTCCCCCCATCACCACCCAGGAGGCTGTTTGCTGTTGACCCTACAGCCATAACTCAAAGGCTGTTTGCAGTGTCCCCAGGAAGACTTCTCAGTGGGTGATTAGCATTTTCAAAGACCTATTGTTCTCCCTAATGGCCCTTCCCAGCCAGACACCTAGACTGATTGCATTCCCCAGGTGTAAATATATTTGTAATCGATGCATAGACAATATTCCTAACTTCAGATACCAAAATGATATGTTCATACAAATAGGATAATCATATTCAGTAAATCAATAACCTTTCCAATGATACCTCACGTGCCTTATCTCATGTAAAATACATCACAATTATGCCATAATCATATCATACAAATATCTGTATGAAGAAAGGTTTCAGAGTAGCAGTCGTGTTAGTCTGTATTCGCAAAAAGAAAAGGAGGACTTGTGGCACCTTAGAGACTAACAAATTTATTAGAGCATAAGCTTTCGTGAGCTACAGCTCACTTCATCTGATGCATATGGTGGAAAATACAGAGGGGAGATTTATATACACACACAGAGAACATGAAACAATGGGTTTATTATACACACTGTAAGGAGAAAGAAAAGGAGTACTTGTGGCACCTTAGAGACTAACAAATTAAGGAGAGTGATCACTTAAGATAAGCCATCACCAGCAGCCGGGGGGGGAGGGGGAAGGAGGAAAACCTTTCATGGTGACAAGCAAGGTAGGCTATTTCCAGCAGTTAACAAGAATATCTGAGGAACAGTGGGGGGTGGGGTGGGGTGGGGGGGAGAAATAACATGGGGAAATAGTTTTACTTTGTGTAATGACTCATCCATTCCCAGTCTCTATTCAAGCCTAAATTAATTGTATCCAGTTTGCAAATTAATTCCAATTCAGCAGTCTCTCGTTGGAGACTCTTTTTGAAGCTTTTTTGTTGAAGGATAGCCACTCTCAGGTCTGTAATCGAGTGACCAGAGAGATTGAAGTGTTCTCCAACTGGTTTTTGAATGTTATAATTCTTGATGTCGAATCATGGAGGTCAACGAATGGCTACGCAGGTGGTGTCGGAGAGAAGGCTTTGGATTCTTTGACCATGGGATGGTGTTCCATGAAGGAGGAGTGCTGGGCAGAGACGGGCTCCATCTTACGAAGAGAGGGAAGAACATCTTTGCCAGCAGGCTGGCTAACCTAGTGAGGAGGGCTTTAAACTAGGTTCACCGGGGGAAGGAGACCAAAGCCCTGAGGTAAGTGGGAAAGCGGGATACCGGGAGGAAGCACAGGCAGGAAGGTCTGTGAGGGGAGGGCTCCTGCCTCATACTGGGAATGAGGGGCGATCAACAGGTTATCTCAAGTGCTTATATACAAATGCACAAAGCCTTGGAAACAAGCAGGGAGAACTGGAGGTCCTGGTGATGTCAAGGAATTATGACGTGATTGGAATAACAGAGACTTGGTGGGATAACTCACATGACTGGAGTACAGTCATGGATGGTTATAAACTGTTCAGGAAGGACAGGCAGGGCAGAAAAGGTGGGGGAGTAGCACTGTATGTAAGGGAGCAGTATGACTGCTCAGAGCTCCGGTACGAAACTGTGGAAAAACCTGAGTGTCTCTGGATTAAGTTTAGAAGTGTGTGCAACAAGAGTGATGTCATGGTGGGAGTCTGCTATAGACCACCGGACCAGGGGGATGAGGTGGATGAGGCTTTCTTCCGGCAACTCACGGAAGCTACTAGATCGCATGCCCTGATTCTCATGGGTGACTTTAATTTTCCTGATATCTGCTGGGAGAGCAATACAGCGGTGCATAGACAATCCAGGAAGTTTTTGGAAAGCGTAGGGGACAATTTCCTGGTGCAAGTGCTAGGGGAGCCAACTAGGGGGAGCGCTTTTCTTGACCTGCTGCTCACAAACCGGGTAGAATTAGTGGGGGAAGCAAAAGTGGATGGGAATCTGGGAGGCAGTGACCATGAGTTGGTTGAGTTCAGGATCCTGACGCAGGGAAGAAAGGTAAGCAGCAGGATACGGACCCTGGACTTCAGGAAAGCAGACTTTGACTCCCTCAGGGAACAGATGGCCAGGATCCCCTGGGGGACTAACATGAAAGGGAAGGGAGTCCAGGAGAGCTGGCTGTATTTCAAGGAATCCCTGTTGAGGTTACAGGGACAAACCATCCCGATGACTCGAAAGAATAGTAAATATGGCAGGCGACCAGCTTGGCTTAATGGTGAAATCCTAGCGGATCTTAAACATAAAAAAGAAGCTTACAAGAAGTGGAAGCTTGGACATATGACCAGGGAAGAGTATAAAAATATTGCTCGGGCATGTAGGAAAGATATCAGGAGGGCCAAATCGCACCTGGAGCTGCAGCTAGCAAGAGATGTCAAGAGTAACAAGAAGGGTTTCTTCAGGTATGTTGGCAACAAGAAGAAAGCCAAGGAAAGTGTGGGCCCCTTACTGAATGAGGGAGGCAAGCTAGTGACAGAGGATGTGGAAAAAGCTAATGTACTCAATGCTTTTTTTGCCTCTGTTTTCACTAACAAGGTCAGCTCCCAGACTGCTGTGCTGGGCAACACAAAATGGGGAAGAGATGGCCAGCCCTCTGTAGAGATAGAGGTGGTTAGGGACTATTTAGAAAAGCTGGACGTGCACAAGTCCATGGGGCCGGACGAATTGCATCCGAGAGTGCTGAAGGAATTGGCGGCTGTGATTGCAGAGCCCTTGGCCATTATCTTTGAAAACTCGTGGCGAACGGGGGAAGTCCCGGATGACTGGAAAAAGGCTAATGTAGTGCCCATCTTTAAAAAAGGGAAGAAGGAGGATCCTGGGAACTACAGGCCGGTCAGCCTAACCTCAGTCCCTGGAAAAATCATGGAGCAGGTCCTCAAAGAATCAATCCTGAAGCACTTAGAGGAGAGGAAAGTGATCAGGAACAGTCAGCATGGATTCACCAAGGGAAGGTCATGCCTGACTAATCTAATCGCCTTTTATGATGAGATTACTGGTTCTGTGGATGAAGGGAAAGCAGTGGATGTATTGTTTCTTGACTTTAGCAAAGCTTTTGACACGGTCTCCCACAGCATTCTTGTCAGCAAGTTAAGGAAGTATGGGCTGGATGAATGCACTATAAGGTGGGTAGAAAGCTGGCTAGATTGTCGGGCTCAACGGGTAGTGATCAATGGCTCCATGTCTAGTTGGCAGCCGGTGTCAAGTGGAGTGCCCCAGGGGTCGGTCCTGGGGCCCGTTTTGTTCAATATCTTCATAAATGATCTGGAGGATGGTGTGGATTGCACTCTCAGCAAATTTGCGGATGATACCAAACTGGGAGGAGTGGTAGATACGCTGGAGGGGAGGGATAGGATACAGAAGGACCTAGACAAATTGGAGGATTGGGCCAAAAGAAATCTAATGAGGTTCAATAAGGATAAATGCAGGGTCCTGCACTTAGGATGGAAGAATCCAATGCACCGCTACAGACTAGGGACCGAATGGCTCGGCAGCAGTTCTGCGGAAAAGGACCTAGGGGTGACAGTGGACGAGAAGCTGGATATGAGTCAGCAGTGTGCCCTTGTTGCCAAGAAGGCCAATGGCATTTTGGGTTGTATAAGTAGGGGCATAGCGAGCAGATCGAGGGACGTGATCGTTCCCCTCTATTCGACACTGGTGAGGCCTCATCTGGAGTACTGTGTCCAGTTTTGGGCCCCACACTACAGGAAGGATGTGGATAAATTGGAAAGAGTACAACGAAGGGCAACGAAAATGATTAGGGGTCTAGAGCACATGACTTATGAGGAGAGGCTGAGGGAGCTGGGATTGTTTAGTCTGCAGAAGAGAAGAATGAGGGGGGATTTGATAGCTGCTTTCAACTACCTGAAAGGGGGTTTCAAAGAGGATGGCTCTAGACTGTTCTCAATGGTAGCAGATGACAGAACGAGGAGTAATGGTCTCAAGTTGCAATGGGGAAGGTTTAGATTGGATATTAGGAAAAACTTTTTCACTAAGAGGGTGGTGAAACACTGGAATGCGTTACCTAGGGAGGTGGTAGAATCTCCTTCCTTAGAGGTTTTTAAGGTCAGGCTTGACAAAGCCCTAGCTGGGATGATTTAACTGGGACTTGGTCCTGCTTTGAGCAGGGGGTTGGACTAGATGACCTTCTGGGGTCCCTTCCAACCCTGATATTCTATGATTCTATGATTCTATGATTCTATGATGTCTGATTTGTGTCCATTCATTCTTTCTCGTAAAAAAGAAACTTCTGCTCAAGAAACTCCCTGAAAAAGCACAAGAACAAATCCGCACAGACACACCCCTGGAACCCTGACCTGGGGTATTCTATCTGCTACCCAAGATCCATAAACCTGGAAATCCTGGACGCCCCATCATCTCAGGCATTGGCACCCTGACAGCAGGATTGTCTGGCTATGTAGACTCCCTCCTCAGGCCCTACGTTACCAGCACTCCCAGCTATCTTCAAGACACCACTGACTTCCTGAGGAAACTACAATCCATTGGTGATCTTCCTAAAAACACCATCCTGGCCACTATGGATGTAGAAGCCTCTACACCAACACTCCACACAAAGATGGGCTACAAGCCGTCAGGAACAGTATCCCCAATACCGTCACGGCTAACCTGGTGGCTGAACTTTGTGACTTTGTCCTCACCCATAACTATTTCACATTTGGGGACAATGTATACCTTCAAATCAGCGGCACTGCGATGGGTACCCGCATGGCCCCACAGTATGCCAACATTTTTATGGCTGACTTAGAACAACGCTTCCTCAGCTCTCGTCCCCTAATGCCCCTACTCTACTTGCGCTACATTGATGACATCTTCATCATCTGGACCCATGGAAAAGAAGCCCTTGAGGAATTCCACCATGATTTCAACAATTTCCATCCCACCATCAACCTCAGCCTGGACCAGTCCACACAAGAGATCCACTTCCTGGACACTACGGTGCTAATAAGCGATGGTCACATAAACACCACCCTATATCGGAAACCTACTGACCGCTATTCCTACCTACATGCCTCCAGCTTTCACCCAGATCATACCACTCGATCCATTGTCTACAGCCAAGCGCTACGATATAACCGCATTTGCTCCAACCCCTCAGACAGAGACAAACACCTACAAGATCTCTATCATGCATTCCTACAACTACAATACCCACCTGCTGAAGTGAAGAAACAGATTGACAGAGCCAGAAGAGTACCCAGAAGTCACCTACTACAGGACAGGCCCAACAAAGAAAATAACAGAACGCCACTAGCCATCACCTTCAGCCCCCAACTAAAACCTCTCCAACGCATCATCCAGGATCTACAACCTATCCTGAAGGACGACCCATCACTCTCACAGATCTTGGGAGACAGGCCAGTCCTTGCTTACAGACAGCCCCCCAATCTGAAGCAAATACTCACCAGCAACCACACACCACACAACAGAACCACTAACCCAGGAACCTATCCTTGCAACAAAGCCCGTTGCCAACTCTGTCCACATATCTATTCAGGGGACACCATCATAGGGCCTAATCACATCAGCAACACTATCAGAGGCTCGTTCACCTGCGCATCTACCAATGTGATATATGCCATCATGTGCCAGCAATGCCCCCCTGCCATGTACATTAGTCAAACTGGACAGTCTCTACGTAAAAGAATAAATGGACACAAATCAGATGTCAAGAATTATAACATTCAAAAACCAGTCAGAGAACACTTCAGTTTCTCTGGTCACTCGATTACAGACCTAAAAGTCGCAATATTACAACAACAAAACTTCAAAAACAGACTCCAACGAGAGACTGCTGAATTGGAATTAATTTGCAAACTGGATACAATTAACTTAGGCTTGAATAGAGACTGGGAATGGATGAGTCATTACACAAAGTAAAACTATTTCCCCATGTTATTTCTCCCCCCCCACTGTTCCTCAGATGTTCTTGATAACTGTTGGAAATACCCTACCTTGCTTGTGGCACCTTAGAGACTAACAAATTTATTAGAGCATAAGCTTTCGTGAGCTACAGCTCACTTCACCTTGCTTGTCACCATGAAAGGTTTTCCTCTCTCCCCCACTGCTGCTGGTGATGGCTCATCTTAAGTGATCACTCTCCTTACAGTGTGTATGATAAAACCCATTGTTTCATGTTCTCTGTTGTGTATATCAATCTCCCCTCTGTATTTTCCACCAAATGCATCCAATGAAGTGAGCTGTAGCTCACGAAAGCTTATGCTCTAATAAATTTGTTAGTCTCTAAGGTGCTACAAGTACTCCTTTTCTTTGTATGAAGAAAGCAGCTCTGTTTTCACACGGGAGGGGGGGCTCTGAATTAGGAGGGACCTCAGAAGGCAGGAGTGGGGGGAGGAACATCCCCGGGAGCAGAAATGGGAAAGGGGCAGTGCTCTCTGCATTTAGAAAGCAGCCTCCCCGGGAGTGGATAATACACCTCTCCCAGGGCAAGGGCAGGCAGGATGTGGAGCCAGACAGAGGACTCCATCCCTTGGAGGCAGGGAGCAGGAAGTGACATATTTTAATGAGCTCTTGTTACCCAGGCTATTGGCCCATTCCCACGGAACCATTCAGCTTCTCCCGGGACCTCCGCTTGGAAGATTTATGCAGGAAACTTTGGGACAGAAAAGCACAAGGCAGGGCGACACTTGCAGGGACTGCTAGATGCGGGCTCACCGGGCTGGGGCACCCATGCAGCTAGCTCCAGCGCAAGAAGCTAATGCAAGTCTGTGGTGAAGATGGACCTTAACAGCCTGGCTTCAGAATGGCACTGAAGGCCTGGCATCCCGTGCCCCGACCCAGCTTCCTGCACAGATGCGTGCAGTGAATGTGGCTGCTCGCTGGCCTAGCCAGGGTGCAGAGGGGGTAAAAAAGTGACAGACTTAATTCCCTGGACTGGCCCATGCCATCTACCAGTGCTCACTCTGTGCTGACTGGGCCACGTCACAGAACTCTTACTGGCCACTGCTGGTTGGTGAGGCCATTGGCTACTGGGAGCTGGGGCCAGGAGGAGCTTGCTGAGACCGTGAAAAGGAGAAAGCTGCAGGAGGAGAGAAATAATTGGGAAAAGCTGCTCCCAGCCAGGGGACTTGACAAGATGTAAAATGCTCCTCACAAGCGAGAAAATGCTCAGAGAAACCTCTAGTGAAAGAAAAGGAGTACTTGTGGCACCTTAGAGACTAATAAATTTATGACAGGTTTCAGAGTAGCAGCCGTGTTAGTCTGTATTCGCAAAAAGAAAAGGAGTACTTGTGGCATCTTAGAGACTAACAAATTTATTAGAGCATAAGCTTTCGTGAGCTACAGCTCTAATAAATTTGTTAGTCTCTAAGGTGCCACAAGTACTCCTTTTCTTTTAATAAATTTATTTGAGCATAAGCTTTCGGGAGCTACATCTCACTTCATCGGATGCATGTGAAAGCATGTGAAAGCCGCACCTAGCAGGTCCCTCCTGAGATATAAACTCCTCCATCCTGCTCCCTGACCTCTGTCAATGGAACAAAAGTGGAATGGGCAAAATACAGTGCAAGAAAGCAATCAGATCCAAGCCTCGGCTGAATCCCGGAGCCTGCTCCAGGAGCCAGCAAGGAGCTTGTTCTAGTTGCCAGGGCAGTGAGGAGGCATTTGAGGTTGGCATGGCGCTGAAGGCAAAGTCCTTGCCTCTCCTTTCCCCCCCCCCCTCCCCCGACCCACCCTGGTATCCATGGAGACCCTTCCAGCTGCATTCCTGTGGTTTGCAGGGCTGCTGTCAGCGGGTGTCTGTTAGTGGAGCCGGGCGTCACCCCCACTGCAAGAGCCCAGCAGCAGCTCTCAAAGTGAGGAGTGAGCGAGCCCCGGGCCAGGGAGCAGAAAGCACAAGTGCCCCGAGCAGCCCTGTCCCCTTACACCCCAGGGGCTCAGCCACTGCCCCAGCCCCAGCCCCGGAGGCGGAACCTATAGCAGGACATGGCTCAGAATTGTGCAAGTGGGGACGGCCCCCAGAGGAATGTGAAAGCAAGTTCCTGCTTCCTTGGCACCCATTCTCAGTTCCCTTTTCCACCCTGCTATAAACACTCCAGTTATAGCAGCAGGATTGGAGGGTAGCATCGGCCAGCAGCCAGCTCAGCACATCTTGGTGGCTGGACGGTACCTCCGCACTCCTGTAAGGATGGCAACGTGTCACGTGGCCCTGGCAGCCTCGGTGCTGGCCATCTGCATGGTGCTCACCAGGGCTACTAACCCCGGCTTTGTGGCCAGAATCACTGTTAAAGGCTTGGACTACGGTAGGTTCCCAGTCTAATTTGTGTCTGTCTCACACCAAGCCTGGCGAGGGGGGCCAGGTGGGCAGCTACCCAAAATGCATTGTAAGGGGGGTACAATAGGAACCAGTCGGCCAGTGGGATGGACATGACATGAGAACCCAGAAATGCAGGTGCTAGTCACGCCTGTGAGGATGGGTCCCAGGACCGTGTGGAGTAGCCTGTTCCCATTCTGGGGCAGTCTCTGGAATGGGCCTTTTCATGGCAATGTCTCCCTGTGAAGGCGGGGAAGGAACCCTGGCAACCCCATTAGGGCACTCGGAACTTGCATCTCTCCGGGCGTCTTCTCTGTGAGGTGCGTGGTGGTTACATGGGCAGCATCCTCCCTGCGTTCTTTCTGCTTCTGGCGAGAAGTGAGTGCGCTCTGCAACCCGGCTTGGAGGGATCTTTGGGGCTGGGGACCCCTCCCTGTCTCCCTTTGGCCCCCAGCTCTTGCCCCGTGTACTTCCCAACGTGGCAGCGCATGGGGCTGGTTAGCTGGCGAGGTATCTCACTCCTTCAGTGCACGACACCAGCTCCTGAAGAGCAGAGAGACTCACCCAAGTCAATGAGCTTCCAGGCTGAGATGAGTCCGTCACTGAAGTGAAATCACAGAACAAGCTCTTATGCAGCCCTGTTATGGATTGAACGAGATGCAGTTCCTCCCTCCCCACCCCACAAGAGCTATCTGGAGTGCGGGAAGTGCCTTTCGCTCTCAGCTAGAGCCAGGGCTGTCTACACTGCAGTCAGAGGTGTGATTGCAGCTCACACTAGTTTTAGTTTAGGTCACGTGACTAGAAATAGCACACACTGGCACGGAGCCTGGTGCAGGCTGTACAAGCCCACCGGGAAGTTTGGGTACATGCTCATGTTGCTAACCCATGCCAGGGCCATGATGCCGCACCTTCGCTGCTGTTTTTAGCCTCACTAGCTAAATTCAAGCTAGAGCAAGCAGCAGTCCCACCTCCGATTGCAGTGGACACACACCTGTGCTGATCTGAGGAGAACCCTGGGCCCATCCTACCCGGCTCGGCTGTGTCTTGTGCAGTGCCCTGCACTATCAAAGTGAGTGCAGTGTGCGAGCACTCAGATCTGGGGCCTCTTTGACACCAGCGTTCCCCCTGCTTTGCACTGGTGGATGACTGCCCAGAGTACAGGGCCGTAAAGAATGAGGCTCACTAGCATCCATTAGGAGCTGGAATTCATGCACATTTTGACATGCAGCCCACTTCCTGGATTCCCTTCCCCTTGGCAGCCGTGCAACCTGCCCTGTGCCAATTGTCCACCTTGCTGCTGCCTTCCCCCATGGGCCCAGGTTAATCAATGTCACTTAGTGCAGCCCGTAGCTCAGGCTGTAATGTTAGGGTTATTTCTCGCAATCTGAGGCTTCGCACTAATAATCACACATGGGATGGAAACCAGCTCCCTTCACTTACTGAATCAGCAGGTAAGTTACTAACTGGTTTTTCCTTTTAGCACTTTCCTAGTGTGATGGCAAATATGCCAGGGCTGTATCCAGCTGGCTCGCAAAGGGCCAGCCTGTGACGTGCGCTTTGTGTCCCTGCAGCTCGTCAGGAGGGCATCGCTGCCCTGCAGAAGGAATTAGCCAAGCTGAAGCTGCCAGACTTCTCGGGGTCCTTTAAAGTCAAGGTCTTAGGGAAGGTGCACTACACATTCTACAGGTGAGACCTTGAGGCTTCCGTGTGCAGCCGTCCCCCACCCCCAGTACGAGCTCCGAATGCAAGCTGTGGGGCAGAGTCCTTCCCAGGGTGGGGCATGTCTCTGACGACCTTTCGTCTCCCACCAGAGAGCCAGGTGCAAGGGGGGTCCAATAAGGTGGAGCAAGAGCTCCCAATGGAAAGTGAATTGCCGTGGTTCTGCCAAACCTGCTTATCCAAACCTCCCAGCCGGAGCTGGGTAATATGTGACTTGGAGCCGAGGCACTTAAGGTTGGGATGGTGTTTGAGCAAAATCGGACCAATGGGTTCTGCCAAAAAGAAGACCTACCCCCAGCCCAGTTTGTCCCTGTCTGATTCCAGAGCTAGCCCTTCCCCGAGGAGCAGAGCCCACCGACTAGAGCTCCCAACGCTGCTGGGATGACCTCTCCTTTCAGGAGACCACGAATAAGCCCACCCCCACCCCCAGCCCGTCTGACACAGGCAGCTTCCTGTGATGGCAAAAGCACTTTGTGGCTCTCTCCCAGGAGTGAGGTCACCTCGCTACGCTGAGAGAACGGCGGGTGACTGGCAGAGCGTTGTGTTCACAGAAGGGGGCATAGCCCCAGGGGTACAGCCCCTTCTTGTGCCTCAGTTTGTCTGGGAGGGGTCACTTGTAAGGGAGGAAAGGAATTTTTCACCCTGACCTGCTCGGTCCTTGGCCCCGTGCGACCAGCCGTGCTGGTGGCTTTGGGGACACAGAGGCCTGTGCTCAGGGAGTGGCTGTGAGCCACCTGCCGGGTTTCCCGGAGAAGCTCTGGTTTCCTGCCGATAGAATTTCTCTCTCTTGCAGTCTGAACCTCCGCAGTTTCCAGTTGCCAAGTTCGCAGATTGCCCCGATCCCCAACGTGGGCCTGAAGGTCTCCATTGACAAAGCCTTTGCCCAGCTGACGGGGAAGTGGAGGGTGAAGAAGAGATTTCTGTAAGCGCTGTCCAGCTCTGTGCACCCTTTGTGTCCCAAAATGGCCCCGTCTCTTTTATCTCCCATCCCCCACCCCCTACACACACACACACACACACACACACACACACACACACACACACACTTGTTTTTCCTTGTCATTTCCTGCCTCACTAACTTGTTTCCCACGTGTACGGGGCTGATTCTCCTCTCATACTAGTTTTACACCGGTGTTGCCTCATTGACATCAGTGGGGTTACTCCTGATTTACACTAGCGTAAGCGAGAGAAGGATCAGGCCCATCATCCACCCATGGGTGGGGGTCACCCATAGGGCCTGTCTCCCTGGCGTGAGCATTCACAGGGATGATTGGAGGGCAGTACCCAAGCCCAGCTTCTCATTTCCGGAGGGTAGCATTCTTGCAGCCCTGGGCAGGGGGCTGTGTTCTTCTCTGGATCTCCTCCAGAGTCACTTTTACAGCCCTCGTAGGCTCTGGCCTCTGACACAGCCTGGCCTTTGCACTTCAGCCCTGGGTGATCTGTCGAGGGGCTCGGTCGCATGGCTCTGGGGGAAGAGCCATGGGGTTGAGTGTGGAGAGAATTTCTTGCTGTGTTCTCCCCCCTGCCTCTTTAGAAATAGCTAGTAGGTGACATGGGGCAGCCCCGAGCTGATGCTCTGAGCTGGTTAGACGGAAGCACTGGAGAATATCCTGCAGTGAGTCTCCATCCTGGGCATGGAACCAGTGGCCTTATAGGTTATTTTCCACTCTCTAATTCCTGCTATAATGATGGACAAAGGAAACCGCAAGGTGACTGCGTATCCCGAATATTGCTCCAGCCTCAGGGATGTTCCTTGTGAATAATCAGTGCTCCAGGGATTAACATACAAGCCCTTTCCACCAGCATATGGTGTGTGCAGGGGTTTTAGGAGAGCCCCTGGCTGCAAATGCAATCTCTTCTCCTTCTTCCTTTCGCATTAGCAGGGACAGTGGTTCATTTGACCTGAAGATCGAGGGTCTCTCTATCTCTATTGGTCTGAAGCTGGGCAGCGACGCCTCTGGGAGACCCACCATTACTACCTCGGAGTGTGGAACCCACATCTCCAACATTCGGGTGCACATTTCGGGCAGGTTTGGGTATGTAACTGCCCTCAATTGTCATGGCTTGGGGGTCATGTTGATTAGCCCATCTTTTACAAGGGCCTCCAGGGATATAGGTTACCTTCAGACCATCTCTGCTTCGCCCACTGGTCTGTAAGCATCACTGCCAGCCCTTCCAATTCTGCCTTCCTTCACAAAATGCTAGTGGGGTAAATTGAGTCCTAGAGTAATTGGCCCAGAGGCCCTGTAGCTGCACAGAGAGGCTAATTAAGGAAAAACTCTGATACTGCCTAGGAGATTGGTTGGTCAAAGACGAATTTAATAAATAAACATACAGAACCAAATCATGAGCTAATGAATTATCTTGCGCCATCTCTGAATTTGGCCCACGGTGTTGTCCCTTTAGGAGACATGTTTTCAGCCCATCTCTAAATTTGGGTGCACCCATTTTACAAGCTTATCTGCAAATGCAGCCATTGTATTCAAACAAAGCAAAGCAGCCAAACTTTGAATCCAAACCATCCTGGGACAACATGCCCCGCGGTCACACACCTCTCTAGTGTCGCCCCTTTCCAAGGAAAGGCTCCTCCGATATCCTCCCATTGGCAGGAGCATGACTTGATCACACTGTGTTTTTCTCCATAGCTGGCTGTACAATCTCTTTCACAAGAAGATTGAGTCCAGCTTCAGGAGGACCATGGAAGGCAAGGTATGATATGCTAGGAGCACAGAATACCAACTGTTGATAGTGACCCCTCTTCCACTGTCCAGCTCTCCTGCGGCACTGACACGATTTCCAAATGGCCCGTGTCCACACGCTCTTGCTCTCAGGCGAGAGCTCGGGGCGCGGGGGTGTCTTGGAGCTCGAGTTCTTGGGGAGAGGTATATGGTACAGAGATCAGTGCTGCAAAGTATCGTGAAAAAACACATAAACTGCAGTCACCTTGGCAGTGCACAGTTCTTACGGAATTCTAAACTTGCAACGTTTGCCAGTGCCTAATATCATTGGTCTCAATTAACAAAGACTTTTCTTTTCCTGGGGTCTGTTAATTAGATTGCATGCCTCAGCCAAGCTCATATCAAAAGAGAGAGACGACTTAGAGCGAGGCTTTGAACGGCCTGTCACTCGTAGAGATTTTTAGGAGCTTTGGGGTAGAAATTCTCATTGCTGGATTTACAGACATTTACCGGCTTGTTTTAATGGGACACAGTAGCAACGCCCGGGTACCTACAGCACAGTAGAATAGCCTACCCTCAGGAAACCTGCACCAAGACATGGAAACAAGCTGTTAGAAATAATTGCTACATGGCTAACTGGCACGACTTGCTACAGCTCTGGATGTGAACCTCATTCAGGAAGGAGGCAGTTGGAGAACAGTGAAAAGTCCATTTATATAATAGATTTAAAATACTGGACTGATTGTATTGAGCTACTTTTAGTGCCATCTATTGGCTTTTTAAGGGCCATCTGGAAGCTGTTGGAGCAGATGGTCTAGCATTAGAAGCAAAGCCCGGGCCTTTCAGAGAGGTGCTTCTGTTTAAGGCTTTTGTCTCCTGTCTCTCTGGAGGGGACATTGCTGGGGAACATTGGAGACGGGGTGAGAATCTCTCTCAGTAACTCCCTTTCTGTTCCTCTTGCAGCACATCAGGGTCCCCGTCACCACATGCCAGAAACTTCCTGTAGGCAGAGGCCTAGCCCCCCCCTCCCCCCCCGCTCTATAGCACCGGTTCCAATGTTCCCTGGTTAATCCGCTCATTCCTGTCCCAAGGAAGTCACGGAGATGCTTTGTTTCCCCTCCTTAGAACAGGGGGTGCATCCCGTCTCTCACCCTAACTCCCCGCACCCCCCAGCTCCCTGTCTGTCTCAGGGACTTGCCCACACCCTGCAGAGCTGAACCTCCGCTGCTTTACCTTTCTCCCTTTCCCACACGCCGCTGGGCTGGTTCCCCCTTGACACACTGTGCACTAGGAGGGTGTGTGCATGCACAAGGGCTGTTATATGACTCAGCCCACAACAAACCTTTCCCATTTCCCCATCAGTCTCAGGCCAGGTTTTGGTGCTCCAGGGCCCTGCGTGGATGTGTCCTGTCTCTGCACAGCAGGGTGGAAGGAACACACTTTCCCATTCACAAGCTGTACAGCAGAGAGGAGGGAAAAGAACTGGTTTGACAACTAACAGGCGTGAACGTGAGCTGACTGCATGATGGATAACGGGGACCCATGGACTAGAATAGTAACTGGGCAGCTCCTGCCTCCTACCTCTTGAGGGAATTCCCCCCTTGTGCTCAGCTCTTTGTTTTCTGGTTACCATTCCCCTGTCTTCTGAAGCACTGGCTATTGCTCTTGGCCACTGCTGCAGGCCAGAGGCCAGACTGGAAAGACCAATGGTCCGATCCAGTGCGGCAGTTTCTGGGTCCTTACGGGAAACGGGACTGGAGAAGATCTCCGGCAGGTATTCTAGAGCACTGGCAGGGTTATTCCCTGGAGTCATTTCCAACCATGCTGTAAACGCTGGTTCAATCTCCCAGTAACACTGAAGTGGCATTTCTACTGAGCCCCTGGAGCTGGGTGAGGAGAGTCAATAGCGTGCTGTCGCTGAGAGCACAGAGCCGTTTGGGTTTTATCATCACACTCCATCGAGCTATTTCTCTCCCCCTCCCCAGACAAGGCTGAATTAGCCCTTTCTGGTTGCCTGGGTAGACTAAAAACTTGGCTACCCAGCCTGGCTTACCCAGGAGCAGTAAGTTAAAGACACCCCCCGCCCCCCATGTGCTGCCTGGGGCATGAGTGCTGCATTTGGTGAACAGCCAAACTTCCAGTCTGCATGGTGGAGCTTTGGACATAGAGGTCAAGTGGTCAGAGCTCATCCAGAGCAGGTTGGATTCCACGTACATATTCTCCAACATGTCCTGTCTAGGACATAAAACTGGGACTTGGGTCACAAGTGAGACCCTTTTCAAAGGAGCTCAACTCAGCCACTCGGCTGTGCTTGGAGTTGTTTGCAAGAGCAAATATTTGCACACACAGCCCGCCCCCCCCACACACACACACGATGCATGCATGTTGGGCAGTCAGCCAGACCGTTGCCTCATTTGCATGCAGAAATGTCACTTGCACGTGCAAACGGAGGCTTTTGCATAAGTAAAAAAGTTGTGCAACATTGCAGAAACTGAGAGGCGGTTTGAGGACTTGCCACTCGGTGTGTGACTCAGACAGAGCTGCTGGCCAGTCACCAAGGGGTCACCTCTATTTTCCACAGGTCTGCGGAGCAGTGACCAGCTCTGTTACCACCAAGCTGCAGCCCTATCTCCAGACTCTGCCAGGTACAACTCGATGATGGCTTTGGATTTTTACAAGTCTTTCTCCCAGGCCAGGCACATGCCATGGGACACTGTTTTTCGCCCCGCATTTAGCCTCTGGCCCACACTGAGGGCCATGGGGCACCACATCACCCCAAAGGGACCGTGTGAGCTGCTTGGTGGAGGCTGTCCCCCTCTGTACGTAGTCAGCTGCTCTCAGGACGGGAGGGTGCAAAGCCCTGCCTCCTCCCTGCAGCCTCTGGGAAGCATGGCGGGACCAGGCCCAGGGCTCCCCAGGGGTTGGGACTGCAGGTGTCCTTAGCAGAAAGGACCCAGCTTGACTCTCTGGGCTGAGGGCTAGTTCCCAGAGCTGGTAGCTACAGAAAAACCCTGTCTCTTTGCTCTGACCTGAGCTGAGGGAGAATAAACCTGGCTCCCTAACTCCCCATGCCACTGGTAACTCCTCACTGGCTTGCTGCTCTGTGAGTCCCAGCTAGAGAGCGGGAACGGCTCGCCCCCCAGTGATTTCCGCTGGCATCTCAGCCCATCGGGTTTGTGTCTCTCCTGTTCTGTAGTAACAGCAAGGATAGACAAGGTGGCTGGGATTGATTACTCCCTGGCTGCACCTCCTGTGGCAACAGCCCAATCTCTGGACGTGAATCTGAAGGTGAGATGGGAACTGAGGGACACACACAACCCTGGGGGGGGATCTGTGAAGAATATTTGTACGTTCCATTAGCATTTCTGCCTAGCGAGGGTCTGGAGCATCAACTACCAGGTGCCAGAGCATCCTAGGAGCTAGGGGCTGAAACTCAGGACTCATTGATTCTGTTCCCACATCTGCCACTGACTCTCAGTGTGGAATTGTGGTCATTGGCAAGTCACTTAACCTCTCTGTGCTCCAGTGACTTAGCTGCAGCTAAAAATGGGTAAAATGAGTAAAATGCAATCCATCCCTCTCTGGTGTCATGTACAGGGCACTTGAGCTCCTTCCCGTGACAAGCTCCAGGCCATTCCAAAGCATTAGCCTTCTTTATATTGATCCAGTCCCGGGTTATTTTTAGCATGCTCTGGTGCGAGTGCAGGGTGGGAAGAGCGGTGGGTAGACCCGGTTTTTATTCTCTTCCTCTGAACGCTTTGCTCCCAAGCTGGGTCAGTGAAAACCAAGTGAATTCCAGCTCCCCCTGTTCTCCTCTCCCCCAGGCATCACTCTTCCTTTCCTTCCTCATTAGGGTGAATTTTTTTCCCTGGCCCATCGCTCTGCTGTCCCCTTTGTTCCTCCCACACTGGCCTTCCCCGTGGATCATGACCGCATGGTTTACTTCGCAGCCTCCAGTTATTTCTTCAACACAGGTGGCTTTGTGTACCACACGGCTGGGGTCCTGCTCTTTGAGATCACTGATGCCATGGTAAGGGGTTGTGGGACTCAGGAGACCTGGGTTCTATTACCAGCTCAACCACATGCTTCCTTGGGCATGTTGCTGAGTCTCTCCAGCCCGTCTGTGAAATGGTTGAATGACCCTACTGCATGAAGGGAGGGTGAGGTCAATCCATTGAGGACTGCATGGCGCTCAGACACTGGTGGTCAGGGCCATATGAGTACAGGATGGGTAGGGGCAGGGGTGCTGGGGTAAGTGAGTGGGGGATGTTTTCTCTCTCATCGGGCACCATATGTAGTGTTTGCGGTCATCCCCTGACAGGGTAAAAGGCAAGATCTCACGTGGACCCGCCCTTAGAGGCAGATCCCACCTTGCTGCTGGCAGACAAGGGGTTGAGAGCTTGTCTCACCGCTCAGGGAGGGTCCCACAAACCCATGGCAGCTGGGGAAGGAGGTGGGGTGGTTAGTCACAGTTCCTGGGCTAATGGCACCTCTGAGCCCGTCCGCTTTCAGGTCGTGGGCTGTGACCACCCTCAGGATGGACGCAGGGGATTCTTTCACCCTCAGACTGGGCCCTGGGCATCAGCTGTGGTCACCTCTGCAGGTCTTAATCCCAGCATGACAGGCCTATCATGGACATGCCACTCCCAGTAGAGTTAGATCGTACAGGAAAGTCTAATAACCCACTGCAGTTGTAGCGTCACTTTCCCTGACTGACCAGGTCACGTACCAGGTTCATACCGGGCCCGGCTTTACACAGCAGTACGCTTAGGTTATTGAGGATGGCGGAGGTGGGTTTGGTGGCTGGTGGGTTTTTGCCTCCGGCTCTTCCGCTTGTCATTCCATACGGCAGGTCATTGCTCCGGTGAATTGACCCTCAGGCACCATTTGTGTTTCTCCTGATACAGATTCCTAAGGAGTTTAAATTCCATTTGAACACCTCCACTTTTTCAGCCTTCATTCCCCAGGTAAGTGTCCTGCTCCCCTGAGAGAGCGTCGGTGCTGAGCCAGCTACCTGTCTGCCACACACAAACGACTGGGCACTGTGGTTTGCTGGGGTGGCCTCAGGAAAGGGGTGTTTAGGAAAGACATGTTTGGAAATGGTGAGGTGGGCACGCTGCTTGCTGGGACAATGGTCACAGGAAGAACATGATGTGTTGTTAGATTAAAGGCTGCATCCGATTCCATTTCTCAGGGATTTTGCTTTATCACGGTACCGAGCTTGTGCAAATCTGTCGTCACCTTCCCCGGTGCTGACTGGCTCTCCTCTGCTCCGTCCCCAGCTGGAAAAGATGTACCCAGACAAGCTAATGAAGCTCAGGATTAAAACCTCTTCTGCTCCATTCCTGACCATCGCACCTGGGAACTTGTCGCTTACGCCTGTTTTCGATATCCAAGCATACGTTATCCTACCCAACTCCTCCCTTGTCCCCGTCTTCCTCCTCAGCGTGGTATGTCTGGGCATGGCTTATGGAGATTGGCCCTGGGTGGAGAGACCTTAGTGCAGTTGCCCTACTGATGATAGAGGAGGGATCTGGCATATGGACCTGGAATAGCTGCTAGCTCTCCTAAGCGCATATCCCTGTGTCCACCCCCTCTAGCGAGTTGACTCCTGCTGGTATCAGCTGGGACTGGATTTGCCATGAGCTGGGCCCCATCCCTTTGCCAAGTGCAGCAACTCTACTGCATTCCTCCAGCAGGAGAGGAGGGGGACCCCTCTCATAACCTGCCTGTCTGCCTTTCCCAGCACAGCCACTCTGGCCTCCTCCCCAGGCCAGCGTGGCTCCAAGTGCTGTCAGCAAGGTGACAATGCAGGCTGTGCCCAGCCCTTCCCCTGCAGGAGCCAGATCTCTCTCCTGGTTCCCCTATCCCAGGGAAGGGCCTTTGCATTCACAGTGCCAGTCTCACGGGAACTGATGTCACTTCTCCTATTCCTAGACCAGCAGCGTTTCAGCCAAGATTATGGTGACCTCTGCCCGGATAGGTGGGACCCTGGAGCTTGGCAGGTAGGAGCCACAGCGAGGGTCGGGGGTGGGGGTGGGGGTGGGGGGGGGTTCAACCTTTGTCCTTCCCTGCTAAGCCGCTGTCAGGTCATAAGATGCTCGTAAAGGCTTGATAGAGAGCAGGGCATCTCTGAGAGCAGCATGGATCCTGGGGAATGGCGCTGTCAGAGGATACAGCTAAACTTTCTGCAGGGCCCAGGAGGTGTCAGAGTTTCCATTCTGGGGGTGAGGACAGGGAGAGGGTGAGAAGGAGGCTGAGAAGCATCCCAGAGCTGCCAGACTGCCTGCTGGCTAGTGGGCTAGCCGTGGCCATGGCCTTATTGGTGGGGTAAATGCAACCCTTGTGTAAGCTACGTTGGCATCAGGTGAGTTGCACTGGCTTACATCTGAGCTGAATTTGGTCCTGTAATCTGCCGGTGAAGGCCAGGGGTCGCAGAGGGAGGGGGCGTGACGAAGCTGGGGTGAAAGCTGTGGGATTCAAATTCCCAGCTCCCCTGGTATGTGACCTTCACTCCTCCCAGCATGCCTGGGCGTTACAGCACACACAACACTGAGTATCACAGTGCACTGCCAGCCCCGCCGCACCACAGTACCCGAGTATCACCACAGTACTGGAGTATCACTGCCCAGGGCCTGCTCCCGGCCGCACCACAGTACCCCAGTACCACACCCTGCACCCGACCCAGCCATGCCCCTCACTGCCCAGGGCCTGCTCCTGGCCACACTCCAGTGCCTGCTGCTATCACAGAGGGATGGCAATGCTCTGCTTGGCAGCCATTCCACTCTCTTTAAAGGCTGGGCTGGCTGCGGGTGGGGTTCAGACGTGAGCCCCCTCCTGGGGCCGAGCCCTGACAGTAGAGCTCGCTACGCGAGGGCGCAACGGACGTGCCAAGTCTCTGTGTTTTTCTGCAGGCTGCAGCTGTCACTGAAGCACTCAGACGTCGGCCCTTTCTCTGTGAGTTCTCCTTGAAGGGACTTCACACCAGAAGTCACCCAGGCTCTGCTTGGAGGAGCTGCTGGGCTTGATTCACACCTCTTGGTGGGCCCCAAGGGAGGGCTCCCGGGGGAGGGGAGATGGCGCCCCACTACCTCCATTCTGTGGGGGTGCCGCTGACCTAGGGCAGCTGTAAGTTCCAGCCAGGGCTCAAGAGGAGCTGCACCACTGGGGCTCTTCTCATCTCCCAGGACTCTCTGGACTCCATTGTCGCTTCAGAGGTCCCCCTGCCCTGCCCCAGGGAAGTAGGGTGCCAGTGGCTGGTGCATTGCGACTCCCTTCCAGCCACTGGGCGTCACAAGCTGGGCTCGCCAGCAGGAAGACTCTAGCCGGATCTAAAGAGGTGAGGTGATGTCCACCCTACACCCCTCCTCTGTCTGCTGTGTCAGCGCTTCTGGGAAACTTCCACAGGCCCATCCCTTCCTTCTCTCTTGAACACCAGGAATGCGTGCGTGTGTCTACACTGCACACTAAGCCCAGGCTGGGACTCAGGTTTCAGCCCCCCTTCCATCAGCAAGCACTCAGGACCTGGGTCCTAGGACCCTGCTAGGGGACTGGGTCCCCTTCTGGGACCCCTCGGGGGCTCAGGTCAAAGCCCTGTCATTTTGCAATGTGGATGGAGGTCAAGCTGCAGGCCGGAGTCAGATGGTCTGCGTAGTGCACTGTGGATGCATTAGCCCAGCTGGGAGCCCAGGTGCAGTAATTACAAGCCCAGGTTTACAGTGCAGTGTGGTTGCTCAACATAGGCTTGGAAACACTGAGTCCACCAGTCCAGTCAGGCTTAGTGTGCAGTATAGACATGCTGCCTGAAACCCAGAAGCCTGTGCACCCCCACCATGCCTGCCTGTGGGCCCTGGGACGATGCTCCCCTAGCCCAGGGTGTTGAGTCTGTTGGACTCGGTTAGTTTCCAGGACGGCCCCTGTGTTTCGTCTCCTGGGTTCAAGTAGATTCTTACCTGAGTTCCTGGCCCCCTAATGTACAGCCACCCCCTCTCCCAGTGCGTCCTCTGCTGCCAGCTGCAGATGGTTACACTCTTTATTGCATCTCCAGGTGCAACTGCTGCAGGCACTCATGAACTTCTATGGCTCCAGCATCCTGATCCCACACATTAACGGTGAGAGGCTGGCGGGTCCAAGGGTCTGTATCAGACCAGAGCCCTGACACCTTACTTATCAACAGTGGGCAGTGGGCAGAAGCTGCTGTGGGCAGAGGAGACCTAGATCCCGGAGCTTCCACCAGCATCATGGGCTTGCTGCACACACAGGATGGGGGGCTGGATGGAGTCCATCTTGGAGCAGTGACACGCAGAGAAGAGAACACAATGGAAAGAATGTGGACGGTGCACGCCGTAATGCCTTCCAGATCCCGTCTCCCTAACATGCTACTTCTCGTTCTGCAGCTTGCAGGGCCAGAGCACTGGGACTGGCTCCTGTGTGTGTGTGCAGGGGCAGAGCGGCATGCAAGAAGTCTCCCCGCTTAGGCAGCTGCTGGGGGGGGGCTCCCAGCTCCTTCCCCCAGGGAGCAGGGTGCTAACAAGGGGGCAGGGCTGGGTAGGTGTGAGTCGATGGTGCCCGGTTCGCTGCACAATCCCACAGCGACTCTGATTGTTCTGCCCCACCATTGCTCTCATGAGTGTTTTATTTTGCAGCGAGACTCAGGGAGGGCTTCCCTCTCCCACTGCCGGCTCGTGTCCAGCTCTCCAACCTCGTCATACAGCCCCGCCAGGTCAGTGAACACAATCCTCTGTGCTGGGCAAAGGGGCACCTGGGCAATAATCTGGGGCAACAACTAATGTCAACGGCGGGACGGATCAGAGTGAGGAGCAGCCTCCTGAGCAGGGTGTGAGCCATGTCTGGAACAACCATCACTGGATACCTTAGTATAGGGCCAGGGAAGGGCAGGGGAAGGCGAGGTGGCCTAATAAACCCTTTTCATCACTAGTGAAGCGCTTGCGGGGGGCGAATAGGGTGGGAGAGGGAAGGAAGGGGTCTCTGAGCTGACACCCCAGGTTGGTGGAAGCGCTGTGAGGAGGAGCAGTGCCGTTCACAGGCAGGGGAACAGGCAGGAATCACCCTGATTAGTCGGTGCTCGCTGGCAGGGAGAAGCTGGTCTGTACTAAGGGAGGAGAAGTTCCCAGACAGGATAGATCATGAGCCCAAGTGTCGGTGGTCCAGCAACACACAGACTCCATGGGAGCCAAGGTTCTATAAAGCCCTCTGTATACGCGAGGTACATCCCTGGATTTCCTTGGGATTTACTGGGAGTGGGCGGATGGGGGTAGGAAGTGTCTCTCAGGCAAGAACTTAGGAACTGAGCTGGTCTCAGCCCTGAGCGTCAGGGTCCAGATTTTCACAATTGCACAAGTACAGTTGCACACCAATCCCAGAACTGAACGTTCAGAGTCAGCATGCAAATGTACATGTGGTTTTGTGTTTTCTGAAAATCTGGTCTTAAATTTCACACAGCTCTCAACCATAGAATAGAATATCAGGGTTGGAAGGGACCTCGGGAGGTATCTAGTCCAACCCCCTGCTCAAAGCAAGACAAATCCCCAACTAAATCATCCCAGCCAGGGCTTTGTCAAGCCTGACCTTAAAAACGAGACGCTGAAAGAAGTGACTGATACGAAAAGACAACGTTCCTCTTTCCCCTTAGCAGCACCTGGCCTTGTGAATGGATAACAGGCTCCCACCTTTCCTCTTTGCCTGCACCGCACCCATCCTCATGCCCAGGGAGAGGGCTCCAGATTCTCTCCTTCCCCCTGCAATTCACTGCTACCAAGGCTGTTTGTCCAGGAGTAAATAACATGTGATTTGTCTCCAAAGAAATTTATAAAGAGCAGAGATTTGCTGTGATTTTTGGCCCTAAATTCCCACCATCTCCACCACCACTAACACACAGTCTTGCGATGTGCTATGTGTGGGTTTTCTATTGGGATGCATCCTTCCCTGTCCCCACCCCCATGTTAGCAGTGGCTGCATTCTGGTGGCTTTGTATGCACATACAGGGCTCAAGCCAACGCACACTGAAATCAGTGCAAGGAGTCCTGTTAATTTCAACGGGGCTTGGATCGAGCCCAGACCTTGTGAAGTAGTTGGGATCCCTCAGCATGAGAGGAACTAAGAAAATGTAACATGTTAAGGAACTGAGTCCATTGGGTGTTGGCCAGGCACGTTTGTAAAGCCCTTCCAAAGCAAAGCAGCATGAGACTGTCGGTGCCTGTGACTATTGCAGCACGTCCAGCCTAGGGCGAAGGAGTAAAGTGCCAATGACAGAAACAGAGAAACAGCTGCTCACACAATGCTGAATAAATATAAACTTGGGAACAATAGCTGGGGAGAAACATGGATTTCCCTCTGATGTGAAGCCAACTCACACTCTTCATGCCCTGTGGCGTGCACAATACACACATGCTTACCGGCTTGCTGCTCTAATTAGAGTACATATTCCCTGATTAAAGAGAGCCCGGCATTTACCGCCGAATGCAGGTGGGCTCTGCTGTTCTGTGACCAAAGGAAAGGCCAGTGGCTTACATCATGATCTCTCTCCTAGAACTTCCTGCTGTTTGGAGCAGATGTTCGTTACATGTAGAGACGCTGAGGACGAGACGCTGAAAGAAACGACTGATACGAAAAGACAACGTTCCTCTTTCCCCTGAGCAGCACCTGGCCTTGTGAATGGATAACAGGCTCCCACCTTTCCTCTTTGCCTGCACCGCACCCATCCTCATGCCCAGGGAGGGCTCCAGATTCTCGCCTTCCCCCTGCAATTCACTGCTACCAAAGCTGTTTGTCCAGGAGTAAGTAACGTGATTTGTCTCCAAAGAAATTCCTCCCCTGCCTGCTCGCTCTGGATCACTGGGCACTGGATAGACAGAGGAGCAGCATGAGCATTTGAACAAAAAGAAAAACCAAGCCAACGAGCTTCCCTTCCACAGGCTTTGATACTAGGAAACCGTTCTGGTGTGTGCTGCTCTCCAGCACGCAGGAACTGATCCAGCTCCCAGGAAAGATGCCCATTGGCTGCACTGGGAGTTGGCCCATGCCCTGAACCAGTCAATTGATTTATTAACGCACTTGGGGAGAAGTTCTAATCCGCGTTAATGAGCAGCTTAATAATAATCTGCGTGGCAGACTGGTTGTGCCAGGTGGAGTATGGCACAGGGAGACGCTCACAATAGAAGCTGAGAATGGGTGGTCAGAGGGAATGTGTCCATTGATTGTGCAGAGCAATTCACAGTGTTGCAGAAGAGACCAGAAATGAACAAAGGCCAGGGGTGAGGCCTGATAAGCAGGGAGCTGGGAGTCACACGCACCAGACCCTGGCTGTCAGTCGTCATCTGAGCTCTGACCCTAGTTTTGTTAAGTGTTGCGTGCAGCTGAAAATACCCACACACCCTACTGGAACGATAGCATCTAAGCTGGGGGTTCCTCCACCTTTCCCCCAGTAGGCAGACATTGTCTCATGGCCCATTGCCCCTCGCACTCGCAATGCGGAGTCGTCTCTGTGGTAGCTATGGCAATTGCTTTCATGGATAAGTAACACATGGAAGCATTTACTGTATCTGTTGCTGTCTCTTTAATGCAATGTAGCAGCTAGCAATGACGGGGGGGCGGGGGAAGAAGAACCAGCACCATCTGACCTGCCAGCTCGATGCAGATTTTGTAATGATGAGAAAACCCTGGGAAAAGGGAGTATTGGAATTGTGGGTTCCCCAGAACAGGTCTCCCAGCCCCGCATCTCCCCCAGTCCACTTTTCGCTCCGACCAGCTGTAACCTATTTATTCACGGTCCAACGTGCTCCAGTCGAAAGTATGTTAGAAAGAGGAATACACGTTTTATTGTGTTGCTGGAAAATAAAACACTCTGATAAAGGCAGAGGTTGCGGAAGGGTTTTGTCATCTATTTCCGTGGCCCTCAGTAGAATTTTTACTCGGAGGAAGTACCTGACATAACAATAATACTTTACACTTACATGCCTCTCATATACACCACGCCAGCGTTTGCGTGTAACACACTAGCCAACTGGGAAATTTTCCGCTGCCTTCAGTGGGCTTCGCGTTAGATCCCGAATGGCTCTCATCCAAGCATTTGAAAGCTCCATTACACACAGTAATGAAACAGAGCTGACTGAAAACATTCTGTCAAAAAACATTTTTTTCCAATGAAAAACAATGTTTTGATATCCTGGAAATTTGGGGGGGGGAAACTGTGAAATCCAACAAATTTTCTGTTTTCAGTAACGAAAAACCAAGTGCATTTATTAATTCATTTATTGTTTAAAATGAAAATTTTTGATGATCAGGTTTTCAACAAAAACTAAAAAAAATTAAGACTTTTTATCAGAAGAAAAACAACAAAAATCATTTTCTTCAGAATTCGTCAAGGGAGGGGTGAATCATTGTCCAAGCAGCACGACTGATTCAGAAGGTCTGGGGGGTAGGCAGCCACCTTACAGGTGAGTAAACTGAGGCACGGAGAGGTTAAGTCACATGTTCGGTTTTAGAGCAAAGCCAAAAATCAAATGCAGGAGTCCTGACTCTCAGATCCCTTCCCTACCTGCCAGGCGACACACAAATCTGTAGGAAATACTAACCCCATATTCAGTGGATATTTTTTCTTTAGTAGTTTGAATGCAGATTAACCTTCCCACCCACTGCTGAACTCTAATGTTACGTGGGTCGCTCAGACAGTCCCGAGAGTCTCTTGAGTCTGCCTGAGAGTCTCTTGAGGAGGGTAGGGACTAATTTCCCCAGCCCTGTTCTGTAATTCTCAGAGAGGATGGGGTTCAGGGAGCTGTTGGTGTAGGCAATGCTGGAGACCAAGGCCCTGTCTTCCTGCAAAGCAGCCCACACAGACCCCCCACTGCCAGAAGCATGCCGGGGAGGAAGAAGGATGCCCCTGCGGCCAGGCTGGTCCTGCAGGGCTTGAGGGAGGTTTACCTGGCAGGCAGTGATGAAGGTGGGCACGGCCGAGGTGTCAGAGGCATGAAAAAGCTGACAGCAGGACGAGCAGAACTTGCATTGGAACGTCAGGCCCACGTGACAGGCAGTGAGATGGTTTCCAATGCGGCTGTCCAGGCTGCAGCCAGTGCTTAGAGGCAGGTTCCAGAGGCCCAGTTTGCTGGCAGTGGGATTTAGACCATGGGGCCTGGAGGCAGGTGCTGTGGAGCTGAGATGGGTGAGGCGTGGAGGTCTGTGTCTGAATCACGGCAACGGCCCCCGCTGGCCCCACACTCCGATTCTCTGGCCCAGCTGCTGCGTGCTCTGGCGCACACAGACATTTGGAAGCAACGGAGAGTCCATGGGGGCAGGCTCGGCCTTTCTGGGAAAAGGCACCGAGAACACAGGGGCCTGGCACATCAACAAAGGGGAGCTGAGGAGAGTGGGAACTAGCCACAGCAGGAGGCAGGCCGGCCGCTGGTTCTGGTCCCACCTCAGCTTCTGTACTGCCCCAGCCCAGTCCAAGGGGATGGCTGTGAGCAGCAACGTGTGGATGTACAAGAGAGAGACAAAGGCAAAGCTGTGCACTCGGTGGAACGCTCTGCCAAACGGCCACTAGCCTGGGCAGAAAGCTGCGGGGTAGGGGGCAAACACAGCAATTGGCAACTGCCAGGGTCAGGAACCAAATGGTGCCGTCCCCCTGCCCCCGGCTGCTTTCACCTCAACTCCAGTGATCCAGAATAGTCCTGTTTCCAGCCTAGGGAGGTGACTCTCTGGGTACCAAGATGGTGATGCCATGAGCAGAGCCGGTAGGAGAGGGATGGTGGAGCTACAAAGCGGGGAGGTGCCTGGTTCTTAGTTAGAACTGGGATCCCAGGAAGCAGGCGAGGCTAGGGTGACCAAATGTCCCGATTTTCAGGGGGCAGTCCTGATATTTGGGGCTTTTTCTTATATAGGTGCCTATTACTCCCCAACCCGTCCTGATTTTTCACCCTTGCTATCCGGTCACCCTAGGCGAGGCCCGCGTCACTGACAGCCCCCTCCCTTTCAACAGAGCCCCTGGGCCAGTGCTGGCCGATGAGCCTTGAATTAAGGATCATTTTAAAACTCAACAGCGGGAACCCTGCCTGTGCTGAGGGCCCTGGCGTGCTGGGTGCTTGCTCCGCACTCTCTCCTGCTGGGGTGGTTTCTGGGGGTGGATGTTCACTCTGGAGGGCGGTGCTGGGCAGGGGAAGCTCCAGTCTAGGGACCCGGGGGGGGTGCACTTTCTTGTAAGCAAGTGTCACAACTGCCAACCCCAAGAGTTCAAAAATCCTGTGTCAGGCACCCCCAATCAGGAGAGTTTTTTGTTTCTCACAAAGAAAAGGAGGACTTGGGGCACCTTAGAGACTAACCCATTTATTTGAGCACAAGCTTTCGTGAGCTGTAGCTCACGAAAGCTTGTGCTCAAATAAATGGGTTAGTCTCTAAGGTGCCCCAAGTCCTCCTTTCCTTTTTGCGACTACAGACTCACACGGCTGCTCCTCTGACACCATTTTTTGTTCCTGTGAACGACTGACCGGCCGGCGGCACGGGGGGGGCACGGCCCCACGTTGGCCCCGTAACCAGGGGAGCTAGACGCCGGCTGGCTTTGGAGAACCGAGGCCAGGGAAGATCCTGAGCCCGGCGTTGAGAGCCGCCTGCACGAGCGCCGGTTCCAGCCCCCGACAATGTGCTCGGCTCTCAGGTGCCACAAGGAGGCCCCCTCGCCGGGGCTCGGAGGAAGCGCGCAGGCAGGAACTGCGCTCGCCCGGCCGCTTGCACGGGGAGCCCTTTGTGCAGTCGCTGGCCGGGGCCGGGGACGCGCGGGCGGGCGGCCGGGCTGGGCAGCGCCGGGGCCGGCAGCTGGGGCACGGGGCCGCCGCTCGCCCGGGTACAGGCTGCGCCGCCGGGGTGGGGAGCTCGGGGGCCAGCCCGGCGCGGCCCGTGCACCGGGGCGGCGCAGCCCCAATAACCCTGCCGGGGGGTGCCCCCAGGCTCGCTGCAGCCTTCCCGCCCCGGGCGCGGAGGGGGCGTCTCTTGCGCCTCCGCCCTGGGCTCCCGGCCTTGGCTTTGCCGGGGCCCGGCAGCTCGCCCTGGCCCCCGGGCGCCCGCCCCGGGAGAAGAGGCTCCTGCCCTGGGCCAGCTGCCACACGGGACCTGACTTGCAATGAGGCCTCCCCAGCACCCCCCCCCGCCCCCCTTTCAGCCCCCTCTCCCTTTGCACCCCAGCGGGGCGCGGCCCCGCCCCGGGGAACCGCCTCTCTGCATCCCTGGGAAGGATGTCAGGCCCCGATTCTGCAGCGTGCTCCACCTGGGCAGGTGCCAGCGCTGGCCTGCAGCCCCACGGGCGTCCCTAGCCCTTCCGCGCCCAGATGCGGGGGCAGGAGCGTAGCCCCTGTTCTGAAAGCCGCAGGCCGGGGATTGTGCCCAGGTCATCGCAGGTGGCTGTCAGCGAAGTGGGGCTGGCTAGTGAGCGCCCTGTTCTCTGGTCTCTCGCAGGGAGTCTGGTCTCTCGCCCGTCGGCCGCGATGTTCCAGTCCTTAAAACACGTGTTGGGAGCGGCTGGGATGTTCCCCAGGAGGCCGTTGTCCTGGGCCGCGCGTTCCCAGTGCAGAGCTCGCCTGTCCACCCGGGGCTTGGAGGACTTCAGCGCCCGGCTGGCAGCGGGGCCAACGCTGCGGCACTTCTTAAGAAACGCGTCCCCAGCTCAGGAAACTCACCAGGAGCTGGAGGAGCCAGCGCCCTATCTCACCTCCAGCATCCTGGAGGAAGCCAGGAGGAAAGGTCAGTGTTACTGCCCTGTCTGCGCCCCTTCTCGGCCCCACTCACCCCTTTCCTCAGGACTGCCTCACACCTGTTCACTGCACCAGCTTTCTAGTTCTGCCGTGCGCCTGTCCCCACATCCTGGGCGTTGTGACAGGCCGCGGTCGTGCCAGAGTCCAGCCGTCAGTGACCTAGAACTAGGCTGTCATCGGGGGGCTAGCGAATCTCGCCCAGCGACCTGCGAACCAGTGACCGATGGGCTAGTGTAACCAGTCCCAGGGCTAGGCAGCACTGAGACTTGCTGGGAAGTGCCCAGCCAGGGGCTGTTCGTGCTCATTTCTTTTTCTGAAATTAGGAAAATGTAACTGCTCTTTCCCCTGTGTCTTGGGGTGGGGCCGAGGAGCGGGGGATTCTTCACAGTGCCCATCTCTTCCTGTTGGCTGGTCATTACGGTGGTGACCAGGCACCGCACACAGCTCCCGCTAGGAAAGTGGGAGTGTTTGTGCACGTTTCATAGCACGTTCATACTGGGCCCCTATTTGCTACAGAGGGGCATCACCGGTTACCAGAAGACGCCATCCGAAGAGTGTCGCTATTAGGATCCCAACAGTGCCGCGTGGTTAGGGAGCTGCAGAGTCTGGGCCCACGGCATGGGGCTGAGACGCTGTGGGGCCTGAGGCTGCCCAGTGCCAGTGGTGGGGAATCGCTGGCAGCCCTGGCGTGTTATTGGAAGTAGTCAGTGTCAGTGGAAGGAGCAAGCTTGGAGGGTGAGGCAATTCGTGTGCTGCCTGCGTGACTCTGAGCCCAGGTGGGAGAACAGCAGGTTGGCTGTGAGAGGCACAAGACAGAGCCAAATGTGACAGACAGGCTGAGTGATGTGATCCCGTCTCCCTCGAGCATCTGGCCCCAGAAACTGCTACCTCTGTGCAGCCAGCCGCTTTACTCCTGTCGGTCAGGTGGAAGGGGCTCGTGTGTTCAGGGCTGCAGGTCCAGGCCCAGTCCAGGCCCAGTTTGTTACATCCTGGCCTCCTCGCCATTCCAGCAGGATTTCCATCCTCACTAAGCCGCTGTCATTAGGCTGACGTTGGCTCTCTGGGTTCATGCAGCGCGCCTGGGTTAGGGTACAACTTGTCTGAATCTTTCAGCAGACCACTGAGCTGGTTTGCCCAGTGGGTGAGTCTCCAAACGCCCCCTGCAATCAGCAGAGACAGATGCAGCCTTGCTTTGCCTGCTCTGCGGGGTCAGGATTTGGAGAGCTTATCCAGGGGGCTGAATGGCTACAGAAGTTTGGAAAAGGAAACTGGAGATGAACCCTCCCCTATCTGCCCAGTCATGCCCGGGAGCTGTCTTCTGTTTAATTGCAGTGTATCTGGAGACCTATGGCTGCCAAATGAACGTTAATGACACCGAGATTGCCTGGGCCATCCTACAGAAGAGTGGTTACCTGAGGACACACCAGCTGGAGGAGGTATGGCACCGTGCTAGCTATCTTGACACACAGGATCTGCACAAGGACTTGCTGTGGTACTGCACCATGAATCCCTGGGGCCATGTCTCCCAGCATGGGTCGAGAAACACTTTACATGAAGGGTCTGATCCTGCAAGATGCTGAGATACCCTCAGTGGGATCTCCTCTGCAGAGCACCCTGCCAGTTCAAGTGCTAACTCTGTGGGAAGCCCTGCTCGGCAGCGGGAATGGAACGATGTGCTGGGCACAATAATAAAGCTTGATTTGTATTTTTTACTGTTGCGTCTGTCCTGGCTGCGAAGGGGATTGGGCCCAGTGTGAAGCAGGTGGCCGGGCTATAACTCATCCATTCAGTGGAGCACGCTGCCTGTTTTCTGTTATGCTTTTTCTCCGCTCTGTTTCCTGGATCCCTGGGTGGAGTCGTAGCAATCGCTGACCTACCTGGTAGCTGGGATGCTGGCGGTGCCTGGGTTCCAGCTTGTGTGGAGACCTGATCTTTCTTCTCTCATTTCTTCCGTCTTCTCCACTGTAGGCGGACGTGATTCTGCTGGTCACCTGCTCTGTCAGGTAAGAAACTTCGCTTTCTTAGAAAGGGTTATTTGGAAATCGTGGAGAGTGAACGTCCCCGAGTGTCAGAGATCAGAGCCGGGAGCTTGGAGACCTGGAACTGCCCAGTAGACACCTAAAGAGCTGGACTGACCTTATTATGGTGCTAGCCTTGCGGCACGTCAGCATTTCACATCGTGGTCACCCTGGTCTCTGCTGTCACGCAGGCCCGAAGTGAACATGAAATGGCAGGAGAGAGATCACTTGATCATTGCCTGTTAGGTTCGCTCCCTCTGGGGCACCTGGCATTGGCCACTGCAGGCAGACATGATACTGGGCTGGGTGGACCCTTGGTCTGACCCAGTCTGGCCGCTCTTATGTTCTTAACGTAACGGGTGTTCCTGTGACGGCTGCCATCCTGGCTGACACGCTGGCGACTGAACCAAGGAGCTCCCGAGCTAGAAGTCGAGTTGCTACAGTCTGAGCTAAAGAGAGAAGGTTCTGTAGGTGGGACCTGGGACAGCTCTTTTCCTCTGCCACTCAGTAATGAGAGGGCCCCACAACGCACACTCACCAGTGGGAGACACTTAAAGCAGCCTTCTACAGAAGGAACCCACTTTTTTTTACTACTTAATCTGCATCTGTTTTTGCTTCTCTGCTTCTCGCCTCTTTTCTACATCTCCTCCTCTCCTAATAATAGCACATGGGATGTAATTCAGTGCTTGTGGTAAAATTGCATGCGGTTTCTGAATGCATCGCAGAATGCTCATTGTCAGCTGGGATGCAGTTTGTGTCACCAGTAAAGTCCGATTCTTCCTCTGAAAGACCTCAGTCTCGCTGATTAAGAAGAATTTCCGCAGTGTCACTGCGGCCTACTGGTGATACCTGTGCAAGCAAACAAAACAGCACTTGGTGATGCGGTGCCGAAATAATGCAATCTGTGTGCTGTAAACAGTGCGCACCCTATGCAACGGGCCCAGGCCATGGTACACTGTAACTACAGATATCCTCCTTAATTTTCATGGGGTCAAGATGGGGAAAAATTGGAAAGGGTTCTGGAAAGAACAACAAGAACAGTCTGAGGTCTGGAAAACGGGCCTTCTAATGAGTGATTTAAGAAGCTCAGTCTATTTATTGTACCCAAGAGAGGGTACGGGGTGGTTTCATCGTGGTATGTCCCATGTAACCCGCATGGAGAAGCGGTTTCTGATAGCAGATGGCTCTCTAATCTAGCAAAACAAAACCTCATGAGTTTCAATGGTAGGAAGATGAAGCTGGACACATTCGGCCTAGAGATATGGTGCAGGCTTTTACCAGGGGTGCGGGATTAACCATCAGAACAACTGACCTGGGTGTGTGCTGGGGTCTCGGTCTCTTCCATGCTCTAAATCAGGACTGGATATTTGCCCAATAGATCTGTTCTAGCTCAGCGCATGCTGCAGGCTGGATGCCAAGGGCACAGGTGAGGTTCTCTGGCCCATGTGACAGGCCAGCTAATCAAAAGGGTCCCTCTGGCCTAATCTAGGGCTGAGGGGTTTGATTACAGTGGATGAGGTTCAGGGCCCAGGCTGCGGAGATGGGGGCTGGGCTCTTTCCCTGGCCGTGTCACACATGTGGGTGTGTCACTCGGCAGCCAGGTGCCTTGTCTGTGAAAGGAGGCTGATAACCTTCCCTGCCTCTAGTTCCCAGTGTTCAACCAGTGCCTGGGGCCGTTGGCTGGACGGGGCATAGGAAGAGCCGTAGGCGTCACTGACTGCCGTTTCTCATGGCTCCCTAGGGAGAAGGCTGAGCAGGTGATCTGGAACCGCCTGCGGCACCTCACGGCTCTGAAATCCAAGCGGCTGCGGTCCCAGGCACCTCTCCGCATCGGGATTCTAGGTACGTGGCCAT